>NC_142070.1:32205000-32540833 GCF_059756535.1 Pantherophis guttatus | reverse complement strand
CCTCCTCCTGATGCAGTGTTGTGACCCAGGCCTACGTAATTAATATTAAATGCAAAACAGTTCCAAAAAACAAACAGATTTTATTAAAACAGGTGAGAATTAACTCATTCTCAGCTTATTCCAAATTAAACGAAAGCAAAGTTCTCAAAACACCTTCAGTTTATCTCTAACCTTGGGATAATTAGGCAAACTGCAAAGGCTTTTCTTGGCAACAGTTCAGGAACAGAAGACATTGACAAGAAAGGAATACATCCAAACAGAAAGCATCTCTCAACGTTGTTTTCTGGCAAAGAGGCCAAGAGCCGTTGCTGGTCTTTTAAGCTTTATGGGAGGGTCCAATCATTTCTTGGCCCTACTCCCAAGTCGTCCTCTCTGCTTTAGCTGCTCCTGCCTTATGGCAGCTCTTCTCAAATGTGCACTAGGAACAGGCTCCTCCTGTTCCTCTACATCTCTACTGTCAGCCTCTAGAGGCCCCGAAGCCCACGCATCACTCCCCAATGGCCCTGGCCCCATCTCTGCCTCTGATGCAGAGCCCTCATCTGGGCCTTCCCCAGCCTCCAGGACTGGCCCATGTTCTTCCTCAGCCTCATTGCTGTCCGACTCCACTGCCAGCTCTGCAGACTGCTAGCGGACCACAACATTCAAGGGCTCAGAGAGTGCAGAAATGGCATGATCAATGCAGACAGAGCAGGCCATGTGTGAGGAGAGTCCCCCGCCGAGCTTCACCAGAAACACCTGGAGAATGAGACTTAAGGAGACACCGTGGGGAGGGGCATTTGGCAGGAACAAACACTGTGTTCCTGAAGTGTTGTGTGTTGATGTTTGAACTTGCCAAGTGTCCTTGCATTCCTTGTTGGTGTTCTGGACTAATCTGGATCTTTTGCTCCCTGAATTCCTTGCTCTTGGCTCTTGTTTTTCCAAATACATTTGGGGTTTATTGCTGTACAGCCTTGGTGCAGACTAATTGCAGCCTGAGGCTGCTTGAGGTTTTTTTTTTTGGTGGGAGTTGTTCTCACTTTGCTCTTGGACTTGCCAGAAACATGGGAGTGTTTGAGGAGCTTTGGAGTAATAAAGGGATGGTTTCAACTGCCAGCTGTTTGTATTATCTCTGTGCCATACCTTGGGTCATCACACTTTGGTGGGAAGGTAACAGCACTTTAATGTAAAGCCATGTTGGCCATGTGATCACAGAAAATGTCTTCAGACAATGCTGGTTTCCTTGGCCAAGAAATGAAGATGAACATATGCCCTAGAGTCAGACAAGAAACATTTACCTTTTTACAGTGGAACACTGCATGGTACAAAATTCAATTGTTTTCCCCAGTGGTATCTTAGTGAAGACTTCCTTGCATGGTTTGTACATTGTTTTATGTAATAAGATAGTTCAGTAAAGATGAAATATATTCCAAGTGGAACATTTTTTACAGATTTTTAGAAGAAATACATATTCTGCTATTATTTTCAATTTTATGTACTGTATTTTTCAGACTATTAGATGCACTTTCCCCTCCCAAAAAGTGGGTGGAAATGTCTGTGCATCTTATAGAGCGAATATTGCAGTGGCAGGGGGTTGGTGCAGTGCCGATCAGCTGTTCTAGGCAACAGAAATCATTGCCGCTGCCTATCACCACTGTTGCCCGTTCGCAGTGATTGGTAACAAACGGGCGGTGGTGAATGGGCAGTAGTGAATGGGCGGTGGCAAACGGGCCACTGCAGCAGCAAACGGGCCGTGGTGAATGGGTGGTGGCAAATGGGCTGTGGAGGCAGAGACAGATTTTTTTTTCTTGTTTTCCTCCTCTAAACCTAATGTGCATCTTATAGTCTGGAGCATCTTATAGTCCAAAAAAAAAGGTAATTTTTAATATAATTTTTCAACTTCATAATAATAATGGAGTTAATTAGGTAGGATTAAAGAACTATGTGAAAATCAAAACTGATTTTTAGCTAGCTTGTTTTCTGAAAGATCTCACAATAGTTTTAACTTTGAATTAATTGAACATTGGTTGGTTGATTGACTGACCTGAACCAATCATTCTACATGAATCCCATAATGGCAGGGATGGTAACACCATAAGCAAATGGGATAGAATAGTTGCATCTGAAAAGGTAACCCCTGAGATACATGAGAGCCCATATACCCCAGGCTTAATACCTGGGTATTAAGAATATTTGATTGTATCCAGAATCCTATAAAAGCAGTGTCCACAGGACTTAAATTATGAGGCAGTGGAAGTTCATTGCCAGTAGGTGGAATGCTACATTTTGCATTAAGTAATTGAGTGACCTTCCTAAAGCAGCCTCATGAAAACTGCATTTAAATAGTCTAATTTTAAGTTAACAAGGGCAGGATTTCTTGAATTTGAATGAAAATCTTTAATACTTTAAAGACATCACCTAATTTCCCTCTCTTCCAAACTGAAATTATACTGGAATATTTTAAATATTGCTACAGTTAGAAATAGCATTTGGCACAATCCTGCAGCAATCACAATATTCCTCTCATTTTCCGTATGTGATCATTTATTATTTTAATAAATGGTTCAGAAGTTATTCACTGTAACTTTCTTTTGACAGGATAATATTGTTGGAAATGAAAGGACAAAAAGTAAAAGAAAGCTCTCAATACCAAGAATATCCTTTTGATATGCACAGAAACACATTACTGCTAACTGTCACATTTTCAACAACTTTACAAATTACATCTGGGAATGTGTTAACATTAAGGACTGAATGTTTAACAGTAATTTATATTTGATTTTGTAAGGGACAGAAACCAGAAACTGGAAAGATCAAGATGACTGTGCATCAGCCTAGAAAGCAAGCAACTGTGAGTTCAAATTGTGCCTTGGCCATGAAACCCAGCTGGGTGACCTTCAAGCAATCACACTCTCTAAGCCCAACTCTCCTGACAGGATTGTTGTGGGGAAGGAATAAGGATGAAGATGTTGTTGGATATGTTCGCCACCTTAATTGTGAAAATAATAAAGGCAGGATAAAATAAATGAATAAATTTACTTATATCCTGAAGTTGTTGTTAATCACATCAGATGGCTTTAAAGGAGCCATCTGATGTGATCAAACTGGACAAATTCATTGAACAAATGGGTTTATAACTAATGTAGTTGGCTATATATTTCCAAAATCAGAAACAGAAGACATAGTTGGCAAACAGTGGCCAATGGAGGTTTATTGCCCTGGCATTCTGCTTCTGGCCTGGTCTTAAACATCTCCTTACTCATCTGAAATTTATGTTAGGTTGCCTTAGCACAGCTAAGTTTTAAATTCTTATAGTAGTCTGTTTATCATAAGAACTATTGTGTTATGAAATGGCGTTGAGGTGTACCCCGGACCGTGAACCAGCTCATGAGTAAACACACTGTGACTGAAATAATTCTGACAGAGGCGTCTTGTGTAAAAATATAATTTACTTTAAAACATTTAAAAAGCACTATGTCTTTAAGAAAGCACATTAAAAACAAAGTCTTATCTGGGTATGTGAAGAAAGGCTATCTCCCTAGATCCCTCTCCACAATACTGAAACAGTTCACAAGAGAATAAAGCTAGCATGAAGGTAAGCAGCTTCGGTGTCGATACATCATCAAGGCAATCCAAGTGGGGGCAGCACAAACTTCACAGCTAAAAGTCACCTGAAGTAAAAACGGTTCAAACAGCAAACATTGCTTGAAGCTTGTGGGAGGAAAAAGGTCCAGCAACAGCAGTCCCGATAATAGCTTGCGTGCTACAAAACAGCAAAAGGCAAGCATCCGTGGGAGTTTCTCTGCAATGGCGTCTGGAGTCCTTATCTGCATTCTTCTCCCATCTGCGGTGTTGCACTGAGCTTCTTGCAGGGGCTGTGCATTTAGGCCTAAACCAGGAGTCTAGGCCCAAGTAGCAAGCGAAAAGGTCCTTGCTTATATGGGGAGTTAACCTGCAATTAACTAGGGCGGGGAAGGCTTGCAGGTAATTGCCAACAGGAGATGGGTTGATTGAAACCATACTGTTTGTGAGTAGGCAGGTAGCCACAGCAATCCTGGAAACACTCGTGACATAATGATATACTAAAATCCAATGCAAATTTCTCTATTTTCTGTATACATTGTACCTGAGTTTTTTTTTGGGGGGGGGGGAATTCTTAATTTCTTTCTACTAGTTCTCCTTCAGTTTGTTGAAACAGATTTTTTTTTAAAGATGGCAAGGAATTTTGCTGGATTTGCTGCAGTTAATTAAAAGCTAGCTAAGTATGAATGTTCTGCCATTATTATGTATATATCAAGACCAACAGTTTGCATCCTACTTGCTTTCTATTATTCCATTAATTCTAAAATTCATCATTAGTGAATTTTGCAACATGATTTCTTTCAGACAAGAAAGTGCAGACTTTAATAATCACTCTGCTTCTTAAATCACTTAAAATGGCTGCTGAAGTACTTATGTGGGTGTATAAAAGTTTTCCAAGCCCTATGTGGGAATAGGACATTAAATTTATTTGGAAGCAAGTTTAAGGTTAACCGCTTCTGAAATAGAATATGTGAGGGAAAGTTTAGAGACAAGGGAATTCCAAAGTCTAGGTTAAAGGAGTTTGAAGCACTGATGAGAATTTCAGAAGAAATTAAATAATCACAGCTGTTTTTGCAGCTATGCTGTCAGGATTATTATGTACTGTGAAGTAGACATGAGATATATAATATTTCCACTATATTCCAGACAGAACACCTGTTTTTTTACTTGCTTTATAATATTACTGTTGCAATATTTTCAGGATCAGACTCAATAAAGATAATAGAAGTTAAAGCTTTAAATATATTTCTTTTTAATTATGATAGGCATTCTATATTCACTGAATATTCAAGGTAGAAGCGACGAGAATGGTGAGGGTGGCTCCTTATATATACAAGGGGTGGAGCTAGGAATGGGAGTGGTAAGTTATGAATACATTAAAGTCCAAAGAATAAGTTAACCTCTGATGTTCCATATATACATTATTTACACATTGGAGAATAAGGCATTTACATCTGACAAATCCCCCTCTAAATGCCGGTTCGTTACACAACACCAATTACATTCTGATTCAGGACAATATAATACATATAATTTAGAAGTTAAATATTTGTGTTGTTTAGAAGGTAAGGGTTTTGTTAATATGTCAGCTAATTGTTCAGAAGTATCGCAATGTATTGCTTTAATGAATCCGTCTTGAGACAGTTGTCTCACATGCTTAAACTTTATATCAATATGCCTGGACCTTTGTCCAATTGCATCGGATCTGGATATTTCAATGGCCGCTTTATTGTCTTCATGCATAATAAATGGTAAGGTGGGTTTCTTCCAAACATCAGTGATTAGATCATTGAACCATACAAGGTTATTTGCAGCTTTGGACAAACAAACATATTCCGCTTCTGTAGTAGAAGTGGCTACTAGTTCTTGTTTACCAGTATACCAGTAAACTGGACAATCATTCAATAGAAAAACATAACCAGAAGTACTCTTTCTGCATGATGTATCACCAGCCCAATCTGCATCAGCATAACAAGTAATTTTTGGTTCTCTGTCATTATTGGGTTCCAACATTAAACAAAAATCTAATGTACCCTTCAGATATCTTAGAATTCTTTTGACAGCTTCCCAATGATACAAGGTTGGTTTACTAACATATCTTGACAATAGATTGAGAGGTAATGCAATATCTGGCCTAGTCCAATTAGATATATAAAGGAGTGAACCTATAACTGATCTGTAAAATGTGTTGTCTTTAAACTCAGGGGAAGATTCATCAGTGTTTCTAAGAAAATCAGTTTGCATAGGGGTGTCACAGGTTTTAGCATTATTTAAGTTACATTTGTTTAGGAGTTCGATGATTTTATCTTTCTGTGTAAGTTTGAATCCCCTTTTAGTTTTGTTAATTTGCACACCAAGGTATTTATTCACTTTACCCAGAGATTTCAGTGAGAAGTGTTCATTTAACTTATTTACAAAGATTTCCCTGCTCTCTTTATGCTTTCCAATGTATAAAATATCGTCCACGTAAATTAATACAAATTCAATATGATCATTACTCTTTTTTACAAAGAAACAGTTATCAGCAGTGGTGGCGTTGAAATCCATGGTCTTAAGTACTTTTACCAAGCAATCGTACCATCTTTTGCCGGATTGCTTTAATCCGTACAGACTCTTATTTAATAACCAAATTTCGTTCTTATTAGTGTATTGACTGTGTGGTGCTCTTACATATATTTCCTTATCTAATTTTGCATGTAAGTATGCGGTCTGTATGTCATATTGGAATACGTCCAGATTGAGTGCAGATGCTACTACAAGGGCTGTTTTGACACTCTCAGTTCTCACTGTGGGTGAATATGTATCAGTATAGTCTTCTGGATATTTTTGTGCATAGCCTTGTGCAACTAGTCTAGCCTTGTATAAGGTATTGCCTCCTTCTAAGTTCTTAATTTTATAAATCCACCTGGTACCTATAATTGTTTTATCCTTAGGTGCGATCGCAGGTGTGAATACATTTAATCCTTGTAAACTTTCCATCTCTTTTTCCATAGCTAGTTCCCATTTTTCTCTTTCTTCATGTGGAAGTTTCAATACTTCTTCATATGTATTAGGTGTTATTTGTTCTCCATTCATATGCATTATGTAATCTTTGTATTTATTTGGTATTTGGTTTCTATTGTTTCTAATAGTTCTTTCAGGCTTGCTATGGTTATCATGCAAATATCTAGCTTCCTTTTTTGTTAATGTGTCTGTCTTTATTTTATGCTGACTATTAGTCCAAGTTTTGGTTTTGTTCTTACTTTTGTTAATATTTTGATTTTCTGTTGTTCCTTCCTCGCAAGATATCGTATCTTTACATTTATTAGGAAATATTTCATTAAGGTGCAATTTTGACCAATTGGCCTGTTCATGGAACACAGCTGTTCTGGATACTATAAATTTGTTATTACTATCAATAAATCTGTACCCTTTGGTTCCAGTTTCGTATCCCATGAATCTTAATCTCCTGGATACGTTTTCTCCCTTTCTCCTCAATTGTTTAGGTATGTGTACGTCTGCAGTGACTCCAAATATGTGCATGTGTGATAATTTGGGTTTTCTATTGTACATCACCTCATATGGTGTCTTATTCACAATACTGGACCAGGTTCTATTTTGAGTGTAATTCGAATAATGTAATGCCTCTGACCAAAATTGTTTGCCTAAACCAGCATCCTCTAATGTGCACCTAATCATGGTTTGTAGTGTGGAATTTTTCCTCTCTGCAACTCCATTTTGAAATGCAGAAAAAGGATTGGACGTGAAATGTAACATTCCTCTATCCTTTAACCATTGGGAGAATTCTTTAGACATGAACTCACATCCCCTATCTGTCATAATTTGCTTTATTCTGATATTATGTTGTGTTTCTATACGTTTGTAGAATTCCTTAAATTTCTGAAATGTTTCATCCTTGTGCTTTAATGTGTAAACAAAACCATATCGGCTGTAGTCATCCACTATAGTTAGGAAGTAACGTTTTCTATAGGTAATTGAGGGACTTAATGGACCAACTAAGTCCATATGTACCAAATCAAAAATATTGTTAGTTGATCTGTTAGATTTTTTTGGTCTGGGACTGGTTTTTAGTTTGGTGGACTTACATACTGAGCATTCCAAATAATTTTCACAATTTTTTATTTTGACACCTTCTGCGTGTTCAGTCATTTTTTGTACTACAGGAAAGCTTGCATGTCCTAACTTCCTGTGTAAGATGTGAGCACACTCATCATGAATTGGTTTACCTATTTTTGGTTTCTTTTCCTTGTATGTATTTTTGTGATCATGAGTTATTCTACACTCATCATTGTCACTGTTACTGACATTTTCATCATCTGCTTCAATACAATCTTCCATATTTGAATCAATGTTATGTAAACATCTTTCTTTAGTTATCAGATAGGGTAGACCTCCTTTTATCATTACAGTACCTACATTTGTTTTGTTCTTTTCTATAGTTGCTTTCCCCTTTGAGAAAACTATATTGATATCAGATTCTCTGCTTAATTTTATGGCACTTAGTATGTTGTGAGGTATTTCTGGGATTAATAATACCCCCTCTATTTTCCCTAGACCAGGCAAGGTCACATTTCCTTTGCCTAGTACTTGAACCTTTTCTTGATTAGCTACCTTTATCACAAACTTATCTTCTATAAATGAAGATAATATACTTTTGTTGTTGGTGGTGTGATTTGTTGCACCAGAATCAATAAGCCAATTGTTATTCTCATCCTGCTGTGTTCTGGTGCTGTCTTGTTTATTTAGCCCATTCAGTGACCCAGATTTCCTCTCTTTTGAATTTTCTCTACCCCCTCTACCTTCTTTGTAATTTGGTGGGCTTCTATATTTGTGTCTATCTGTGGAAGATTGTCTGTAATTATATTTGCTCCTATATTCTGGTCTATGTCTCTCTCTTGAGACTTTGGGGCAGTCTCTTCTACTATGTTCCCTGGATCCACAATTGTAGCATCTAAAGGCCTCATTATGTTTATCTTGAAAGACTACTTTCCTAAAAGGTTTGTGGTCTGTTTGGTTACTGGATCGATTTTTTCTTGAATTGTCTTCTGCTATCAATTTGTTAGATAGACTTTCTATGGATAAATATCCCAAATTAATGGTATCTAAGTGTGACATAAAGCTATCCCATGATGGATCAAGTGAATTGATAATAACACTTTTCATTGTTTGATCTGAAATCACTTCCCCCCTCAATTGTAGCTCAGCTCTTATTTTGTTTAGATTTATCAAATGCTCACTTATAGAAACCCCTGGTTTTACTCTAGAGGAAAAGAAATCCTTAGACATTCTTGTGGTTGTAGCTACGCTATCGCTGTGAAATAGATTAAACATGCATTGAATTATTTCTGATACAGTTAGGTTTGGTTTGATGCTATGATACATTGCAGGAGACACGCTAGATATTATTATGAAAAATGCTCTATGATGTAAACAATCTATTTTTAAAGTCCAAGGTCTTCTTGGAGGGCTAGTTATAAAGAATAGTAAATTTTCTTTCATGAAAATAACCTGAAGCTGTTGATACCACTCTTGTAAATTAATGCCATCAATTCTAAGTTTTGGGAAGTCACTGGGTAAGTTACCTACATTATTCTGTCCATTACTTACAACCTGGGGCAGTCCGTGATCTCTCAAGTGCAGGAAATTACAGAACGGCATTGGGATGCTTGCAATGAGTCTGCGCGGTTCTCTGGCCAGTTCAAGTCCTTCTGGGTCGTCTACGTAGTTTCGCACATGCGCGTTGCTCATTTCTTCTTTGATGGCGTCGTGGAAGGTTCTCTCCCTTTCAGCTCTCTCGATCCGCTCCTCCTCAGATGAGTCGGTCTCTGGCTCGGTTTTTGGGGTTCTGGTGGTGGTGACGGTTCTTTTCTTCTTTTTGTGTGCGTTGGTATTCGATTTTGTCTGTGGTGTAGGGCGAAATCGGCATGGCTCTCTGGGCTCGGGCGTCGTCGCTTTCGAAGTCAGGATGGGAGCGTGCAGGTCTTGAGTCGCCGGTTTGATTTCTTGCTTCTTCGTAGATGTCTTGGTAATTTTCAGTCTTGGCCCAAAAGCAGCAAAAAGCGTTTTCATTGCTGATTTTACTTGAGATTTTGTTAAATCGTCTTCACTTTCTGATTTTGGATCATCTGAAGAGTTTGAGACTTCTTTCTCACTTTCTTCGTCTGATAGTGTTTTTCGCGCCAGAAATTTTGAACTGAGCGTTTTGATTGGCTCTGCTCCATTCTCTTTTGAAGTTCGTTGAAACCAAGATGGCTGCCATTCAAAATTTCGCGCGGGATCACATCTTTTCTTTTTAACAACTATTTTCTCAGTAGTCATCTCACTTACGATTTTTTGATCTTTGGGTTTTTCTTTAATGACGTTTTTCTCTCTCGCTGCTCCGCTGTTCTTCAGCATCTCCTGGAGGTCCGCGATGAGACTTTCATCATTCTTTTGGCTTTTTAGTATCTTTAATATCTCTGACCTGAGTTCGTTATTTTCTATTTCGATTTCTTTCTGGTCATTATTTTCACTCATTAGTTCTTCTTCTTCAGTGGTGTATTCTTCGGATTCTCTCGAAATCGCATTGGTGGATTCGTTGATCATCTCTTGATCAGTTTCTATTTCTTTGCTGTAGGCCCTGGTGTTGGGCCTATCTTTCTTGGACATTTTTAATTACTTATTGAGTCAATTAACCATCCTCTGCTACCAGCTTGTTGCAATATTTTCAGGATCAGACTCAATAAAGATAATAGAAGTTAAAGCTTTAAATATATTTCTTTTTAATTATGATAGGCATTCTATATTCACTGAATATTCAAGGTAGAAGCGACGAGAATGGTGAGGGTGGCTCCTTATATATACAAGGGGTGGAGCTAGGAATGGGAGTGGTAAGTTATGAATACATTAAAGTCCAAAGAATAAGTTAACTTCTGATGTTCCATATATACATTATTTACACATTGGAGAATAAGGCATTTACATCTGACAATTACATTGTTCTCAATTTGGCCTGGAATAACTGCAGATATAATATAGTATCCAACTTACTCTTTCCTAATTATATTTAGTAAAAACTTATTTTTCTGTTGAAACAAATCTTATACAATGCCAGGTAACAAAAAGTCATAGCATAGTTATCGAGGACAATAGCCATACAAAGTAATAGGTATGTGTCATACTTTTTAGTAGCATATTTTGAATTATGATGGAGGGGGGGAAAGGAAAGGAAAAGAAAAGAGAGGAATTATTCTAATAGGGATTTTTCCCTTATGGGCTAAAAAGGTTCTCTTTGCTTTTTATAAGTATTCATGCCTTGCCGAAAAGAATTCTTTCTTGTTAGTACAACTAATCAACTTGTGATTTATTTTACCTCATGAATACCTTTCCACCTCTCAACAAGTTCTCTTCAATGTGACCTTGACAGAATCTTCATGCTCGATCAGTCCACAAAATCTCTGTGCAAATTATCCACAACAATTGCCAATTAGGGGATAGGCGCTGCAATGGTTTTAATGTGGACTTCTGTACACCAACTCCTCAAATGAGCTTCCCCAAATGCATTTCTTTTTTTGACCACAAAGCAGCTATTACATACTAACACTGTGAACAGACTGAGTTGAAATGACAGGAAAGTGAGGAGGTGGTGACATATTGAAAGACAATTCTCTTGTATATTCTTCTTCTTCTTCTTCTTGTGCCATATCTGTCATCGGACGTTGGTGATCATGTTGGCAATCCTATTTTTGTCAACAGCCGTATGAAAAAGTGCTGCTGAGTTTTATCCGAACCAGTCCCTAAGGTTTTGAAGCTATGATGCTTTTCTTCTGCCTGGACCTCATTTGCCTTCAATTTTTCCTTGGAGAATTAAGTGAAGGATGCCATATTTTTCTGGGTGTCACATCACATGTCCAAAACATTCTAACTTTCGCTTTTTAATGGCTTTGATTATTTCCCTTGGCTTTCCCAGGCAGTTTATCACCTCCTCATTTGTGATTTTGTTAACCCAGCTTATACACAACAGAATAAAATATATGTTTTACTCATAGAATTAACATTTTTTTATACTTTTTATTGAACTTTGAAATGCAACAATAAAAAACATACAAATTAAGAAAAATATTAAAAACTAAAAATTGCAAAGAGGGAAAAAGGCGGAAGGGATGTGTGTGTGTGTGTATACATACAGACATACAGACATATGCATACATACGCATACATTGATAGCCCCCCAGGCCGGGTTATCAATGTAATGTAATGATTTTTAAATTGGGTGTTTTAAATTTTGGGGGTTTTAATAATTTTAATTATTTTTAACTGATGTCTGTCTTTGTGCTTTTAATAGGCTGTACACCTCCATGAGTCCTTCGGGAGAAGGGCGGTATAGAAATAAAATTATTTATTTATTTATTTATTTATACAGACATATACATACATACAGACATATATATCTATATCTATATCTATATCTATATCTATATCTATATCTATATCTATATATTCTAACTTTCAACCAAAAATCTCTTCATCGCATATTTCATATTTTATCTATTAGCAAATAATAAAACGTCATCATTCAGTATTTATTAAATTAATCATTAAAAATCTATTAAAAGCTACCAGAAATACGGTACTTACATATTTAACTTATAACATCATTTTCTCTAAAAATACAACAAATCTCTTTTTCCTAGATCATATGTATAAACAAAACTTTAAAGCCTATTCATTTAAACTTAATCAAGAAAAATTCCGATTAAATTCTGTTCCCAGAAACAACATACTGAAAATTTTAATCTTTGATTCCTTCAAATAATGTCCCACAAATAAATTTCCTATCATTTTTTCTTTGTCTCTAAATGGTACTGTCTTCTGTTCACCATAGCTTCCCTGAAAGAAATCCAGAGTATAACAGTTGTCAACCAGAGTTAATTAAAATGCATTTTGAAGTTTGAGACTAAAAAAAAAAGATACTGTCGGATGTTTCTTGATTACACACAAATTACTTCTGTTTCTGTATCAATCGTCTCCTCATATAGGTTTGTACATTCATACAATATAGTGATTTTCTGTTCAGATACATTTATATAGTCTCTAAAAGACTGATATTATTTTTTGCATAATGGTACATAGCGGTATATCTGGAATAGTTAGCCTAATTATATTTAATTAATATTGCAGAGCAACATGTAATATGTAGTTTGACAACACCTTAAGTTACAATATGACATTAACTTTCATGCCACTGAATGCTAGTATTTTATCCATGTCATCTCATAAAAGAGAAAAGCAAAATCACTATGGCAGCATTAATATTCATTACATGAAAGTGGTAGCAACTATAGATAAAATGCCTCAAGTACAGAATGCAATTGTACTATAAACTTACATTTATGCACAATTACATGTGAAAATAAATCTCAATTACTTGCTAAGTGGTTCCCATAAGTGAACATATGCATAAATGCAACATGTTTGTCTCACTTAGATCAATAGGGTTTTTATATACCCATCCTGGTTCTGTATTGAATCAGACAATTATCTTGACGTTATAACAAAGTATATGGTCTTTTTCTGTACATTCAAGTCTTCTGACCACATATTGTTGCCTTATTCAATCATTTGAAGTACTATTGAAGTCTTAATGCAAAACTCTGCCAAAAGCTACAACTAGCCTGTATTTAATCAGAAATACCATTGAATAATGTTCTATGTCAACTGGACTAATTAAACCAATGTATTATTTTAATTATAACCAAATAATATAGTAAACAGCCTTTTATGGCACAAATAATAACACCATTAAAAGACTTCTTTATAACTTTTCTAAAGTATAGTGGAAGTAGAAATAATACATTATGCTATCCATTTGCCATTAGGTTAAAATTGATTTCCTGGAGCCTTTGAATAGAATTATTAATGTGAATGAGGCAATTGTTTGGTATTATTTTCATTGAACTACAGATTGTAGATTACAGAACGATGTAACAGTAATATTTTGACAGATTAATATTGAAAAATCCAGTGAGAAACACAATTTCACACAAACGAATAAAAAATTATTTGACTTGAAGTACTGGGAAGTCATACATCAGACTCAGCTCACCCTTTAGTAAATTAGGTTCTTAAGTGCTTTTGAAAGCTCGAACAGCATTCTTTAAAATGAAAAAGATCTTCTGCAGTCATGACATAAGCCTAAGATTGAAAATCAGGCTTGTCAGATCTTTTCTATCCTGATCTACAGAGTGGACAGAAAACCACTTGAAGAGACTTGAAATGTGCATTAACAGGCGGTATAAGTTGGGTTGACAAAATCAGAAGCGAGGAGGTGATAAGCTGCCTGGGAAAGCTAAGGCAAATCATCAAAACTATTAAAAAGTGAAAGTTAGAATATTTTGGACATGTGATGCGACACCCAGAAAAATACGGCATCTTTCACTTAATCCTCCAAGGAAAGATTGAAGGCAAACGAGGGCCAGGCAGAAGAAGAACATGATGGTTTCAAAATCTAAGGGACTGGTTTGGACAAAATTCAATAGCACTTTTACGTGCAGCTGTTGATAAAAATAGGATCGTCAACATTATTGCCAACATCTGTTGATGGATATGGCACAAGAAGAAGTGCTATTGTGTCAGGCTTAACCACCCATTTTATGGACAAATGCCAATCATCTTGACTTGATCTCAGTGATGAATATTATTTTTCCAAGGGCATTTTAAAGACCTTCTTGGTTCTATCCATGCACCTTATTTGTTGTTTTTTCCTTCTGCTGCCTTCATATTTGCAAAGCATAGTAATTTTACTAGTTCACCATTCACCTGCATCACATATCAAAAAACATAAGGCTTTACTTGTTGATTATCACTTCAAAGAAGCAGTCAATCTTTTTTACGGTTGAGGAACAATTCATTGATCAATCTTGAAATCTCTCTTCAAATCCTTAATATGAAACTTTTAATCTTTCTTTCTTAATGTCATCTTTTAAATTAGACATTATCATTGGAAAAACCATAGGTTTAACTATTCTGGTCTGTATTGTCAAAGAAATATTCCTATACATTTATATTTTTATCTATATTTATTACTGCTTTTTCTCTGGAATTAATTTGTTCTTTGCTTCTACAGCACATTTACCCTCTGCCTGGGAAAATGGATCTTGAATGTATATTTATAATTCTGGAGTGAAGTCAATAATATGGTCAATTTCAAAATAATCTCAAGATTAGAGATCTAGTTTGAATAGAATAGCATATGCTTAGGGAACACTGAGCTTTGGTTGTGCATATGGGGCATAATATGTCAAAACTGATCAGTCCTATACTTACATTCATGTGACATAAGTATGACTAAGGTTGGTAACATGGCTATATCTTCTCGATCTTACTAAAAAAACATGATGTGAAAACCTTAATGGAATATAAATTATGATGTGGTTAAAATCTATGGGCTGATTTGATGAAGTCCATGGTGTTTATGATGAGGATGATGCTCCTGGGATGAAAGCTATGGCAAACCTAGACAGCATATCAAAAAGCAGACAGATCACCTTGCCAACAAAAGTGCATATAGTCAAGGCTATGGCTTTCCCAGTTACAATGTATGGTTGTGAAAGTTGGACTATAAGGAAGGCTGAGCGCCAAATAATTGAGGCCTTTGAACTATGGAGCTGAAGAAGAGTCCTGCAAGTCCCTTGGACTGCAAGGCAATCAAACCGGTCAATCCTAGAGAAGATCAACCCTGACTGCTCTTTAGAAGGCCAGATCCTGAAGATGAAACTCAAATACTTCAGCCACCTAATAAGAAGGAAGGACTCACTGGAGAAGAGTATAATGCTGGGAACGATTGAGGGCAAAAGAAGAAGAGGATGGCAGAGAATGAGGTGACTGGATGGAGTCACTGAAGCAGTCAGCGTGACCTTAAATGGACTCCAGGGTATGGTAGAGGACAGAAAGACCTGGAGGAATGTTGTCCATGGGGTCGCAATAGGTCAGACATGACTTTGCAACCAACAACAACAACAAATGGTATTTGGAAGATTCTTACATGTACAGTATAAGGGTCCATGGTAAAGAGCATGACATAATGAATAACAGAAAGAGGAGAAGGAAATGGTGTATGTAAGAGCCATTATGGTATAGTAATTAAGGAGGTATTTAAGAGCAGAGATCCAGGTTTTCATCCTTACTTGGATTTGTTACTCCCTCTCGGTTTCTGACAACCACTTGATAAACAAAACTCCTGTCACAGCATTCATTGATAGTTTCACTATAAGAACTAGATAAGTGTAGTGCAAAAACAAGTACCTTCTACAAACCTGTTATACAAAAGTCAAAGAAACATAGCAATGAAGCTATGTTGTATGTATGTGACCTAACAAAAAGAAAACATATGCAACAGATCTGTGTAAAATTGTGGAATTCATGTATAAAAAGAAGTGAACATATAGGCTTAGTTATGGATAGCAATAGTTCTTAAGACATATACCACTTCCCAGTGCTTTACAGGACTCGCTAAGCAGTTTACAGAGTCAGCATATTGGCTCCAACAATATGAGTCCTCATTTTACCAATCTCGGAAGAATGGAAGGCTGAGTCAACCTTGAGCCAGTGAGACTCAAAGTGCCAAACTGCTGGCAGCTGTCAGTCAGAAGGCAGTAGCTTGCAGTACTGCATTCTAACCACTGAGCCACCACGTATAAAGTGTGTATAGCATATATGAAATATATATTATAAATACATACAAACACAATATATATTAGAATAAATGCCAATATCAAAGCATAACCGAGCTGACTGTTTATAGAATTGTTTTAAAGGATTAAAAAACAATTTTAGAGATTCTCAAGTGATTCCAGAAATGCCATGGCTGTTGGGAAAAATTTGTCATGGCAGAAAAGGAAAGGCATAAATAATACCAAGTGAAACAAAATTGGGTGAGTGAATTCATATCCTAGAATATAAAAACAAATTTCAAAATCATTTGGGAAAATGAACTACAAAATAACAGTGAAATGTAATAGCAGTACTGTATATCTAGCATCACTAAGGGTGCTGAAGCAAAAACACCTTACCAGAGTAATGGCTTTTCTAAGGCCCACATAAACCACTTTAAGACAAGACCTTATCTAATCTTCCACAGGGGGTTTGGGAACTCTGCCTAAATTAGTTTGATGTTCCTCATCCATAACATCTTATTTGATAGATCACTCTTAGCTAATCATAACCATTCTTAGCAGTTCCTGTATGGAAAAACCATATTTCTATAATTTGTTTTCAAGAGTGGACATCCAAAAAGATTCATCGCTATATGAAAGTATAACTGGGAACAAGCTCCTCAGGCAGGAAGACAAGTTCCAGCCCATAGATAACAATCTGTCTTTTATCTTCATCAAACCTAATTCAAAGAATGTTAGAAGTGCAACAGGCCCTGAAATATCCCTCTAGGTAATTTGGATTGAACACTTTCCAAAAGGGCAAAACTAGAATAATGGTCCAAGCTATACATGAGCTGATCTTGAAACAGTTTAAGGGAAGCTGGGAGGTAGTCCTCCCTACTTTGTCTTACAAAATAGCAAGCAACTGCTAAGTTCTTTTGACCAATTAAGATAACATAACTGACACGTGCCCTTTGACTACCTGAGGCATAAAGTATGTATTTAAAACATAACACATCAATGAAAACCTTTTTGATATTCCAGGACTAGTTTTGGGCCTTCTAGCAAACACCATTATTTTAAGCTTTATCATTATTTGCAATGGTGTTCTTTGAAAAGTTGAACTAGAAATTGCAGTTATCTAATACTGCCACTCAAAATCCACCAGTACAATAATATCCAAAATTACTTAATACAAATTGTTAACACTTCAAGAATTAAGTAAAAAAAGCAACTGAGAAAGTGGACAACACTGACAGGTACAATACAATAACCCAGATTAACCAATTTGTTGTTTCTCTTGTTGTTGGTTGCAAATAATAAATTGCAGTCCACCCAATAAAAGCCTCCCAGAGTTGCCCTGTGGTAAAATGGAAGCCAATAAAGTTAATAAATAATAAATTAAATAAATAAATAAATGAAAGATTTCATTTTTATCTCTAATTTGCTTTATACACTTTATAAGAACCATATTTTAAAAAAATTCAGCATCTAAAGATATTAATACAGCAGAATTCCATCTAACTTAAAGTACATACAAAATATCTATTAATAAACATAAATTATCCCAAGCTTATCTATTTTTAATAAATCCAGACTGAGATGGATGAATTATGTATAACATCACTCTGCAACTGTCTATTCAACAAAGCAGTTAATAACTTAGTGTCTATATTAATTAATGAAACAGGTTTATAACTTACACAGAATGTTAAATCTTTACCCAATTTTGAAATCAATGTTATAGAAGCCTCATAAAAAGATAAAAACAGTTTATCAGGTTTAAAATTATATATTATAGACTCCTAATTATATTGGGACCAACAAATTTATAAATCTACAAATTTATATGATAATATAAATGCATGTATTTAAGATGGACATCCATACATATTGATTAAATTTCAATAAATTTATAAATACTTGTACTTTTACATCAGAAAGTTGTCTAGGCTAAGAGCTTTCCCAGTTTTTATTAATTGAATTGTTTCTTATATCTCTTGAAGCTTCAAAGATGGTTCCCAAGATTGTCTCCCACACAGTCCTGGTTGAATATGAAACAAAATATTAGCAATTTGCTGCTGATATGTAAATAGTATAAATATAAGAATTATAAAAATTAGATACATTATCAGTGAAACTCAGCCTACCATTTTTAAAGTTTCATAGGTAATATCTTGTTTCACTTGTTTTAAATCAGGGGTGTCAAATTTGACTTCATTGATGGCCGCATCAGGGTTGTGTTTAACCTTCGGTGGGCCAGGGTGGGCATGGCCAGCTCGACATCACTCATGCCGGGGCGCTTGTCAGGGCCCAAGTGCTTTTCCAGCGAAAACAGGCTCCCAAGCTCTGTTTTCAGCTGCAATGCCCCTCCTGTAACCCTCTGCCAGCTAAAACGAGCTCGGGAGGGCCGCACACAGCCCTTCTGAGCTCCGTTTTTGCTGGCAGAGACACTGCAGGGCGGTCCTTCACTGTTCCAGGGCAGCCCTGAAGGCAGATCTAAGCACCCTGGGCCGGATCCAACCTCCGGGCCTTGAGCTTGACACCCCTGTTTTAAATAATTACCAGTTTTTCACCAGATTCTCAATATTTTAATTTCAAACTCTTTAAAGGGAATTCAATTTAGTAATCATAAAATTTATTCATCTTTAACTCTCCTGGCATAAATATATTTATTTGCATATGCCAGTAAATATTAATTAACCAAAATTCCATGTTTCTATCTGAAATGCCTATTACTTCAGTGCAATGGCACAAGCAATAATATACCTACATATACAAAATTTATATGCATTTCATAACATTTACAATAACCTGCAAATTAGTAGTTAATATAATTCAAAAATCGTATCTGTTCAAATAAGGCCCACCATTAGTGTACTGAACATGTTTGAAATGAAATGTTAATGTAATGAAAACATGATGTAAAATCATGATAGACTTAATTCTTTAATCTAAAGAATTAAATATAGATCAAGAAATCGATTGATTGATCAGAATAGAGCTGGAAGGGACCTTGGTGTCTTCTAGTCCAACTCCCTGCTTCAGGCAGGAGGCCCCATACCATTTCAGACAAGTTGCTGTCCGGACTCTTCTGAAAACCCTTGAGTGATAAAGCACCCACAATTTCTGAAGGCAAGCTGTTCCACTGGTTATTGTTCTCGCTGTTGGGAAGTTTCTCCTTAATTCCAGGTTGCTTCTGTCCTTGATCAGTTTCCATCCATTGTTTCTTGTCTTGCCTTCTGATGCTTTAGAAAATAAGTTGACCCCCGTCCTCTTTATGGCAGCCTCTCAAATAATGGAATACTGCTATCATGTCACCCCTAGTCCCTCTTTTCTCTAGACTAGCCATACTCAGTTCCTGCAATTGTTCTTCATATGTTTTAGTTTCCAAGCCTATAATCATCCTAGTTGCTTTTCTCTGCACTTTTTCCAAAGTCTCAATATCTTTTTTGTAATGTGGTAGATGCTGTATTCCAAGTATGGTCTTACTGAATTTATTAAAATCAGAAAATAAGTTCTGCAGACAAAGTAGTAGCAACTTGGGAAGATAAGGGAGAACGTATGAAGCCAAAAAAGGCAGACTATTTTTTATATAGTATCTATTGTATGTATGATGTCATCTCAGAATGATTGTACCATATCTTTCAAAAATCCTAGAATACCGTGGAACTAGCTGATGCTTGGAAAAGAGCTGATGTGTTTCCCATCTTCAAAAAAGGAAAAATCCCAAAGGTGCTTTTTCAAGAGGCAACTGGTATTCGTTGTGTTTTTTCTTATCCAAGAAGCTTCTTCAGCTCTCTTCTTCAGCTGAAGAAGCTTCTTAAATAAGAAGCGAAATGTCTTCAAAGAAAAACAAGAAAGTCCAGTTGACTCTTGAAAAAACACCTTTGAGACAACTATGCCCTGGATGACTGAGAATCTCCATAGACATTTGTCTGAAATGGTTTAGGTTTAGGGTTTCCTGCTTAAGCCGGGGCTTTGGACCAGAATATCTCCAAGATCCCTTCCAACTCTGTATTCTGTTATTCTGATATTTGGAAAAAACTCAGGCAGACCAACTGAGATATAAGGGAAAGGTGAAGTAAAGCAAAGATTCTGTTGTTACAGCTTATCTCTAAAACTGTAGTTCTAGTTTTCTCTGAAGTCTGTTCCTGCTCTGGTTTATTCTGAAGGACTGAAAAGTATTTTTGATTGGAAAATGATCCTATATAAATGAGTCCAATCTAGATTAGATAAGGTTCACACATCCCTTTGGAGGATTGGAAATTTTCCTTTAAATCAGTTCAATGTCTTTTCTCTCTCTCTTTCTCTCTCCCCTTTCCTCTTTCTCTCTTTCTTTTTCTTTTTCTCTCCCACATAAACACAAACCACACCTACAAAGAAGATTTCTGAATTGTTATTTGTAATCCACCTTCAACAGCAAACATATTAATGGAGCTGTCAGTGTTTTCAACAGCTTTATTAAGCTGCAAATCAAAAGGCCTGCAACAGGATTTTCAACATATATGGCATTAATGAAAAAAGTAAGCATGATTGTATCTGACATTTTCTTATGGAGATGTAAAATTCAAAATTCTTAAGCCATCATTGTTTAGACACAGAGGAGTTTACATCAACATTGCCACCGGCAGAATCTCACATATAACTACATAAGCCACACTGAGTTTATTTTAAAGAGTTTTTCCAATGGGATAACATCACAAGACGTAAACAACTACAGGAGGTTTTGTGAAGATCCCAGGGGGGAAAGTTGTCATACAATGTTACTGGAATGTTCTCTATTATTAAATATGCAGTACAGAGTAGTGCATATTTTCTAAAGTGGCAGATACTGAAAATAATCTTTCCATTTTTCCTATTTTTAACACAACACCTTCAAATTCTGAAAAACTTGCCACATTGTAAAAATACACAAAATAGAGAAGGATAAGATTTTTTTGATGTTGTTGAAAAGGACATAAATAAGATACTTATGCTAATTGATTTTTTTCTATTGCAAAGATAGGAAAGCAGTAGCCCTCCAGCTATTTTTTTCACCACAAGTTACAGAAACCCAAGTCAAAATAACAGAATAACAAGAGTTGGAAGGTACCTTAGAAGTCTTCTAGTCCAAACCCCTATTCAAGCAGGAAAGCCTGTACCATGTCAGACAAATGGTTGTCCAATCTCTTCTTTAAAACCTCCAGTGTTGGAGCACCCACAACTTCTGAAGCAGGGGTGAAATCTAATTTTTTTTGCTACCGGTTCTGTGGGTGTGGCTTAATTAGTGGGCGGGGCTTGGTGTTAAGGTGACTGGGAGGGCGTGGCTTGTTGGTCAGGTGGGCATGGCCAAGTCAATGTCACTTCTTTGCCCTTTTTTAACCTACAAAACACAACACAACACAACACAACACAACACAACAGGCTCACCCACAATATAAAAGCAGCTGTGCTAGACCAAAATGGTCCCTGCAACAAACAGGAACCTCACACAGCCACAAAAAGTCCAAAAAACCAACTTTCACACTTTACACACACAAAATTCCACATGCAGCTTTGTGAGATTTTGTGTATTTGTGTAGTTAGAGTGAAACACTACAGAAACACACTAAATCTCAGAAAGCTGCACAAATATTATTTTATTTTATTTTTTTTTTATATAAAAGCAGCTAAATTTAAAACTTCCTAAACTTTAAATGGCTAGGTCTAAAAAAAAGAACAACTAAAAAAAACCCCAATTAACTATTTTTTTAAAAGCTCCCAAAGGGGGAAAAAATTTACCCAATAGAACAGGGGTCTCCAACCTTGACAATTTTAAGACTTGTAGACTTCAACTCCCAGAATTCCTCAGCCAGCTTTGCTTTGCTGGCTGAGGAATTCAGGAAGTTGAAGTCCACAACTCTCTGCCTGCTTGATTGCAGGCAGGGAGATTCAGTTGCTTGCTGATGCAATGGATTACAGGGATTACAGCAAGGCGTTGCAACCAGCAGCTAAGGTAAGCAAGCTGAGGGGGGGAGGGGGAGGGATTTTTGCTACCGATTAGCAGGCAACAGCTGAGATCATCAGAGCTGGGATCGTCAGAGCTGAGCTCTCAGAGCAATTTAAAAGAAAAAAAAGGCTCTGATGATCATGCGGCTCAGCTGGGCATGGGGGTGGGGGGCGGAGGCAAGGATTTTTGCTACCGGTTTTCCAAACTACCTGCCGCCATTGCTACCTACTTGCTCAAGCCAGTCCGAACCGGGAGCATTTCACCTCTGTTCTGAAAGTCATTCCACTGAACAATTGTTCTAACTGTCAGGGCATTTCTCCTTAGTTCTAGATTACTTCTCTCCTTCATTAGTTTCCATCCATTACTTCTTGTCCTGCCAGGTGCTTTGGAGAATAGGTTGATCCTTCTCTTCTTTATAGCAGCCCCTTAGATATTAAACATTGCTGTCATGTCATCCCTAGTCAGCATGGACAATCATGAGGAGTACAATATTTAGAGAGCTACAGATTCCCTACTCTAGTTCTACAGGAAGAATGGAATGGAATAGAATAGGATAACTTTATTGTCACTTTGAACGTACACTTATGGGCATACATTAAAATGAAATTTTGTTGCATACAGCTCTCAAAAGGTCACCACCTCCAATATACACTATATAAACATGACAAAACAACAACAGTGATGCAGTTTGTTAAAATGCTCTCAATTGTGCCTCTGTAAAAAATGGATAGGACAGAAGGAGAAAGATGTGCTCTCTTCATTCAACACAGGAAATGCAAACGCTGGTTTGCACACTTCACTAAGGATAATGAGTGGAGAGACCAGTTCAGTTCTTTGAACAATATCATTGAAATGAATTATTGACAACTTTCCATGAACTTTAGATAAGAAAACTTTATTTTGAGAAACAAACTCATACATTTGTCTGAAGTGGTGTAGGGTTTCCTGCCTGGGCAGGGGGTTGGACTAGAAGACCTCCAAGGTCCCTTCCAACTCTGTTATTCTATTCTATTCTATTCTATTCTATTCTATTCTATTCTATTCTATTCTATTCTATTCTATTCTATTCTATTCCATATAGAAAAAGAAATGGGAAAGCCAGACCAGTTTTATCTTATAAGTATATCATTTTTCAAATATAGGTAAATTAGCATTATGCCCCTTCAAATCCTACTGCACTGCTTTGTTATAGTAGAGAGGAGGTATTCCTGGGACAGTTGAGCAAAGATTTCTAGATGTACATGCAAAGATTGTACATTCCCAGTAGTATTACGCAATATATGAATATCATCCTAGCTACACAGTAAAGCAAGTAAACACCTACATTGAATAGTAATCATAGGAAGATGCTGTAGGCAGATGAACGTGTAATAAGGACTTCAGTGTCATTAGTGATATTAAAGATATCATTTAATAATGCATAATAATCAGAGGTGGGATTAACATAATCCCGATTATGTGAATAACCGGTTCGCCCAGCACCGAAAATGTGAGTGCGCATGCGCCCAGTACCGTGCATGCACTTTGCTCACGTGTGCACCTTCCATGCATGCACCTGGTCTCAAAAACATGCCTAAATAGGACAGCATAGAGCCAGGGAGGGTAGGAGGGACCACCCGCAATTTCCATTACCTTTTCACCGAACCGGTCTGAACCAGCTGAATACCACCTCTGATAATAATGTATTATTATTATTATTATTATTATTATTATTATTATTATTATTATTATTATTATTAATTGAATTTGTATACCGCCCTACTCCCGAAGGACTCAGGGCGGTGAACAGCCAGATAAAATACATATAATACAAATGTTAAAAAAGCATTAAAATACAATTAAATAAGTGGCCTGGAAAACGAAATTTAAAACACCCCAAATTCATAAGACAAATTTAAAATTGAAGAATTTTAAAACTTTAAAAAGTTTAAAAGAGAGGTTTGGCCAGGCCGGCCTGCTGGAAAAGAAATGTTTTGATGGCACGGTGAAAAGCGTGCAGGTCTGGGATCCTCCGTATCTCCAGGGGGAGCTCGTTCCAGATGGCGGGTGCCCCCACAGAGAAGGCTCTCCCCCTGGGGGCCGCCAGTCGACATTGTTTGGCCGACGGCACCCTGAGGAGCCCCACTCTATGGGAACGTACTGGTCAGTGAGAGGCTACTGGTGGCAGAAGGCGGTCTCGTAAATACCCCAGTCCTAAGCCATGGAGCGCTCTAAAGGTGGTAACCAAAACCTTGAAGCGCACCTGGAAGAACACCGGGAGCCAGTGCAGCTCGCGGAGGAGGGGGGTCACATGGGAGCGCCCTGTCGCTCCCATAACCACCCGCGCAGCCGCAATGTATAATACATTCTGTAAGAAAATGGCTAGTTTTCATAGATAAATTAAAGTGAAACTGGTGGAATTGGTGGACATGGGAACATTGACAGCCATGTTGAGCAAAAAGACTGACAATTTTTACCTCTTCTTGGAAACAATGTTTTGGCATTTTTGCAAGAAGCTGAGAGAAATGAAAAGAATTTCTGGGATCTGATGATTAAAATTATATGGGTTTATGGAAATAATGTGAACAACTATTAGACTTGAATAAGAGTTTGATGTATTATTACTTGCATCTGTACCAAAGAAAGTCAGGTCATTTTTTTTCTATTTTTCTTTCTTGTTTCCCTTTTTTCTTTCTTGCACTTTGTCTTTTTCATTTTTTTCCTGTTTATCTTTTAACTTTGTATGTTTTTAAAAAATCAATAAAGTTATATAAATAATTCACTGGATTGATTAAAGTTCCATTCTATTAGGAATCTATGTTTCTGAGAGGCTCAAGAGTATTTATTGCATACTTACACAACATACATGTATGCATAATAAGAATCATATCATACATATGTCATAGAAAAAGAGCACTTCCTATAGTGTCTTTTGATAAATTAAGGAGATTCATAGGTGATACCCTATATTGTATACGTCTTAGAATTTCACATTTGAGTGGCCTATTACAAATACCAGGATGCTATAATGACTTCTATGCTATGAATATATTGTATTTGAAAAGTACAAACAGCCATTCAGGATGTTTTGTATTTGAACAATAGATGAATAGAGGTGTGTCAGTCAATCAGAGCTTTAATATTGGCTAGTAAATGTGATGAAAACAAAACGCATTTAATTTGGAGTGATATTTACTGCTTGCATGTTAGACTTTCCTGTTTACAAAAACCTTTGGTGTTACTGCCTTAAAGTAGGGGTGCAGAGCAGTTCATTCTACGAGTAGATGTGACTTTTCATCTGAAACACCATATGGAACAAATACCTTACATTTTTCCAACTCAGTAAATCACAGTATTTGTGCAACTAGGGAGTTTTGTTGCATTTTCTAGCCATGTTCTGCTGTTGGATATACTATTAACTCTCTAATTTAATCAACCCCACCACCCATGCCTAACACATCAACAAATTTATAGGACCTATGAGTCCCTTCACTTCATTTTTACAACTATAAAATGTCTTTACCTCTTCACTTTCATCTTGGGAACTGTTGTAGTGAAATAGTGTCCACATTAAAAATTGGCAAATTACTGCATCGGATGGCATACTAAAATCAAATTTTAAAAGAAGAAGAAAATAAATCAGGAAGCTGTTCAGTCTTTTAACAAATATAATAATGCAATTTGGTCTTGTGATAAATAGCTAAGGTAAGACATGGCTTTTGAAAAAGATCCTATTTCTGGCTCTCCCTTCCACTTCTCCCCATGACTATGAAATAACTTGCCACTTACACAGCCTAAGAAGAAGAGACTGCAAATCAGGTATTTTGTGCAAGAAGTACATCCATCTCTTTAGTGACACTTGAAGCTGTTACTGTAGATACTACCAGCTAAGCTTCTTCAACCCAAATGTTCCTTGCCTTACCTTATGTCCTTTCATGCAGTTATCTTTCATATAAATATGCAACTGTAACTTTTGTTTATGAAAATTGTGTACTCCTTCCCAGCTGAGCTGAGCAGAGTGATCAAGCAGAGATCTGAGATCTAAGGATTCCAAGAACGATCAAAGGAAAGTCAATGGAGCCTTGCCAAAGGCAGAGATTAATTTTTAATTTCAGGATCTCACTGGTTCAGTGGTTGAAGAAGAGTCTGCTGAATGAGGCACTTATAAAATATATTCCCCCATGTACAACCCCATGTATCTACCCATTGCTGTTCCTTCTTTTGTGAAAAACTATGGGAAAAGAGAGGCTACTTTCCAAGGAAACAAGTAATGTGGGGCGGGGGAGACATCTAGCATGTACAAACATAACTTTAAACATAGATGTTGGGAAGAAAACTGCAGCAGTCTTATCATAATGATAATGGTCACCATGCATCAGTACTGACTTGATGACACATAATCAATCAATCAATCAATCAATCAGTTTATCATGGAATATTATGTCAAATACTTTTAAACTCAAGCTAAAGTTATAAAATATTAGGCTTAAATTGTTCTCATGATGTAATGAGGTTGCCTAATTAAAGAAAATGAGATGAAGTTAGTTTGGCAATGTTTATTTTTAAGAAATGTATGCTTACTTATCATAATTACCACAATGTTTCCAACAAGACGAGTTGTGAATGCGCAGACATTTAATATGTAGTGCTAGGTATACCCCCAATTGTCTTCCTGGTAGTTTGAGGCACCATTCAAAAGTGTACTGAGTAGAACTGATTGGATTTATGTTATTTCCAGGCATCAGGACTATCAGTTAATGTTCCCGTGTTTTTCTAAATGATGATTAATATGCACTACCTTGTCCAAAAATTAACAGTGGTTTTAAACACCTCCCCTATGCACCTAGTGCATAGAGATTGCCATGTGTTTTATTTTACACCGTATAGTATTCTATTGAAAGAATTTGTTTGAATAGCCTTTCCATTTCATGCCAGAAAAACATATTAAATGTAAAAAAAGAGTATCAAATTTCTTGAAGTTGTTGGTACCAGCTAGCAACCTTATAAGATACATACTGGATCATAGCTTGCTTGGTCTTCATATTATGAAGCAGCAAATGCTTTTTCTACTCTTCTTTTCAAAGTCCAACTTTCATTTCCATAGAGTGACAATCTTATTGTTAATTTTTTTTTGCTATAGTTGGTATTGATAGTTCCTTTTATATTTAATTTTAATCCCCTTTTTTCATTGTGCTCCCTTCTGTTAGCAGAGCTTATGGATTGTTTCCATTTTCATCTATTAGAATAGTGTCATCAATATACACAGGTTACTGGGGAATCTTTCTTTAATTTTAAAACCCCGTCCATCTTTTTCTAATCTATCCCCCCCTTCTGTCTTTCTCTATCAATCTATCTATCATCTATCTATCTATCTATCTATCTATCTATCTATCTATCTATCTATCTATCTATCATCTATTTATATGCATGCATGCATGCATGCATGCATACATGCATACATACACCATAAAAGCTGAATAAATAAGCTTTGTTTCACTTCTTTGCCAACTAAGAAATGGTTATTTCACCATGTTCTGTCCTGTGTGGCTTTATGTCCTGTATGGCTACTTAGATATAGGTTTTCTATAGGAACAAGAAGATGTTCTGAGGGACTTCCGGTTTGCTGTTTGTTGCTGCCAGACGTTCCTTTGGGATCGTCAGCTTCCATCGCCTGTCAGAGCCGCCTTCACAATGGAATGGCGGCTCGAAAAAACTCCGTTTCCATGAGGAAATGGAGATAGAGCCGGCAGGGGTGGGTAGAACTCTCTGCGGAGTCCCAAAAGTTTTTCCTTTACTTTTGGGACGGAGCGGATGAGATGCCCCGTATCCCCAGCCGCTGCTCCGGGCTTTGGGAGACCTCTGCTGATGCAGAGCCAGGCGTCAAAAGCAAGCCTGCAAATTTAACAGATTACTCAAAGAAATGTGAGCTGGACCTGTAATACTGAACCGCAAGTATTTTACTGATTTTTTTAAAAAAAATTACTTAAGAGAGAGGAGGAAAAGAAAGAGGAAAAAAAGCCTTTTAAAATGGCGTCGGCTGGAGGAGAGGCTGAAAGGGAAAGTCCTTCCGTTTTCTATTACTACAATGTAGCGGAATAAATACCACTGGCTATATTTGTAGACAAAACTTCGCTCCTGTGTCTTTTTCTCTTTTTTTTTCCCTTGGAGATCTGATATTGTTGTTGACTGGAAAGAAGTCTTTCTTGCTTTTTTTTAACAAAGCCTGCCTGGGCGGAAACATGGCACTGAGACTCATAAAGTTAGATAAACAAGAAGGGGGGGGGATTCCCCCACCAATAATTTAAAGGAACAAGTCTTAACTCTTCAGTCTCAGAAACCTGATTTTAATATAACAGAATTTTTTATAGAGGAGATTGAAAGAAGGGAGGAGATTGTGAATCAGCAACTTGAAAAATTTAAGCAGAAAATTAAAGAAATTAAAGAATTGGTGAAATCTAAGTTTGATTCTTTGGACAAAAAATTCTCAAAAGTGGTTAATGGTTTTACAGAATTTATGATACAGTTGGACACAAATACTAATGTACTAGAGTCTAAAATGGAAGAAATTCAAGATAAATTGGACAATAGAATTCAAAAAATTGAAAATGATTTGATAAACACTCAGGATAATAGCTTAGAAGAAAAACCTAAAATGGATGCTGATCAAAAGTATGGTAATGCAGAAAATCTGCAACAGAAGATTGAAAAAGAGATTTTAATGGTACAATATAATTTCACAAAATATGCGATAAGATTAAGAGGTTTGCAGGAAAATAATAGAGATGATTTAAGGAAAATATCTTCTGAATTTCTAGCTGGGATTCTAAAGGTTCAACCTGACGAAGTGTTTTGTAGGATTGACAGAGTTTATCGAATCAACTCCTGGATTGCCAAGCAAAGGCAATTGCCTAGAGACGTGGTGATTTATTTTACAGATAAGGAAATTAGGAATAATATCGTGCAAAATTCCTTCAATTCTAATTTGCAATTGTATGGAAGAAAGATTTGGATTTACAAGGAACTCCCACCTAAGATATTGATGGAAAAGAAGAAATTTGGTTTCTTGGTGAATGAGTTAAAAAAGAGAAATATTTCATTCAGGTGGGACGCCCCAGTTGGTATTATATTTAGATACCAAGGAGAAAGATATCAGCTAAATACTGTTGAAAGAGCGGAAGAATTTTATCAAAATAGGTTGAAAATGAACTTAACATCTTCAGGTATAATACAGGATAAGCAGAAGGAGCCGGAAATAAAGGTAAAATATCGAATTATAGAGACTGTACCAGATGAATTGCCTTTGGATTTATTGGATACCCCAGCTGGACTATCTACAAATTTGAGAGAAGTGGCATCTAATTTTAATGTGATGACTTATCAAGGCAAGGATAAGCATGGAAACCTACTAGGGGATATACAAGGGATAAAAAAGAAACATGAGATACAAAAACAAAACCAACAAGACCAATCTACAAAGCAGAATAAAAACCGACCAGATGATACACAATTTGTAGAAAGGAAACCAGGATGGAAACCAAACCCACAAAAAGAAAAGAAAAAGAGAAATAGGTGGCATAAAAATAGAAATTTTTAAATTAGGCAACAGTGAAGCCAGTGACTTTAAAATATGAATGATTATATGTAAACACAGAAGAGGCGACGTATTGGTTAATATCATCCTGAGGATTGTGGCAGATCTCTGCATGGCCGTAATTTGGGGACGTGAAATGAGCCTTAAACTGATGGATTTGAATTATCCATTTTGGAATTTCTCTTTGTGTTGATAAACATATTATACTATCTTGAATCACAAGGCAAGAGAATGATGTTGGGGCATGCAGAAGATCGGGTTGTTACCCACTACGATGATGGGAATTAATAATCCTGATGAAACCCACAATTATTACTATATGGAATATAATTATAATGTCACTCGGGTGGTTGTTTTTACTTTTATACATATAAGAAGATATTTACTACTGATGGGGGCAGATATGATTGAAGATCCTGAATAAACTGTTGCACCAGCAAGCTATGTTACCCGATTATGGATGTTGGTTCTACCAATCCAGTGGAAAGACCTCAAAGAAGATACTATATGGATTATAAATTTAAAGTCATTGTCTTTTCTTTTTTTTTTATTTAGATATAATGGAAAATATAGACATATATTTTTAAGTAGTGTGGGCAGTGAATCAAAGATATTAAGAAATGTTGTGTATGGTAATTTTGTATGATAGTGGGTGAATAAGCTAGTTAGTAGATTGATTAGTCTAAGAAAAGGGATTTTTAAGTGATATATTTAGGGGAGTGGAGGAAATGGATAGAGTGGAATAAATGTTAAATTAGATTTTATGGGGAAGGCCGCTTTGAAATGTTATAGTAACATATATAGAAGATTAAATGTTAAAGTAGGACTTATCGTATAGTTTTAAAGTGGAGAAGTTATTCTATAATGTTATAGTATAATGTCTTTTTTTTTTCCCTTTCTTTTCTCTTTTCTGAAATGTATGGATAAAGGGGGATGTTATAATATTAATAATATTTTTAGTAAGTAAAGGTCAATATCTAGAGGAGGGAGTAAGTAATCTGTTATGAATTAGGTTTTTTTTTTTGTTATGAAGAAGTCACGGGGGGGATGGGTGGGGAGGGGGGTTAGGGAGGGGGAGGGAGAGGGGAAAAAAGGGGGGGGAATTTGTATTTGAAAACTTTTTCAATAAAAAAAAAAGAAGAAGATGTTCTGAGATATCAATTTTTCTGAATACATTCAACAGGTTTTATTTATTTATTTATTTATTTATTTATTTATTTATTTATTTATTTATTTATTTATTTATTTATTTATTTTCAATTTATATGCCACCCTTCTCCCTGAGGACTCAGGGCAGTGCACAGCCAGAATTAAAAACAAGAAATACAAATATTAAAAACAATTAAAATCTATATAAATTTGGCCCAAAAATTTAAAAAACCACAAACCAATTAAACGTTTAAAAAAAATTAAAAATTTAAAAAATTTCTTCCTAAGCCAGCCCGGCTTGCTGGAAAAAGTGGGTTTTAAGAGCACGGCGGAAGGCACTGAGGTCTTGGATTCTCCTTATCTCTGGGGGCAACTGATTCCAGAGGATAGGTGCCCCCACAGAGAAGGCTCTCCCCCTGGGGGTCACCAGCCTACATTGTTTGGCTGATGGCACCTTGAGGAGGCCCTCTCTGTGGGAGCGCACGGGTCGCTGGGAGGTCATCGGTAGCAGCAGGCGGTCTCAAAGATAGCTAGGCCCTATGCCATGGAGCGCTTTAAAGGTGATAACCAACACCTTGAAGCGCACCCGGAAGACCACCGGGAGCCAGTGCAGCTCGCGCAGGAGCAGTGTTACATGGGAGCGCCCTCTCACTCCCATCACTACCCGTGCTGCTGTGTTCTGGACCAGCTGGAGCCTCCGGGTGCCCCTCAAGGGAGCCCCATGTAGAGAGCATTGCAGTAGTCAAGGCGAGAGGTGACGAGGGTGTGAGTGACTGTGCACAGGGAATCCCGATCAAGAAAGGGCCGCAACTGGCGAATCAGGCGAACCTGATAAAAGGTCCCCCTGGTTACAGCCGTCAGATGTTCCTCCAAGGACAGCTGCATATCCAGGAGGACTCCCAGATTGTGAGCTCTTTCTGTGGGGGCCAAGGACTCGCCCCCAATAGTCAGTGATGGAGTCAACTGACTATATCGGGATGCCGGGAGCCACAGCCACTCAGTCTTGGAAGGGTTGAGCTTGAGCCTGTTCCTCCCCATCCAGATCCGCACAGCCTCCAGGCACTGGGACATCACTTCAAGGGCATCGTTGGGGTGGCCTGGGGTGGAGATGTACAGCTGGGTGTCATCAGCATACTGATGGTATCTCACCCCAAAGCCACAGATGATCTCGCCCAGCGGCTTCACATAAATGTTGAACAGAAGGGGCGAGAGGACCGATCCCTGCGGCTCTCCACAGACGAGAGGCCTCGAGGTCGACCTCTGCCCCCCTGCCAACACAAACTGCGACCGGTTGGAGAGAAAGGAGGAGAACCACCGCAATACAGTGCCTCCCACCCCCAACTCTTCCAGCCGGTACAGCATGATACCATGGTCGATGATCAATCATCGACATGATTGGTTGACATCATGGTTGACATGATCAATACAATTAAACACTTTCCTATAATTAATTAAAAGATATATTTACCTTTTTTGCTTCTTTTTCTTTGTTTCTTTGTTAGTCAACATGCATCAGTAATAATGCTTCTTGTTCCTCGGCCTTTTCTAAAGCCAGCTTGAACATCTCTCTTTCCATGTAAGAATTTGATCTGCATTGGATGATTCTAAGCATTATTTTGCCAGCATCTGTTACACAATAGTTTGCACATTCATAAGGACTCCTTTCTTTGGTTTTGATATGTATATGTCCTTTTCCAATCCTTCCAATCAATAGTCAAAGACAATTTTTTAGCAGTTCCAATCAAACATAAAATGTTCAGATGGGATACACAAAAATCATGCTTGCATCCTCTACAATAAAATATTTCATTAATTGTTGTTTTAACTATTTAGCCATGTCCAACTTTTGACGACCTTATTGGCAAGTGCTCTCCATGCTCCCCTATCAAGCTCAGTTTCTTTCCATTGTTGGATGTTCAACTTTGTATCAGATTTGATGTTATCAAGCCATTGTGTTCTTTGCATGATCCTTCTTCTTGTTCCACTAACCATTCCAAGCATTATTGCCTTCTCCAATGAAACCAGATGTAGTCTGATTATTTTAGCTTCTAGTGATGTGTCTGCTTTATATGATTTAACACCTCACTGTTAGTTACTCTGGCTGTCCATAGTATACACAATAATTTACACAGCATCAGAGTTCAAAGGCATCAATTTTCTTTGATCAGCCATTCTTACGTCCAATTCTCACACCTATTTTCATTAATTACTTGAAGATAATAGATAAAATGTTTATCAAATTTCCCAAACAAAACTTTGAATATGATAGTTAATATCCTAAATAATATACCACTGTTAGACAGACACACTGAAAGTAACAGATTGAAACTTTCATTCTTCAATTAGGAAAGAAAACTCGAATGCAGGGTATGAATACTAGTTCATTAGTAGTATTTATGAAAAAGATCTGTGAATAGTAATTTAGTAAAATTAAATACAACTAAACAGTAGAATTTAGCAAACTAAACACAAGCAAGAGTTTGATGTGGTTGCAAGAAAAATATTCAGATGTTACTGTAAGATACATGTATAGCAGTGGTGGGTTCCTCCGGGTTCCGCCTGGTTCCGCCAAGCCAGTAGCGGTGACGATATGACATCACTGAACTGGTTCTGCCCTCCCCCACCCCCCGCCCCCCCACCTCCCCCCCCACTTCCCCCCCCACACACACACATTATTCTTACCTTTTATTTGGCCCCACCCCCAATCTATTGCTGCCTCCTGAGTCCCAGCTGATGGCTAGAGGGAAAAAAACTGTTTAAATTCTTGCTGCGGGGCTTCAAAGGGCCACCCTACAGCTGATCAATGTTAAAAGAAAGCAAATGAGTAGACCGGTGCTGCAAAAATAAATGGGTAGATCAGTGCCTGCAAAAATACATGAGTAGATCAGTGCCTGCAAAAATACATGAGTAGACCAGTGCCTGCAAAAATAAATGGGTAAATCAGTACAGAACTGCAAGCAGTTAAAAGCCTGGTAGACCAGTACCTCTGCTAAATCCTAAATAGTTGTCACATGACCATCAAGCCACACCCACAAAATAAGCCACAGCCACAGAACTGGTAGTAAAAAAATTTAGAACCCACCCCTGATGTATAGAACTATAATTTCCACATAATGGGAAGAAATAATTTCATTTTTTTATACTTTGATGATACCCAACTTAAGTATTACATACAATAAGGAGTTCAAAAATGATTCAGAGAAATTGGATCAAGTTCAGAAAAAGGCAAGAGAACAATGAAGCCTAGCTTTTATCATTCAGGAGGACATTCAGGTCACAAAATTAGGCAGACCAGACCAGAAAATCAATTCCACAGGAAGGCTAAAATCATTGGTTATACAATGACAGAATGTTGCAAGTCTTAGACTACTGGAACTCCTCCTCCTTCTCAAACTTTCAATGAATTAGGGAAGTGTTGCCTCAATCACTTCCAAAAATTTTTAATGGACTTAAATAATATTTCAGTCATTTTTGTTTACTTCCTGTATATTACCATCGGGGTAATCTTCCTTACTCTCTTTACATAGGAACTAGTAGGTGAAAGTGAAAAAAAACTGCACAGATAGGTATGCACTTGGCATTCAAAAGTTAAGAGACCAAAATTTAAGTGTCATTCCAACTATTATGTAAATATTTCAGCATCAAGACACTAAAGTCAATTGAAATCTTTTCTTCGAACATAAATATACTAAATGACATGGCTTTATAGCATAATAGAAATCTGAGCAAAATCTATGTTTGTCACTGTATAAATCTTATTCTCTGTTGTTGGTCTAAGGTTTCAGAAAATGCAGTAACAACAATATCAAACTTACCTTAATGCTATTGTGAAATTACCTGAAGAAAGACAAAATACTTCAAGACAAATGGTTATCCAATATCTTCTTAAAATCTTCCAGTGTTGGAGCATTTACAACTTCTGGAGGCAAATTGTTCCACTGATTAATTATTCTAACTCAGGAAATTTCTCCTTCGTTCTAGGTTGCTTCTGTCCTTGATTAGTTTCCACCCATTGCTTCTTGTCCTGCCCTCAGGTGCTTTGGAGAATAGCTTGACTCCCACTTCTTGGCAGCCCCTGAGATATTGGAACACTGCTATCATGTCTCCCCTAGTCCTTCTTTTCATTAAACTAGACATACCCAATTCCTGCAGCCATTCTTCATATGTTTTAGCCTCCAGTCCCCTGATCGTCTTTGTTGCTCTTCTCTGCACTCTTTCTAGAGTCTCAACATCTTTTTTTACATCATGGTAACCAAAACTGGATGCAGTTTTCCAAGTGTGGCCTTACCAAGGCATTATAAAGTGGTATTAACACTTCACATCATCTTGATTCTATCCCTCTGTTTATGCATCCTAGAACTGTGTTGACCTTTTTTGGCAGCTGCTACACACTGCTGGCTCATATTTAAATGGTTGTCCACTAGGACTCCAAGATCCCTCTCACAGTTACTACTACTGAGCAAGGTACCACATATACTGTACCTGTGCATTTTGTTTTTCTTGCCTAAATTTAAAACCTTACTTTTTTCACCATTGAATTTCATTTTGTTAGATAGCACCCAATGTTCAAGTCTGTCAAGATCCTTCTGTATCTTAAGCCTATCTTCTGGAGTGTTGGCTATTCCTGCTAGCTTGGTATCATTTGCAAATTTGATGAGGTCCCCATCTACTGTATCCTCTCATCCAAATCATTGATGAAGATGTTGAAGAGTACTGGGCCTAAAACAGAGCTTTAATTTAATTTAATTTAATTTAATTTAATTTCCAATTTATATACCGCCCTTCTCCCTGAGGACTCAGGGCGGTGTACAGCCAAGATAAAAAACATAGAATACAAATATTAAAACATTTAAAAATATATATAAATTTTGGCCCGAAAGTTAAGAATCACAGACTAATTAAAAGAATTTAAAAATTTTAAAAATTTCTTCTTAGGCCAACCCGGCTTGTTGAAAAAGATGGGTTTTCAGGGAACGACGGAAGGCATTGAGGTCCTGGATTCTTCTTATCTCCGGGGGCAACTGATTCCAGAGGGTGGGAGCCCCCACAGAGAAGGCCCTCCCCCTGGGGGCCACCAGCCTACATTGTTTGGCTGATGGCACCCTGAGGAGGCCCTCTCTGTGGGAGCGCACGGGTCGATGGGAGGTCATCGGTAGCAGCAGGCGGTCTCGGAGATAACTAGGCCCTATGCCATGGAGTGCTTTAAAGGTGATAACCAACACCTTGAAGCGCACCCGGAAGACCACCGGGAGCCAGTGCAGCTCGCGCAGGAGCGGTGTTACATGGGAGCGCCATGTTGCTCCCATCACTACCCGCGCTGCTGCATTCTGGACCAGCTGGAGCCTCCGGGTGCTCTTCAAGGGGAGCCCCATGTAGAGAGCGTTGCAGTAGTCAAGGCGAGAGGTGACGAGGGCGTGAGTGACTGTGCACAAGGAATCCCGATCAAGAAAGGGCCGCAACTGGCGAATCAGGCGAACCTGATAAAAGGTCCCCCTGGTAACAGCCGTCAGATGTTCCTCCAAAGACAGCTGCCTATCCAGGAGGACTCCCAGATTGCGAGCCCTTTCAGTGGGGGCCAAAGACTCGCCCCCAATAGTCAGTGATGGAGTCAACTGACTATATCGGGATGCCGGGAGCCACAGCCACTCAGTCTTGGAAGGGTTGAGCCTGAGCCTGTTCCTCCCCATCCAGATCCGCACAGCCTCCAGGCACTGGGACATCACTTCAAGGGCATCGTTGGGGTGGCCTGGGGTGGAAATGTACAGCTGGGTGTCATCAGCGTACTGGTGGTATCTCACCCCAAAGCCACGGATGATCTCGCCCAGCGGCTTCACATAAATGTTGAACAGAAGGGGCGAGAGGACCGATCCCTGCGGCACTCCACAAATGAGAGGCCTCGAGGTCGACCTCTGCCCCCCTGCCAACACAAACTGCGACCGGTCGGAGAGAAAGGAGGAGAACCACCGCAACACAGTGCCTCCCACCCCCAACTCTTCCAGCCGGTGCAGCATGATACCATGGTCGATGGTATCAAAAGCCGCTGAGAGATCTAATAGGACCAGAACAGAGGAATAACCCCTGTCCCGAGCCCTCCAGAGATCATCCACCAACGCGACCAATGCCGTTTCCGTGCTGTGCCCAGACCTGAAACCCGACTGGAACGGATCTAGATAGGATGTTTCCTCCAGGAATTGTGGAAACTGTTGCGCGACCACACTCTCAACAACCTTCGCAATGAAGCGAAGGTTGGAGACAGGACGATAGTTAGCCAATATTGCTGGGTCCAGGGACGGCTTCTTGAGGAGAGGCCTCACCACCGCCTCTTTCAGGGCAGCGGGGAAGTGACCCTCACTCAACGAAGCATTAATGACGCCCTGGAGCCAGCCTCGTGTAACCTCCCGGGAAGCCAGTACCAACCAGGAGGGACACGGGTCCAGTAAACATGTGGCCGCACTAAGTCTCCCCAAAATCCTGTCCACATCATCGGGAGTCACAGCATCAAACTCCTCCCAGATAACATTCTCAAGACTGTTCCTCGTCACCCTGCCCTGATCTACCCAGTCAGAGTCCAAATCCCCCCAGATCTGAGCGATTTTGTCATACAGGTATTGTCCGAAATCCTCCGCCCTGCCTTCTAAGGGATCCTCCCGCACTCCCAGATGGAGCAGGGTGCGGGTCACCCTAAACAGGGCGGCTGGACGATTCCCTGATGACGCAATAGAGGCGGAAAAGTAGTTAGACTTTGCCGTCTTTATCGCCACTAGGTAGGCCTTAATATGCGACCTTACCAGTGTTCGATCAGATTCAGCGAGACTGGCCCTCCAACCGCTCTCCAGGCATCTTTTCCGGCGCTTCATTTCCCTCAGCTCCTCAGTAAACCAAGGAGCCGCCCGGGATCGGCATCGGGTCAGAGGCCGCAAAGGCACAACTCGGTCCAAGGCCCCACCAGCTGCCCGATCCCAGGCGGCTACCAGGTCCTCGGCCGAGTCATGTGCTAAATCCTCAGGAAATGGCCCAAGCTCCGTCTGGAACCTATCAGGATCCATCAGGCGCCTGGGGCAGATCCATCTAGTTGGGTCCGCCTCCCTGTGGCGAGGGGTAGCGGTTCGAAGATCTAGGCGAAGGAGTGAGTGGTCAGTCCATGACAAGGGTTCCATGTCTATATCCCCTATAACAAGACCACTCAACCACTGGCCAGAGACAAAAATCAAATCCAGAGTGTGACCTCCCCTGTGAGTAGGGCCATGAACTAACTGGGTCAGGTCCATGGCCGTCATGGAAGCCATGAACTCCCGAGCCACCTCAGACGTTTCACCGATGGATGGCAAGTTGAAATCACCCATGACTAAAAGCCTGGGTGTATCTACTGCCACCGTGGCTATCACGTCGAGTAGCTCAGGTAGGGCTGTTGCCACGCGGCAGGGAGCCAGGTACGTAAGCAACAAGCCCATCTGAACCCCACGGCCCCACCTCACAAGGAGGGACTCACATCCGGCTATCTGAGGCACAGTGGTCTCCCTCGGATCCAGATCCTCGTTAATAATAACCGCCACCCCCCCGCCCCTCCCCTGGGCCCTCGGCTGATGGAATGCTCTGAAGCCTGGTGGGCACATTTCAACCAGAGGGACGCCGCCCTCCGGGCCCAACCAGGTCTCCGTAATACCCGCCAGGTCCGCTCCTCCCTCTTGTATAAGATCGTGAATGAGGGGGGCCTTATTAACCACGGACCTGGCATTGCATAACATCAGCCGAAGGCCCAGATCCTGAGTGTCTAAGCCACCTAGTCTCCGAGAGGAGCCATGGGGACCGGGGCACGCAATTGCTCTCAAACAGCGAGTGCGAGCCCCCAACACATGATATGGTCCCCTGCTCCCGCCATATCTGCCCCTCCCATCTACCGTGCAGATGGTACAGACCTCATAGGTATCGTCCCCCATCCCTTTCCCAGTCCCTCGACCAACACCTCCCAAATCGTTACCCTGTGCCGGGCTCGGCTCTGACCCTGGTGGATTTCCCCCCCCATCCCCCAGAGTCTTCTTCCCAATTTCTCTAGAAAGATCATTACAAACCCCCCTCCCAGAACCCCTTAAAATCTTTAAAAATTTCCCTAAAAAACCCCACAAATTCTTCCTTGCTCCATGCCATCTCTCTGGACTCCAAAGTCCGTCATCGAGATAGGCCCTCGATAATGTGGAGGGCCAAACCTGCGAGACGGGAGAATCTCGCAGGGCAAGGAGTTCCGACACCGAATACATATAATCATCAGGGGAGACAAAGTCCAAGGGAAGGGAGTACTGCTGATGTTACAGGCATAGGGAAAAATTCTAGTCCATGGTTAGGCCATCAAGCCCATTGTCCTCTCACGACAATGGCCAAGGAGGTGCATATCCTTCGACCCCTTTGGGGTACCCCACTGCATACTTCCCTCCATGTAGATGCAGTTGCATTGAGGACTACACGTGATGTGCGGTTGGTCAGCCTGTTACGAATCCATCTGGTAGTGATGCTGTCTAAACCACATTTTTCTATTTTATCTAGTAGTAGGTTATGGTCTACTTTATCAAATGCCCTACAGAAGTCCAAGTAAATTGTATCGACAGCATTTCTCCGATCCACTAATTTTGTCACTTTGTCAAAGAATGCAATACGTTTAGTCTGGCATGATCTGTTTTTCACAAACTCATGCTGGCTTTTGGTTATCACTTTGTTTGCTTCTAGGTGTTTGCTGATTCGTTGCTTGATTATCTTTTCCAGAATCTTACCTGGTATTGAGGTCAGGCTGATAGGTCTGTAGTTTCCTGGAGCTTTTTTTTTTTTTTTTCCTTTTTGGAAGATGGGAACTACATCAGCTCTTTTCCAGTCCTCTGGCAGTTCCCCAGTGCTCCAGGATCTTTGAAATATATAGTTCAGTGGTTTTGAGATCTCATCTGCCAGTTCCTTCAGAACCTTGGAGTGTAATCCATTTGGTCCTGGTGATTTGAACTCATCTAGGGTAGACAGGTGCTCAGTTACCATTTTCTTCCCTATTCTAACTTGTGTTTCTAATCTGTTTTTTTGTGGTGCTGTTTTTTATAGGTTGGACTGTTTTTTCCCTTTGTGTAAAGACAGTTGCAAAAAACGAGTTAAGTAGTTCTGCTTTCTCACTGTTGCTTGTCACCTTCTTGCCACTTTCTCCCAGTAATGGACCAATTGTTTCTTTGATTTTTTTTTCTTGTTTTTAACATGTTGGAAGAAGCTTTTTTTGTGTTATTAAATTTTTACTTTTGTTGCAAGCCTTTGTTCATTGTGAGCCTTAGCTTTCCTCACTTCATCTTTGCAGGCTCAGGCTATTTGCTGATATTCTGCCTTAGTTATGTGCCCCTCTTTCCACTTTTTATACTTGTCCTTTTTGTCTTTCAATTTATCCGAGAGTTTTGTTATGCAGCCATGCTGGTTTCTTTTGACAGCTATTTTTCTTCTTCATTGGTATTGTGCTGAATTGGGCTTTTATAATCTCACTTTTCAAAATTTCCCAAGCTCCTTGAGTTGTTTTCCCCTTGAGGGTTCTCATCCATGGAACCTTCCCAGGCTATGTCTAAGTTTATTGAAATTAGCTCTCTTAAAGTCCAAAACTCTAGTAGGCTTTGTTCTATTGCTTGTGCTTGCATAATGTTGAATTCCAATATTGCATGATCACTCGTCCCCAAGGCTCCTGTAGGTTCAACTCCTTCTATCATTTCATTTCTGTTAGTGAGAATTAAGTCCAATATGGCTGATCCCCTTGTTCCCTTCTCTACTTTTTGGGAAACAAAGTTGTCTGCTAGGATTGTTAGGAACCTATTGGATCTTCCACTTGGTCCAGAGTTCTTCCCCTAATTGATGTCAGGGCAGTTAAAATCCCTCATTACTATTGTAGTGTGCTTCCTACATACCTTAGTTAGCTGCCCAGCAAAAAGTTTATCTATTTTCTCTATGTGGTTGGGTGGCCTATACCTATGGCAATGTCATTTAATAGTTACCCAAATGCACTCAGGATAATTCTTGTCATTTTTGTGCTCTATTTCTGTAGAGATATAGTTATTTCTTATATATAGTGCAACTCTGCCTCCTCTTTTATTTGGTCTATTTTTTTAAAATAATTTAAATACCCCCTAGCTGTTTGTTCCATTTATGGGTTTCATCCCATCAAGTTCCGCAAAGGCAACAATATCATATCTGCCCTCATTTACTTGAATTTCTAATTCTCCCTGTTTATTCCTCATACTCTGTGCATTAGTGTATAGACATTTGAGTCCATTTTGATTGACCCTGTGTTTACTGTCTACATAACCTGTGTTGTGCCTGACTGCCCCTGCTTTCTTGCCACCTGTTTGATTAATGCACATGGTATGGCACTCGCTATTAAATGCTTGGTTTTGCTTGACAGCAAGGTTGATAATCTTACCTGCATTAAGAATGCCTCATAAACCTATGTTCAGCTTTCCCAAACCTACGTCTTGTGCTGATCCTAACCTTTCCACAGTCTTTGCTTATCAGTCTTAGAGTTGACCAGACTTTCCCAATAGGAAAGTACCCTAATAGGGGAAGGCTGCTGCCTTGATATCTCACTGTGACTCCAATAGATTGTTTCAAGATTGTTTCAAGTCATAATCAGAATACTAAATTGGTTATCAATCCAAAAAGATTGATACTGTACATCTATTATCCTTTTAATTATGTGGTGCATTAGGAGCTGAGATAGCTTTGTTCTTTTCTTTGTCTCTGTTCTGTTTTCCTCTAGTCAGGAGACTATATTCTTAGATTGTTTTCTTTAACTTTAATTAGCTTTTTACAGGAAGTTTAACTTTAACTAGCTTCCTACAGGAAATTCTTCCATCATTCTTTTCCTTCCCTGCACTAATGACAAAAAATTCAGAGATGCACGCTTTCTAGTGGAACATGCAACTTGTGTAATAAACTTTTACTTATCCCTTTCAACCTTAAACATCTGTTTTTAGATATCCTTAGTGAGCTTTATTGTATCCACATGTGTACACTCTGCTAAATTCAAATTCTAGTAATGAACAATACTATTCCAAGATTACTTCAAAATAAGATTGAATGAAGTGTGCCTATCCTTTGATCCAAAAATTTTGTCTGGTCAAAGACCTAAAATTCTGTATAAAATACCCTTCCATTTTGGAATGGTTGATCTACAACATCTGCAAAATATAAGCAACAAAATAACCTAGACTGGGAAATATTTCTGAGCTAAGAACATCCTGCTGTTAATTGCTCACATAAGAAGAATAAACTAGTAGTGCAGTAATTGAATTTTTATGGAAATAAACAGGTGGCAGATTTACTATAATTGTGGGAGATAGCAGGGGGCAAACGGCTGTGGCCATATTAACCTGTTTAATTGAATCCTCTGCATTTCCAGCACAAATAAATAAATAAACATCATGACACTACATGGTGAGCTGTGTGCCAAATCAAAATAGTTACAATCATCCATGTATGCCAACGTGCCAAATAAGATAAGGCACTGTGCCAGTTTCCATCATGTTGATGTGTTTTTTAATTATACTGCAGAAAGCTGCAGAAACAAAAGTTGAAGTCCAACAAAAAAAGACACAAAACACAGTGTTACTTAGATATAGGAGACAAATGGCAAGCCTCCCTGCAAATTCAAGGTTTTGCTAATGGAAAATCTCACTGCAGCCATGGAAAGTATATTTTTGTATCATGCTACCCCCTAGTGGAGCAATGTAGTCAAGACACCTGCAATGAAAGTTTTGCAGTAGAAAGTTTTCGATAATTTAGTAATCAATCCGTTTTTAAATTGTAGCTAATCACATACCTATTAGGTTATAACAATGTCTCTTATTAAATAAGTCATTTCTCACCTGACGCTGGAACAGAAATAAAAGATGTTTTTTTATGAGAAAAATATGCAGCTGGATTATACTTCTATTGCCAATCTTAGGTTTTACCATATTAAACACATGGATTAAAAAGGTTAAAGGTTCAGTTTTGCTAAGCCCAGTAAAAAGTATACGCTCTTAGAGACAGAAAGCAGCTCCCAAGTCTTTCTTAATACCCCAGCAGACATTTAGGTGCCCATTAAGAAAGATTGGGCCAGCCTATTCAGAAACCAAACTGAGGAGGAAGACAGGATACTTTGAAACAAAGGCAGAATGGCAGGATTAGCTCTCAATCAAAATCCAACACAGCACAAAGCTATTAAGCCACATTAGGAATTATTGCATCACTCTCAGAGCAGTCCAAACGTCAACCAAACTTAGCTCAGACAAACACCTAGGATTTGTACTATGCCGATAGAACCAGCTATGACCCCTACATAAACCCTACATGGCCCCATGGGAGTCTGACAACAGCCAATAGAATACATGTTCTTGCACAGGAACAGGAAGCTCAAGTGCAAAGCTCAAAGAAGGTATAAAAACCCTCCACTCTCAACACCATTTTCTCAGCTGCACCAGAACCATGTGTTTTGTGGTTCTATTCATCATTAAACCTTCTTTCCAATCAGCCTCCATGTTTCCAGTGTCTTTCTCCTGGCTTGGAACTGGCTTAGATATTTCTTCCCACAGAAGTGAAATCTGAAAGCCTATCACATGAACCACTAACTCCATCATCCTTTACAAGTCCCAATTTCCCTGATAGAACTAGTAAGTGCCACATCTGGCAACCACTGCCTCATGTCCTCTATCAGATTATAAATTGCCTGAGGAAGCTGTTTTTTAAAGACAAGTGATCAATATATTAAATGTATGAATTAAATTAAAATACCCATAAATTCTGCTGAAACCATAACATAGATTAATGAATTCCAGAACTGCATTGTCTGTTGCCAGGCATATTTTAGCTTTTACTTATCAAGGCTGGAAATGGAAAAGGTAAGGCTATACAATCCCCAAAGCAATTGCTGTCAACCAGCTATATATGGGCTGAGTTAAAAGAGATTTTTATCAGTCTTCTGATTTGCTACCTGCTTGGCACTTAATAGATAGTCAGGGAGCTCTGTTTTGGAATGTAAATAAGTAAATAAGTTTCTTCATACTAGTTCTAATTAGGCTAAACTGATCATCTGAAGATTTCTTTAGTGCTGTTGTGGTGCCAGAATTATATTCATGCATATCCGTATTTGGGAAATGTTCTATTTGACCAAGACAATATATCATATTAATTATATATATATCGTATGGGTATGTACGAATGATATTGTGAAACTATAACCTATATTATCAGAATTGATTAATTTGAACCATAGGCCAATGTGTAAATCAAGAAATCTAAAAAATAAAGATATGAAAGAATGAAAATTTACAAAATTGCTTTTATCTGAGTCAGGGCCACACAGATCTGAATCTGTGGTGCTGTAGGCAATTCAACACAAGGTTTTACTTGTGTTTTTAACTTGTGTTTATTCTGCAGGTATGTGATTCTAATATCTACAAAACTCTTGTCATAATTTAAAGTGTGTGTGTGTGTTTTACAACACTTCCACCAAAGAATAACTTTTCAATTTAAAGTTCTTGTGTTTTACCACACAATAAATGGAATTATTATGGCAGGATAGGAGGGGAGGCTAGATGTCTATGGAAATTCTCAGTCATCCAGATCATAGTTGTCCCAAAGTGCTTTTTCAAGAGGCAACTGGACTTTCTTGTTTTTCTTTGAAGACATTTTGCTTCTCATCCAAGAAGCTTCTTTGAGACAAGAGGAGATAGTACCCAGCCTAGCAACTATAGTCTTTCAGCTGGTAAGAAGTTTTTGTTGTTGCTATTGTCTGTCAGTGAGATGAGGATGAATAGATCTGTGCTGTTCTGTGTTTTGAGAAGATGAATGATAGGTAAAGTGATGGATCAATGATTTAGTAAAATGGCACATCAGAGGCATGTCTGAATAATACAGTTAGGGTGTAAGTTAGTGTTCATACCTGGTTATGGATAGAAACAATATTAATCACTTCTAAAAGATTCCTTTCATTTGATCTGGATTGAAAGAGTGAGTCCTTACATTCTTTTGGAGATATTCAGTACAATTGATTATTATATAATTCATCTAAAAGGACTAGGAACTGGAATTTCAGGGATCCACCCAAGAGAGGCCATGGATTAGCAGGGTAGGCCTGACAAATTGGACTCATGGTTTTGAGAAATTATGGAAGTGCTGTGATCAAAAGTCAAAAAAAGTCATAGCAGGCAATGCCCAGAAATACCCCATAGAGTATAACAAATGGTGCACTCACCACAATAACAATAGAAAGCATAGTCACACAAAATAAGACACGTAGTTGACAGAAGCAGTGGAAAACTGTTTTGTCTTGGAACAAAATTAGCAATACGAGCTAATAAAGCTCAGCTCTTTTTCCTGTGTTAAATAATCTACTATGAAGACTACTCAACTTGGTTTTTTTAATGGGATTACCCTTTTTTTGGAAGCTTAAAAAAGGAGAAGTTTAAAAAAGCTTTAGTGGTATTCCCGAACAACACTAAAACAATCTTTATAAGGAGTGAAGTACATGAAAAGTACTTTGTTCGTTAAGGCCAAAGGAATACTTGGTGAAAAGGGAGGAAAGAACAATTTTTAAAACTAGAATGGCTAAAGACAGGTCTGAGCCATCTTCACAATGAACTGGGGATAAGATAGAGACTGAGGATAGAGACCTGGGATAAGGGACAGTGGACACTGTGTTGTTATGACATGTCCTTTGAAAAAAACTGTTTTCAGGGAGACTTCATAACAGAGTTAGTGAGGTGTGGGCTTGAGTTCCACAGTATGGAACAAAATATGTCAGGGCAATGATGATTTAATAGCTGACCAGCTGCTGTAATGCTATAATATTGTAATGCTGTAATGATGATGCAATGGTAGGAATGAGTTAGTAATGCTGTAATGGTGTTGCAATGGTAGGAATGAGTCAGCAGGGTGATTTGACTGTTAGCACTTTAAGAGTCTATATTATAAGAGAGGCCCTGTTGGGGCGTATCTCTCTGTGTGTTCTTACCTGCTGTAGCTGCTTATTGATTGTTTGACCTTTGCCTAGTATGTGTATGTATATTCTTTTGAAGAGATAAACCACTATTTATTATTACAAACATCTGTTTGATGTTATTGTTCCTGGATTGTCTCACTTAGTCACACTGTGTGCACTTTGACAGGTTATGGGCCCAGTCCAGAGAGAAGGCCAGAGTGACTAGAGAAAGCAGAGAGAAGAGAAACCCAGTGAGAGCTTGCACCAAAGCCAAAGGGATTGTGTATTGTGCTTGTAACAGAAACAGGCAACATGGATTTCATCAGCGTAATGGGAGGAGGTTTTGTTGTGTTTCAATTGAATGAGACAAACTACACTTGCCTGGAGTGTAAAGATGAAGATGTACCTGTGAATGGAGGAGTTGTGGATAATAGTTACTGATCCATCAGCAGTCCTGGATGATGGGGACCGGACAAGAAATGAAAAGGCATTAGCCAGCATAATTCTGGCTTCAGAGGACAGTCAGCTGATACATGCGAGGGGTCTCTAATCTGCAAAAGAGTATTGGGAGGCATTGCCCTGTGCGTGTTAGAAAGACTGCGGACAGTAAAGTGTTGCTGACAAGGAGACTGCATAAAGCACAACTGAAGCTGGGGGAGAGCATGTCCACACATCTGCAGACTATGAGAAAGATATTCCTGGAGTTAGAGGAAAGAGGAATGACGTTTACTGAGGCACTTAAGATATAGTGCTCAGTTTGTTAGATACTTAATGGGACATTCTCGTGACTAGCCTAGAGTCTATGCAAGAGAGGGATTAACCATAGCATATTTGACTGGCTGATTATTGGAGGAAGAACAGAAATGACTTGAAAGGCAACTAGGAAAGGAAGGACATAAACACCAACATCTGCAACATCTCAAGATGCTAGCAGAGCAGATGAGACTGTTTACACAGTGAAACATTGCTTCACATGTGGTTCTACAGAGCATCTCCAGAGACACTGCCCTGAGAGGAGAAACAGAGGAGCAGCAAGAAAAGAGTATAGGACTACTCAACACATGACGAGTGGTTCTTTTTCTCTGGCAGTGTTGTGGCCCACCGGTGGCCAACGGAGCTGGCAGCAGAGTCAAACAATGAGGAGGTTGGGGAGGAACATGGGCCAGACTTGGGGGCTGGGAAAAGCTTGGACGAGGGCTCTGTGTTCGAGGCAGGGAGGGAGATAGACAGCAGTGAGGCAGAGGAACAGCTGGACCCTGTTCCCAGTGTGCATATGTGCAGAAGAGAACAACTCAGAAAGCAGGGTCAACTTGGGAGTAAAGCCACACCTTGGAGATGATTGGACCCTCCCATAGGAAACAAAAGAGAGGAAACGGGGAGGGGGCTTTTACAGGAAACAATTTGTTCATTCGGTAGTTTCAAGAGTGGAAAGTTCTGTTCGTGACTCTAAGAGACTGTGCCAAGTTTGTTTTACTCTGCATTTGGAAACAAGTTACGTGGCAGCTTGCCAAATGAGATAAGGTGTGTTGAGAAATATTCCTTTGAAAAACTGTTTGGACAAATCTTGCTGATTGTGAATGAAAATAATTCACAGTTGTAGAAATAAAAGAGGTTTTGCAGGGACCAATTCCTGCTTCCTGCTTTTTAAGGGAGCCTAGGTTAGAATAGGCAGCAACAGTGTCTGAAAACACTAGAAACACTTGGTTGTTGGACAGTGGGGCAAGTCAGTATATTGCAAATAGTCCACGAATATTTTCTGGCTTGAGACCAGCTAAACAAACATTTGTTAGTTTGGCTAATGGTCAATGATCTGCTGTTAAACAGGAAAGTAAAGTCTATGTACCTGAGATAGGAGAAACATTAGACAATGTCTTATATGTACCGAATCTAGATCATAATTTGTTGAGTGTTTCCAGGTTAGACAGTCAAGGGTATGAAATAGGATGATTTGCAGGAGGATGATATTCCATCAGGAAAGGTGGAAGAATTTGTGCATGAGGGGTTAAGCAGGATGGCGTGTACATACTAGGAAGGCAAGTGAGTAGTTGTGCACAAACACTTACAAACAGTCCCACACATGACAATTGTGTACATTTATTGCACAAGAGATTGGGGCATGCAAGTTTTAGAATACTGCAGAAGTTGCCAGATCTAGCTGAGGGACTTAAACTAAAACAATGCAAGATGTACTTAGATTGCACTGTTTGTAAAGACTCAAAGTCCAGGGTGTATCCAGTGAGTAAGAAAAGCTCAAAGAAAACTTGATTGGCCCTATGGCACCCTCTTAGGAGAAGCTTAGGAGGAGCTAGATGTACTACACGAGATTTGGGTTTTGTTATCTGCTAAAAAGCAAGACAGAGGTATTGCAACAATTCAAGCAATGGGTAAGACTTGTAGAGTGAAGGTATGGTTGTTAAGTATGACAGTTGCAAACAGAGTTCATGTCTGATAACTTACAAAGATGATTAAGGAGTTTAAGAAAAGATGGTTAAGAAGATGCTCAAGCTCTCCTCATGGATAAATCTGCTTGTTTTTAGAGGGAAGGGGAGTGTCTGTTTGAAAGAGTGAATCATGTGGCTGCAGGGAGGAAAATGGTCCAGCTCTCCTCATGGATAAATCTGCTTGTTTTAGGGGGAAGGGGAGTGTCTGTTTGAGAGAGTGAATCATGTGGCTGCAGGGAGGAAAATGATCCAGCTCTCCTCATGGATAAATCTGCTTGTTTTAGGGGGAAGGGGAGTGTCTGTTTGGGAGAGTGAATCATGTGGCTGCAGGGAGGAAGGTGCTCCAGCTCTGCTCATGGGTAAATCTGCTTGTTTTAGGGGGAAGAGGAGAGTGGCTGTTTGATTGAGTGTAAGTGGGAAGTCTTGTTAGCTGTGTGCATGGGAAAAACCAGTTAGATGGTGTCCATCAGCCTTGGAAGGCAATGCATGTAGGAGAAGGAAAACTCCGATCTCAAACCTCCATTGCCTTGTGGCTATACCCATCTATGGGAAAGTCTTCAGGAGTCAACCTCGAGGCAAAACCTGGAGCAGGAGTCAGGAGTCAGGAGGAGTGCTAGAGGAGTAATACCTCTCTAAAAAACCTTGGTCCAGATGGCCTGGCTGGTAGCACCTCGTAAGGGCCCCTTTCCAGGGTTACAGGAGAAGATGGTCAACTGTTTTGAAGGCAGAAGAGGGCTTTATGCCCCAACAGCAGATAAAACAGCAGAACCATCTTCTAGGAGAAGGGAAATAGATATAGCCTTGTGGCTATATCTATTACTGGAAAAGGCTTCAAGAGTCAACCTAGAGGCAAAATTCGGAGCCAGAGTCCCAGAAGCAGTTCGTGACTGTGTACAGTCACGTTCTGAAAACTCCTGCACCGCAGCTGGAACTAATCGTATCGGCTTTGCTGTTCCATTGGACTATTTCAGCAACATGGAGAGGGGGATCTGCTGCTTGGGTAACAGTCTATCCTCCATATTAATCTACCCAGGCCTCATGCTCTGGCGAGGACACTCCAGCTTTGCATACAGCATTGAAACAACACGGGAAGTGGCAGTTACCGGTTATAAGTCTTTGTTTGATTGGCATAGAGCATGACACCAGGGGCCACTTTCGTTGGTGGGAGAGGTCATTGTACCTTATTGGGCAGCCTCTGCCCTCCTTAAACTGGGCAGCTCCAGCCAGTAAGGTGCTGCCCTGCCACAGTCTGTTAAGCTCACAGGGTGTGTGGGGTTTAGGGTCAAAGCCGACAAGCAGATCGATAACTTTGCACCATGCAACAAACATAAGAAAACTTTAGCCCTAAAGTTGGGCACCTAAGTTTGGACTTAGTTTGAATGTTTGGACAATGACCCCCGGCCTTTCTGAAGATTTACAAGAGATAGATGACGTATGTAAGACAGCTGCCATTGAAATGGAGTTGAGCAGACTGCAGATGGACATCATTGCTCTTCAAGAGACAAGACTGTTAGACTTGGGATCTGTTAAGGAGAGAAACTTCTTGTTCTTCTGGCAGGGAAAACCATCAAACGAGTCTAGGGAATGTGGGGTTGGCTTCATGGTCAGAAACACCCTACTAGGATCCATTACTCAACCTGCTGCAGGAAGTGAAAGAATTCTGTCCTTGCAGCTCCACTGATCAGCAGGGCTGGTTACTCTTACTAGCACATATGCACCAACATTATCATCTTCAGTAGAATCCAAAGACAAATTCTATGACAATCTGGCTGCTATTATTAAGAAAATACCTGAGAAAGAACCACTGTTTATTCTTGGCGATTTTAATGCCAGAGTTGGAGCTGATTATAGTTCTTGGCCCACTTGTTTAGGTCAGTTCGGCAACAGTAAGATGAACGAAAATGGCCAACACCTGCTGGAGTTTTGCTGCTACTATGGTTTTTGCATTAGCAATGCATATTTTAAAACAAAGCCTCAACACAGAGTCTCTTGGAGACATCCAAGATCGAAGCATTGGCACCAGCTTGACTTGATCCTTACCAGGCACTCCAACCTCCCCAATATTACAATCACACGCAGCTATCAGGGTGCTGATTGCGATACAGACTACTCTTTGGTGTGCAGCAGAATAAAACTGCAAACAAAGAGATTGCATCACTCGAAGAAAGAAGGAAGACAATGAATTGACATCAACAAGACCCACAATCAGGGCAAAGTGGAGGAATTTGCACAAGCACTCAAGGAAACTCTCCCAGGCTCTGCTGAAGTAAATGCATCTGAACGATGGGAATATTTCAAGAATGCTGTTTATAACACCACCTTGTCAGTATTTGGTAAAGAGATCAGAAAGACAGCATCTCTCTTTTTAGTGATGTAGGGAAGCTGCTTGTCCGTGTCATACTGAAGAGGCTCCAGGTGCTTGCAGAGAGAGTCTATCCAGAATCACAGTGTGGATTTCGAGCCAACAGGTCCACTACTGACATGATATTTTCCCTTAGACAGTTGCAGGAGAAATGCAGGGAACAAAGACAGCTACTTTTCATAGCCTTCATAGATCTTACGAAGGCTTTTGACTTGGTTAGCAGGGATGGCCTTTATAAAATTCTCCCCAAGATTGGATGTCCACCTCAGCTCCTCAACATCAACAGGTCCTTTCATGAGGAAATGAAGGGCACTGTAGTTTTTGATAGCTTAACTTTAGATTCCTTTGATATTCGGAGTGGACTGAAGCAGGGCTGTGTCCTCATGCCAACTTTATTCAGGATCTTTTTTGCTGTCATGCTGAAACATGCTTTTGGAACTGCAACAGAGGGTATTTACCTCCGGACCAGATCAGACAGAAAACTCTTTAATCTCTCTAGATTGAGAGCAAAGTCTAAAGTCCAGCTGAAATGCTTACGGGATTTCCTCTTCACTGATGATGCTGCCGTCACTGCTCACTCTGCTGAAGACCTTCAACAACTTATGGACAGTTTTAGCAAGGCCTGCCAAGACTTTGGACTAACAATTAGCCTGAAAAAAACACAAGTCATGGGTCAGGACGTGGATTCACCTCCCTGTATTACAATCTCTGCACAAGAACTGGAGGTCGTCCATGACTTTGTGTACCTCGGCTCAACTATCTCTGACACACTCTCTTTAGACACTGAGCTGAATAAACGTATTGGTAAAGCGGCCACCACATTTTCCAGACTTACAAAGAGAGTATGGCTTAATAAGAAGCTGACAGAACATACAAAGATCCAGGTCTATAGATCACACTCTTGTACTGCAGTGAGTCTTGGACCCTTTATGCACGGCAGGAGAGAAAGTTGAACACCTTTCATATGCGCTGTCTCTGACATATTCTTGGCATCACTTGGCAGAACAAAGTTACAAATAGCACAATCCTGGAATGTGCTGGAATTTCTAGCATGTATACACTATTGAAACAGCGATGTCTATGCTGGCTTGGGCATGTCATGAGAATGGCTGATGGTCAGATTCCAAAATATCTCCTGTATGAAGAATTAGTGCAGGGAAAGCGCCTCAGAGGGAAACCATAGCTGCGATATAAGGATATCTGCGAGAGGGACCTAAAGGCCCTGGGAATGGATATTAACAACTGGGAAACCTTGACCTCCAATCGTTCAGCTTGGAGCTAAAGACATAACATGGCCTTCTCCAATTCAAAGAGACACTTGTTCAGCAGGCTGAGGCAAAAAGGCAGTCCCAGAACCAGCGAAATCTGGGGGCTGGGCAGGAGACAGAATGTATCTGCCCTCGGTGCCCTCAGTGTGGAAGGGATTGCCACTCTCAAATTGGCCTTTTTAGTCACACTAGATGCTGTTTTAGGACCTCTTTCCAGAGCATGATGCCATAGTCTTTTGAGACTGAAGGATGCCAATGAATGATAAGGAGTTTAGGCATAAGGCATAGACATATGAATCCATACTCACCAGCTGGAAATGGAGTGGTTGAAAGACAGAATGGCATATTGCAAACCATGAAAGACTCACGGCTTTCAGATGCAGGAATGAGTAGAATGTACTGGGGAAAATCCATGAACACAGCAAATTATATGATAAACAGGATATGGAATGTATAAATGAAACTCCTTATTTAATAACCGCATTGTATTTTAATGTCTTGTTCTTAAGCAAAGTAGTCATTAAATGAGCATGTGGCTGAGAAATGAAAGAGATTCTGTTTTCATTGGTTACTGCTATCTCATTCAAATAAAGTTCTCTCCTACCATGTCCTGTGCCTGACCCTTCCCCCCACCCACCCACACACCTTTTTTTTTGTCCCTCACAGGGTAGAGAAATTGCTTAAACAAGCTGTCTCTTACTGAGCTGCTTTTCTATGTAGTGCAAAGCTTTAATTAAGAGCTAATCTTAAGAGCCTAGCTCTGAGATCTTAACTTGTTGATTACAAGCCTCCAGCCAGCTTGTGTTGCTGCTTGAAACTGACAAGACCTTAAATCAGTTTCATACTGTTGCTCTCACTGTCATGAAATTTGATTATCTAGATCCGTTCCAGTTGGGTTTCAGGCCCGGGCACAGCATGGAAACGGCATTGGTTGTGTTGATCTCTGGAGGGCTCAGGACAGAGGTTGCTCCTCTGTTCTGGCCCTGTTAGACCTCTCAGCGGCTTTTGATACCATCGACCATGGTATCATGCTGCACCAGTTGGAAGAGTTGGGGATGGGGGACACCGTGCTATGGTGGTTCTCCTCCTTTCTCTCTGACGGGTCGCAGTTTGTGTTGGCAGGGGGGCAGAGGTCGACCTCGAGGCCTCTCATATGTGGAGTGCCTCAGGAATCGGTTCTCTCGCCCCTTCTCTTCAACATTTATGTGAAGCCGCTGGGTGAGATCATCCGTGGTTTTGGGGTGAAGTACCACCAGTACGCTGATGACACCCAGCTGTACATCTCCACCCCTGGCCACCCCAACGATGCCCTTGAAGTAATGTCCCGGTGCCTGGAGGCTGTGCGGATCTGGATGGGGAGAAACCGGCTCAAACTCAACCCTTCCAAGACTGAGTGGCTGTGGTTCCCGGCAACCCGATATAGTCAGATGACTCCATCTGACTATTGGGGGCGAGTCTTTGGCCCCCTCGGAGAGGGCCCGCAATCTGGGTGTCCTTCTGGATACGCAGCTGTCCTTGGAGGAATATCTGACAGCTGTGGCCAGGGGGACTTTTTGTCAGGTTCGCCTGATATGCCAGTTGCGGCCCTTTCTTGATCGGGATGCTGTGCGCACAGTCAGTCATGCCCTCATCACCTCTCGCCTGGACTACTGCAATGCTCTCTACATGGGGCTCCCCTTGAGGGGCACCCGGAGGCTCCAACTGGTCTAGAATGCGGCCACGCGGGTAGTTACGGGAGCTGCATGGCGCTCCCATACAACACCTCTCCTGTGTGAGCTGCACTGGCTCCCAGTGGTCTTCTGGGTGCGCTTCAAGGTGTTGGTTATCACCTTTAAAGCTCTCCATGGCATAGGACCTAGATATCTTCGAGACCGCCTGCTGCTACCGACTGCCTCCCATCGACCTGTGCACTCCCACAGAGAGAGCCTCCTCGGGGTGCCATCAGCCAAACAATGTAGGCTGGTGACCCCCAGGGGGAGGGCCTTCTCTGTGGGGGCACCCACCCTCTGGAACCAACTGCCCCCAGAGATAAGAAGAATCCAAGACCTCAGTGCCTTCCGCCGTGCCCTTAAAACCTTCTTTTTTCAGCAAGCCGGGCTGGCTTAACTTTTTAAAATGTTTTAAATTGGTTTGTTATTGTTTTTAAATTATGGGGCCAAATTTATATATATCCTTTTAATACTATTTTAATGTTTGTAATTTATATTTTTATTCGGCTGTACACCGCCCTGAGTCCTCAGGGAGAAGGGAGATATATAAATTGGATATAAAATAAAATAAAAATAAAATAAATTATAAATATGCTCAGTAATTGGAATATATATACCCTGTTTCCCCCAAAATAAGACATCCCCTGATAATAAGCCCGCTTATTTCAGGGTTCAAAAAAATATGACAGGGTCTTATTTTGGGGGAAAACACAGTATATATATTCTATTTACTCTCTTATTTGCCAATGGTCACTGATAGTTACAAAGCAGAACTATACTTCAGAAATGTTGAACTAGTTCAAGTTTAAAGTCCTAAACAATAAAATCAGGAGAGGGTTAAGGCTAGGATTGGAGTGAGGATATGACTTTTTTTAAGAAAGAACATTTTTTATTTGTGCACTACCCACTCCTTAAAAGTGGAGACAGTCAATATGAAAAAAATACACAGATTGGGGTTTGGATTCAAGTTATATGATTATATAACCTGAGAGAGCCGATGTGGCGCAGTGGTTAGGGTGCAGTACTGCAGCTACTTCAGCTGACTGCTAGTTCAGCAGATCAGCGGATCAAATCTCACCGGCTCAAGGTTGACTCAGCCTTCCATCCTTCCGAGGTAGGTAAAATGAGGACCCAGATTGTTGGAGGCAATATGCTACTTAGTATACTGTCTTTGGTGTAAGCCGCCCAGAGTCTCGGAGAGTGGGCAGCATAGAAATATGAATAATAAAATAATAATAATAATAATAAATATCTTGTTACTGGTGCTAAGAACAGAATACTTGGTCCCTCGGCTTCCCATTCTTTCTTTGATAAAGATTCACATGCCAGGTCACAATCATATATAGATGCTAGAAACAATAAAGTATTGTCTAGTATTCTTAGAATAAACTGGTTAACAATGTCATAAGGGATATATTATGTTTCTTCTATATACTGGAAGTGTTTTAAATATTACTGCTATTTAAAAGTGTAATTTCTCTATTTTTGAGGCAACTAGAAAATTTTTATCCATAGGTGTTAATGTTCATACAACATTCCAGTTAAGCTTTCAAAAGAAGAAACCAAAAAGAGTTCAAAATACCCATTGGACATTGGCTACTGGATGAAGCATCAATTTTCAATAATTATCACCTACAACAACTTTCTGACCGTAAGAGAATACACAAAGTCTATTTTCAATTATTCTGGGAAAAGCAGTATTATTCTTTAAATTTGTTTTTCTAAGACTAAGAAGTTACAGCTGTATCAATGATGCCACCTTGTGGTTAACAGCACCATAATGCATTTAGCAGGGGAAAATGTTTGTTTCATAAAGAAATAATATATGAAGATAAAACATTCAGTGCAAAATTTTAGCTATTATCTAAGGATGCAAAATAAAGGATTATTGAAGTTTTTTCCTCATGCCTAAGTTTCTGAAAATATTGTTCTACAGGGGATATGAAATATCAAAGCATGCTTATAATGAGTATATAATAAAAAGTAAGACTTTAGTATCACTAATTCAAATGCAGCTCTAATTATTCCAAGTGCAGTAATAAATAATTCATATTTTCATTCACATTCTGCCACAATATACAGTCAAAAATAAAAGTATAAACATAATTAAATTATTAATTATGTTAAAAATAATCTTACAGAAATATTTTGTTCCCTTTCTCTTTTTTCCTACTCAGACTCCAAGATTAAAACGTCATTTTTATAGAGAATTTTAAAAGATTATTTGAGAAGGTGGGAGAAGAGATGAGTGCTACCTGTTCATTCTTAGTCTTTAAAACAAATTAGCTAAATACTATGCCAGATTATTTTCTGCCCTATAGATGGCTCAGTGGCTAAGTCGCTCAGCTTGTTTATAGAAAGGTCGGCAGTTCAGCACTTCGAATCCCTAGTGCTGCATAAATGGGTGAGCTCCCATTACTTGTCCCAGTTTCTGCCAACCTAGCAGTTCGAAAGCACGTAAAAAATGCAAGTAGAAAAATAGGAACCACCTTTGGTGGGAAGGTAACGGCATTCCGTGTGCCTTTGGCATTGAGTCATGCTGGCCACATGACCATGGAGACGTCCTCGGATAGCGCTGGCTCTTCGGCTTTGAAACAGAGATGAGCACTGCCCCCTAGAGTCGGGAATGACTAGCACATATGTGCAAGGGGAACCTTTACCTTTTTAGACATAAGCAGTATTTTTTCCAAATGAAAAATTATGCACTTCATATTTATAAACCTTAGCACAATAAAAAAAAAATACATGTTTGTGTATATTATACATCAGTCTTTAAATATCTCAATCTATTCACTTGGAAATTACTACAATCAATTTGGATTATGATATCATACTAAATTTGTATCAAACCTAAATTCCAATATTTACTGTAACTCTTCTTTCAGTTATTTTTGATAATGAAGATAATGAAGTGAGTGTATCATGCCAGTTTATCATAATTCACCATATAATCATTCTGATTATAGATTCCGAATCTATTCTTGGAATTTCTTCCTACATTAATATGAGGAGAACTGTAGTCTAGGAAGTTATTAGTAGGGATGAAATCTGAGCCAGGTAATGCCATAATGTAGAGGTGTTCCTGATCTTATAACCTCCCTCAGGTAACCAAATGATATGTGTCCTATGGCAGTAACAATGGACACCATTCTGTTGCTTGTTGTGTTTTGTATTATTTTCCATTATAGTACAATTTTCTGATATTAAAAGATGACTAAGAAATTTCTGAGATTTTTTTAAAAAACATGCCAAATTTAGGAAGAGAAAACTACTATCTCAGCCCACTACACAGTAGGCAGTGTTTGCCAAGGGTACCATAATGTGCCTTATTCAAAAATCATGGCTACTGCCCATTGAATGTTCAATGTTCATGCTCTAAATAATACAAACAATACATTTAAAGATGGCTCTGAAATTAATAGGAATATCCTTCTCTCCATCCTCCAAAAAAGAACAAGAGATTAAATAAAAATTGTAACTATAGGCAAATGCAATATTTAGCTTCACTACCTCCAAAAGTCCTACCAGTCCTGAAGATTTCACTTTCCACAATACTATTCCACAATAGATATGTGCTTCTAGGTCCAAATTTTTACATACAAATACACATACACCTATCAGAACTTACACTCCCAAAAAAGAACAGATGGCTATGACAAAAAAACACTAAATTAATCATTACTGATTCATTAATTATGGGTAAAATAAAAGCTGATTTAGCAAATCAATTGATTATGCACTTTGTCAACTATTCTATTTCTCACACTGATAACCATGCAAAAACACATGGAAACACATTCCATTCCTCCAGCAGAAAGCTTCTATGATCAAAAGGAAGGTAAGATAAGCGAAAAGAAAGGAATAGTTGGGAAGGAAAAAGAAAGGGAAGAATAGAACTTGATGGAGAATGATAAGATGCATTCAGATAACTTAACAGAGAAAGAAAGAAAAAACTGAGAGACCCTGCTTTGACGTTTCAAAAAAAATAAAATTAACTTGGCAACTGCCCCTCTAAGCACTGACCATCTTCAAATTAATTTTGAAAAGCTTCCTGGTTTCTTGGCCAGTGATTTCTGCAATCATTTGTACATCCTGCCCATTTATTTACTTCAAAAACTTCTGTTCATACGAGGAGTAGTAAGATGATTCTCTAAATAAACAGGTGGTTATTTGGAAGGAGAGATGTCTTTCTACTTATATGGTATGTAACAAAATGAAAATAAAGCAATTCTGGGCAGAAAAATTCTAGTTAAAGAAATCACCAATAGTGTGAGACAAGATTCAAAATAACTAATTATCTGCCTTGAACCAAAGTCAGGTGATCTCATTTTAGTCATGAAAGTGGCACACAGAGTGCCAAAAAACTTTGCTTTACTTACCATATCCATGACATAATGAATAAAGAGAGCATTATGTCCTTGTTGTCAGCCTAAACATTCACACATGGAGATATGTAGGAAAAAAGTTGGATTCCTTAACTATCAATATTAATGCATCCTCATTTCTGGTAGATCCAATGGTACACTTAATTGCAAGAGCCAAAATACAATTCCATGAGCTTACTATAAACAAATGATGGAGAATTCTATTGTATCCATGTCTTCATTCTCAGCTTTTTATGACTGGCTATATTTTTTTAAACTTATTCAATGAAGAAATAGTTGATATCGAAAGATAGAATCATAGGGCTGAAAGGAACATTGGAGGTCTTCTATCCCTGTCCATGACATGAGACCTTATATATCCAGGACAAATGGTTGCCTAATCTTTTCTTGAAAAACTCTAATGATGATGCACCCACAACTCCGGGATGCAATGCACTCCATTGGTTAATTGCCCTCACTGTCAGGAAGCTTCTCCTTAGCTCCAGGTTTTATCTTTCTTTAATGAGCTTCCACTCATTGCTGCTTGTTGTATTCTCAGGACTCTTGGAGAATAAATTAACCCCCACTTGTCTGTGGCAAACCCTCATGTACCAGAAACAGCTATCATGTCACCCATAATTCTTCTTTTTGTTGGGCTAGACATGCCTATTTCCCTTAACTATTCCTTGTACAATTTATCCTGCAGATTCCTTATCATCTTATTTGTCATAAGTGTCATAGTTAGCTGTCGTAAAATAAGTGGCAGACCACTTTCATCATCTGCATTCTTTCTAGGATGACAGCATCTTTTTTCTATCATGGTGACCAGAATTGGATGCAATATTCCACATGTGGCCTCATTATTGCTATATAAAGCACTACTATCATTTCTCGTGGTCTTGATGCTATCCCTCTATTGATGCAGCCTAGGATTGCATTGGCTTTCTTGGCAACTAAACACACTGCTGGCTCATATTTAAGTGGTGGTCCACCAAGACACCTGATGCCTTTCACAGGGACTACTGTTGAACCAGGTACTGCCTGTTCTATACTCCCTGTCTAGGTGCAGGACTTTACTTTTCTCACTACTAGTTACTGAGGAAAGTTAACTAGCAATTTATCAAGAGCAGGATTCTTTTTTAGGAGTGAAAATAGGACTTCCACTAAAAATCACAAGGAAGAACGACCTTCATGATGTCTTCCCCTGAGAATTTATGGAACTGGGAGAAGTTAGAGAGGATGATCTTGGTGAAGAAAAGATGCACTGGAAGATAGGAATTCACACAAAACTCTTCTTTACATCAAACCTTGAGTAAGAGTATTGTCCTTGGAAATTTCTGTGAAATTTTATGTTAATTAATTTCTAAAGCATTATCTTCTCACCAAATGGAATGAGACCTTGTAGAAAATAATGCAGGCATATTTTTCTGCCTACTACCAAATTCCTAGTTTAAACAAATCTTTAATATAGCTCTTATGTTATTATAAAACATGAAATTAACAATAAGAAAAATACACTAAATACCCTTTTCAGCTAGTGTTGTAGCTTTATTGCTTTTTCCTTTTGTATTTGCATCCATCACCCTTGTTATTTTAAGGATGTGCTGTGCAGTGTTAGATTCATGAGGGATTACTTAGCAAGTGGTAGATTTACATGCCAGTTCTATGGTAGAACATAAGTCATTCTTCCTTTTGTCTCACTTATATGCTGCTTCAAAACAAAAATCATACGATCAATTCAGTATAACATTGTGGAGTAACAAAAGAATCTAATCATATTCTGCTATTTTTCTTTTTCAGAAAAGGATGCCATGCTTCTTCCTTTAAAAGATACATTATCCAAAATGAAAGTCCTCTTTTCCATTTTGGTTACAGCTCTTCTTCAAAGTTTTTCTTGAAATTTCATATAGAATATATTCCTTTTGTAAATTAAATCCTTAAAACATCTAGGCTAGAGTTCCTTAAATTGATTCCATTCACATGTGTAGCAGTTTATGTCTAGAATTTCTATCTAGCAGATTTGGCATGTTGACTACCATGTTTCCCCAAAAACATGGTACAACCTACCCTAAAGTAAGCCCTAGATTCATGTTTAGACATGCACCCAATATAAGTCCTATCCCCGAAATATGCCCTAGTTAAGACCCTGCCACTCCATTGCACCTGGTTGCATGGGGTGGGGTGAGGTGCATGGGTAAAAGTCAAGCTAGGGTTGGGATGGGGAGTGGAGCTGTTTACCTTCGGACAGTTGCAGCCAGGCCTCGCACACCCTGACACCTGCCTCATCTTGCAGCGCCCCCCCCCACATGTCAATCTGGAGCTCGTTTCTCAGCTACTGAGGCCTTTCTTGAAGGCCTCTGACAGCAAAATGGAGGCCGGGGGTGCCACACATGAGCGGCAGCAAGCAGCCACAAAAGAAGTGGGCTAGCAGCAGCGACATGGGCTCCTGCTAGGAGGAGCCTGCAATGCCACCACAGCGAAGTGAGACAGTAGAAGACATCCCCTGAAAATAAGACCTGGTGCCTCTTTTGGAGGCAAAAAAAAAATATAGGACCGGGTCTTAATTTCAGGCAAACACAGTATATATTTTGGAAGATGAAGTTCTATAAATTTGATACATATTAGACTGAACTATAAATTAAATTAAATTTTAAATTAAATCAAAACTTTATTATGGTTATAGACCAGCATAAGAAAGGAAGAATACACTGATTAAAATGCATGAAGGATATATTAAAAGTAAAAATAAAAAATATGTAAAAAGCTAGAAGATATAAAAGATGCATTAATTAAAAACTAAAATTATAAAAAGCAAGAATCTAAAAGAAACTAAAGGAAGATTTGTGTAGGGGAGCAAAAATGTTGGTATATAGAAAACTATATCAAGTTACAAAGTATTCATATGGTGAATTAGCTGTTCATTAAATCTAGTTTATAGTACAGATCATGACTAAGGATTAAGACTCATGGAATACAATGTTAGCTATCCTGGTTAAAAATAAATAAGAGCTAATTGCACTGCTAGACATTATGCCTACTATGAAATTACTGGGTTATATTTCTTTACCTAAACAGAAAAACGGAATGACTGCTCTACCTCTCTCCTTCCTTCCCTCTTCCTTCTAGCCACATTAAGTTTAGATTGCCTGCCAGCTTTTCATTGACTTAAACAAGGATCGCAAAGCTAACAGGAAGCTGAAAATTCAAAGCCAGCAGGCAAGTTAGTGGCTACTGCCAGATGGAACTGAGGGATTGCATAAGGCCAGTATATTGTGAGCACAAAAGGATTAGGTAGGGTGCAAGGGTGAGAGAAGCTTGCCTTAGCAACTTGTAACCTTCCCTGCAAGTTTTGCCATTGACTTACTCTTGGAAGCTTCCCACAGGAAAATATTTTACTATTGGGATGGTTGCAAAGAGCATCAGCAATCATGATTGTTTTACAATTCCTGCAGGCTTGACTTCTGTGAAGCTGTTAGAAGAGCTGGAAATGAGGATCACATGACTGTGACTGACTGCAGCTGAAGCAATCACAAGTTTCCCAAATTTCATTCTCACAGAATTCATGGGTCCCATTATTATTTTGTAATTTAGCATTTGAGTTGCTTGGTTCATCAATTACTCCTCTATACCTATGGAGGTAACAAAGAGACAGACAAAATGTTTTGATTATATATAAATGTGAAAACAATTGCAGTGATTTGCCCCTTAGATTATTTTAAAGATCTCTAAAGTTTAGAGATCTGTAAGCTTTCTCTTAAATAACCACAAGTCTCTATGTCATGACAATTAATTCACCAAACCAATAAAACCAAAATTGACAGTTAAAATACAACCAAGCCCATACTTGGTATGGGACATACCTAGACAAAAACCCAACAAGAATGAAGGTGAATATATGTGTCCCAGGATAAAATTCCAGGATCCAATCTGGTTCGGTCACTGGGACCAGAGTCAGAGTCCAAAGCCGAAATGGCCATCCACAAGATTCTCAGACCCTCACGGCCCTCAAGATGGCGGACAAGAGGAATGCTGTGCCAGCTGCAATGGCGAACATGTGCGCGCCAGATGTCGCTGGCGGGATGCAACCTGCAGGCGTTGCAGGAAGAAGGGCCACATCGCTGAGGCGTGCAGACCGGCAGAACCAGTCATGGAGGCTCCCAGAACCCGCGATCCTGAGAACCAGAGGTAATCCAGATGGTCCCAATACCCCAGGCGCGAGGGAGAAGGCTGAAGAGCAGAAGAGCGTGAAGAGCAGAAGGGTCCATCAGACCACCATAGCGCACGCCGCTGCTGAGGGATCCAACAAGTTCCACAAGTGACCGTCCATGTGGAAGGGACACCATGTCCCATGGAGATCAACTCCGGATCACTCTATTCTATTATAGACTGGGTTCAGCTCAAGAAACTCAAGCCGCAGATTGCCAAAAGCCACTTCAAGCCACTGCAAGCGAGATTGGTGGATTTTGGAGGCCATCCAATCAGAATCCTGGGAAGGACCAAACTCAGAGTCCATTACAAAGACTTCTCCGGGGACCTACCCATAGCAGTCATCAAGGAAACCCGACCAACCCTTCTTGGAGTGGAGTGGTTCAAGCCTCTAGGGATCACCATTGGCGGGATTAATCAGATCAGACAGAGTGAACTCAACAAGCTCCTAGAGGACTTCCAGGACATCTTCAACAGGAGCCTAGGTAAATTTTTTGGGAAACCCATCTCATTCAATTTAGATCCAACAATTACTCCAATTCAGCTAAAGCCCCGCAGGGTTCCATTCGTCCTCCGGCCTAAAGTTGATGCCCAACTGGACAAATTAATTGCCCAGGGCATATTGGAGCCGATTGATCATGCTGCATGGGAGACCCCCATTGTGACCCCAATGAAACATGATGGATCTGTGTGCATCTCCGCTGATTATAAATGCACCATTAACAGGGCATTACAACAGAGCGCATACCCGGTCCCAGTGGTGCAACATCTGTTGTATTCGCTAGGGAGTGGAACCATATTTGCAAAACTGGACCTGGCCCAGGCTTACCAGCAACTGCCAGTGGATGAAAAAACTGTGGAGGCTCAGACTATTGTCACTCACCGGGGCGCATTCAAATGCAACCGCCTCCAATTTGGAGTCAGTGCTGCCCCAGGCATCTTCCAATCGATGATGGAACGCCTTCTGCAAGGCATTCCAGGGGTGGTGCCATACTTTGATGACATCTTGGTCTCCGGCCACTCGGAAGCCCAACTACTGGAACGGCTCAGGCTTGCCCTGCAGCGGTTTCAGGTGAAGGGTTTAAGAGTCAGGAGAGACAAGTGAATCATTGGGGTCCAGGAGGTCGAGTTCCTGGGCTACCTAATTGATAGCAAAGGCATCCACCCCACCAAAAGTAAAGTAAAAGCAATTCATGAAGCTCCAGCCCCCAAAAACAAAGCAGAGCTTCAGGCTTTCTTGGGACTACTGAACTTTTACAGTATCTTTTTAAAACAGAAAGCCACAGTTGTTGAGCTGCTCCATCGACTTTTAGGGAAGGCAACCCCTTGGAAATGGGGAGAGGAAGTAGAGTCAGCTTTCCAGAACATCAAAAGACTACTCTCTTCAGACAGCGTCCTCATGCAGTACCATGAGACACTCCCCCTGTTTCTGACCTGTGATGCCTCGCCATATGGAGTTGGGGCTGTCCTCAGCCACCAACTTCCCAACGGATCAGAAGCTCCCATTGTGTTCTTTTCTAAAACAATGTCCATGACTGAGCGCAACTACAGTCACTGGACAAGGAAGCCTTGGCCATCGTAGCTGGCATCAAGTGCTTCCATGAATACCTATACGGAAGAGCGTTCACCATCGTGACAGACCACAAGCCGCTGCTGGGACTCCTCGCAGGAGACAAACAAACACCCACCTACATGTCGCCCAGGATAACACGCTGGGCCATCTTCCTCTCCGGCTACTTGTTTAAACTGATACACAGACCAGGCAAGACCATCTGCAATGCCAGTGCCCTCAGCAGATGCCCCATCCAAGAGCCAGTGGAAGACCCGGCACCAACTCTCCGACTGTTTCATATTGATGATGACCAGTTGTGCCCAGTTTCATCCACCACCGTGGCGAAGCATACCCAAAGAGAAAAAACCCTCAGGCAAGTCATGTCCTGGATCTTGAGGGGCTGGCCAACTGGAAGAGTGGGCGAAGAATTTCAGTCTGTTCCTTCAGAAACAACAAGAACTCTCCACAATGAAAGGATGCCTCCTCTGGGGCGACAGGGTGGTGATTCCCCACACCCTACAGAAGAAGACCTTAGACACACTGCACAGCGGGTAGCCTGGCATCGTCAGGATGAAGGCCCCAGCACAGAGCTATGTCTTGTGGCCAACACTGGACAAGGACATTGAAGAATGGATCGCCAGATGTGACCCATGCCAGGAGGTGAGACCGGCGCCACCGCAAGCTCAGCCAACAGAGTGGGAGATGCTCAGCAGCCCCTGGTCAAGAATACACATTGATTTCACAGGATCAATAGATGGCAAGTCTCTCCTTATCGTGGTGGATGCTTTCTCAAAATGGCTGGAAGTAATCGCTTTGCCCACCACTACGATGGAGTCCACCATCAGGGCACTCCACCGGCTGTTCGCCATGCACGGCCTTCCAGACATCCTGGTCTCGGACAACGGCCCCCAGCTCACTTCCAAGACCATGGAAACCTTCTTAGCAGAGCTGGGCATTAGGCACACCCTCATCGCCCCTTACAGGCCAGCAGGAAATGGGCAAGCAGAGAAAATGATGAGACTCACCAAAGACACACTCGCCAAAATGGGTGCAGGAGACTGGCAGGAGAAAATTGATAAGTTCCTGTTCGCCCAGCACATCACTCCGCACATCACCACAAAGAAGATCCCGGCAGAGCTCCTGATGGGGAGAAGACTACGATCACCTTTGGATCGGCTACACCCCCAGTACAATCCGCAGTGCCAACAAAACAATTCCCAGCCACCGCGGACTCTCGGAATCGGAGATCCAGTCTTCGCGCTAAATTTCCAGGGCCCTCCGAGGTGGCTGAAAGGACTGATTGGGAGAGTGACTGGCCCGAGGTCATATGGAATGGAGCTGGACGACGGACGAACCTGCAGATGTCACATTGACCAGCTCCGGAAAAGTTGGAGGGGAATTGAGGAAGACCAGCCAGACGAGGTAGGTCTGCACCACCCCGGCGAGGTAGACTTCCACCACCCCCGCGAGGTAGACTTCCACCACCCTGACGAGGTAGACCTACACCACCCCGACCGAGTTGACCCTTGCCACCCCGATGAGGAGGGCCGCCTCTGCAGTGAGAGGGACCTGCACCCGCCAGGCGAGGGAAACCCGCACACCACCCCGAGGACGCCAGTGACCACCGCCAAAGCGAAGAGAGTCCCCGCCACCCCCATGAGGGTGGCCACCACCACCCAGATGAGGTAGGCCTATGCCACCCCAACAGGGTTGGCCACCACCACCCAGACGAGGTAGGCCTACACCACCCCAGCAGGGTCAACCACCACCACCACGGCAGGGTTGGCCAGCAACAAACACCGCATCAACTATAACCACAGCCGCAGGGATGACCCGCCACGACAGTCCGCCAGGGGCCCAGAGTGCAAGCCGAAGAAAGGAGGAAAGAACCCAAGGACTTATCACGGTTCAGCTGCCCAGCCTGGGTCCAAGGCGAACTTCAGCGGCTGAGTCTCTGTCATCCCGGCCAGGGACAGGGACTTTGCCACCCGCAGGACAATCCAACAAACCCAGCCGGAAGCACTAGGCAGGACCCAGCGCACTCAATAGCCGATATCCAGGCAATTCCACGTCGGGAACTGGAGAGGGCAGGAGCCCAACCCATCCGGATCAATAACGAAGCAAGAACTGAACTGCGCAGGTCAAGAAGGGCTATTAGATGCCCCGCCTACCTGCGCGACTACGTGACCTACGTCAGCCATGGATTGACAGACTGAGAACTAGGAGGGAAGGGGTGTTGTGTCCTTATATGGGCATCCACCGGTGGTTGGCTAATCCACCGGCGGGAAGTTTAAATGGATGTCATTGGTTGGCTAGCTTGCCGGAGCTGTGTAGAAGGAGGGCTCGGCAGCTCAGCCGGCAATTCCGCATGAGATGAATAAAGTGCTGAACGGACCTCTGCTGAGTCGCGTCTTCTTTTCCCTGCGCCAATCTAACACAATCTACATAGCATATGGCAATCAAATATATCAAATATTTCTGTCAGGCCCAAAATGATCAGTACTCTGGTACTGTGAAGAATTGGAGGAAGGATGTGAATAGGTCACTAGAAATACGCAATGAAGACATAGAAGAACAGTCCACTGGCAGTTTATCTTATATATAAACACTCAACCCAAATGGCAAGAAATCTGGTATGATACTTTTTATATCATTCAAAGAGACTCCTCGTTAATGAGCTCATTATAAATGAGAGTTGGAAATTCTTCTTGCAGTTTCCAATGCCCTATAATGCTAGACAGATTAAGGAAGAAAGAATTACATAGGCTTCAGTAACATATTTTTAATACTAGTCCTGGGGTAAATTCAGATTTTTTTAAAAAAAGATGAAAGACACAACAGGTGCTTTGAAGATAGAATTATAAAGTCTGCAAAGACTTCACCTTAGGAAACACTTTCAGTTATAAACATATTTTCCACTTCCTTTTAAGACCTTAATAATTTTCTCCTCAAACTCATGCTATAGCATTCAACTTTATTCATCCAAAGCAGCTGTAAAAGCAAGCTTCAAAACTGCAAAATTCAGGCTACAAACACAACCAATTATCAGCAGCAACTGAAATAAAACTCTAAACTGAAAATAGTCTTCAACAAGAGGTTGAAAAAAGGTCCAGACTCAAATAATTTGTATATGATAAATGAAAAAAATAAAAGGACTATAACAAGATAGATTCATAGCCTTCCTCATTGCTACGCTATGAGGAAGGTTTCCTCATTACGGAAGTGTTACTTTAGAGAAATCAGATTACCACTCTGAATGGTGCAACTTGCTTACTTTATAAGAATGGAATCCATTAAAGTACCCATTCTTCATCAGTACTCAGATAGTAATGGTGATGGTTATAATTATGAAGATCTGTTAGATTTATATCTTGCCTTTGCTCCAGGTGAGCCAGGTGGCACCTACTTTCACTTTATTGTAAGGACAGACCTGAGAAGTAGATTGGACTGAGAAAATGCCTTCGGGCCAAAGAGCTTCAATTAGTTTCTATGGAATAAGTGTTGGATTTCTAAGACCTAGTACAACATATTAACCATTACATCAAGTCTATTACGAATAGACTAAGCATATACGAATAACACATAAACATCTAAACTCTGTTTTTTTACTGCACAATATACTAAATAGACACATCATAGTAGAACAACTCAAACTGAAGTATCTGTCACAGAATTTAAATCTTTTGAAAACTCTTCTATCTGAAACATACAGAACTGAAGGACACATCATAGTAAGTATGCCATTGTAAAAGTAAACAAAGAAATAAGTCATGCATCTGAAACCATGATCTCTTACAGCAATAGCTAATAAAAAGGGAAAAATCAATTGAAACAGGTGTACCAGCCACATATTCCCATTGTAGGAAGAAATTATAGATTTAAGGCTTCTATCTCCATCAGCCCATTCACTGTGGGAAAAATACAATTTTCAGTCCAGGCAGCCTTCATGCTTCACTCCTCTTGTTATTCCTCAAACAAATGTATTTTGTGGATCAAGGCAATATACCTCCATCGCTGCTTTTAACTCCGACCGCTCAGCATGCAGTTTGCACAAAGATAAGTTTCACTAGAAATTTATCAATTTTAGCCGTTTATTGGATAATATCTTGAACTGCAATAGCATGACACATGACCAATTAAGCATCTTCTCCGCAACAGTCATTGAAAGAGAAACTCAATATGACAACAAAAGGTTGAGTTTTAAAATCAATATTAACCTTGACCTTACGTTTGTCTTTGCCTACTTAAAATTTGTGGCAGTGAACTGAAAAATGGTCCCTGTGCTGAATCAGCAAACTGTGCTTGTACTGTGGGAAGAAGACTGCTTGGGTTATTCTTGAAAGAAGAGCATGTCATCTTCATTAATACAATCAAATTGCCTCATGGGTCATTTCAACAGCTTTATTATGCTGTGCTACAGGAAAGACCATCGTTCAATATTTTGTTGATGTTAATACAGTGGTCCCCAACCTTTGCAGCTTGGCGGTCTGTCAGGTGGAGAGGGAAACAGGGACACATGAGTGGTGGGCTGGCACACATGTGAATACAGCTCAATTTGCATGAGCAGTGGGCCACTGTGCACGTGCATACACACAAAGTTTGACTTGCAAGTTGAGCTGCCATTCACAGGCGTGCATGCTGGCCCACTTCTCGCACAGCCTGATTGCGAATAGGCCATGACCGGGTAATGGCCATGGCCCAGGGGTTGGAGACCCTTGTTTTAATAGCTTGGTTCATTAACTTGGAGCTTCAATCATTTTCTGAGTTCAGCTATAATGAGAGCCAGATTAAGACTTTGTCTCTAGAGCGTCTTATCCTGGCCTGTTATAAAATTGAGGAAATTCTTCTAGAGGACTGAAATTTAAGTTGCATAAAACCAAGGCAAGCTAGCCACAACCAACTTTATTAGCAAAAATATTTCCAATTCTATCTTACTAATAAAAAGCATGAATAACAATTAATAACATTAATCATACACAAGGGAAACATCACCACATTGATTGGCATAAAAGTAAGGATATTTATAGTCAAAGCAAAAGAAAAGGTCTCACCTGTTTTCATGAAAGTAGATGAGTCTATCATTAAACTGTATGTTGTGCAAGAGGCCATTCTGCAGGTGCTGAACTCCAAATGAAATATATTCAAATTGTAGAATAGCTGGCAATTGACTAGTCAACCAAGCACCTAGTTTTATTCTAGAAATAGCAGAATGGGAAGCTATTGATATTTAATGACTTGGTCAAGAAAGCTGGCACTGGTGTATTGGAATTGGCAGGTAGGAATTGGCATCTCTACTACTAGGAATATTTTTTATAGTTGTAAGACAATTCATTTCTGTTTATAATGCTAGCACAAATTAGAAGAGTGATGAGGATGATCACTGTATGTTTGTATCATTTAGTAACAAATAAATTCTGGACAATAATTAAAATGTATAAAATAATACAAGTGTAAAAAAAAACCAATATTTGTCAGTGTCATCTACACTGTAAGATAAGTTTCATTTATCCAAATGGATTCATTTTGAATAGTTCTATGCATTTTTCTTAGTAACAGAATGAAAGTCTTCCTCTGGGCTATTAGAATTAAAAAGAATAAAAATCATATAACAACATTGTGAACAGTACCCTGCCCTAAGTTGATATAAGACTCCAAGTCACTTGAGGCTCCAATAATAGTACCAGATCCAAAAGAACCCAATCTATACTTCAGATCATTTTGGAGTACTGCAGCCCCCTTAAAAAAGCATTAATTTAATTAGGATTTCATTTGACAAATATACCATTTGAGTACTTCTCGTAACTTCTATTCAAGTAACATTTTCATCTCCCAGGCTTACAAAACTAATTAAAGCCAAACAACTTCAACAACTTCAACATTATTTGTAGACAACTTGATTTCAGAATGCAGAGAATACTTTTTCTCTAACCTGTTGACCAACAGAAGAGTTCATTTTCATTCAAATGCCATCTCACTAAAAGCTATCAAAAAAAGTTCTCCTACCTTCATTCTACAAAATACAATTCAATAAGTTGATCACAACACTTCCATGTTGTTCATATGTATACATATTTATATACATATACAGTCTTGAAAAAATACTTATTGTTTTTAAAAATATAAAGAAAAGCACTGAAATCTCCAGAAATTTTCTTTAAAGCTCTAGGGGTTCTTAAAATTAAAATGATAGCATACAATCAATTTTGCACCCATGCGTATTTCCCAATAGCATATCTATTATGTGTTGCTATGGAATATGGATTTGCAAGGAGGTAAAGAATAAGATGCTGAGAGAAAATGAGTAATAGCTAGTATGAGCCTAGAGGCAGGAATTCTCACCAATGGAAAAAGAGACCAGTTGTAAGAACTGCAGAATTGCAAGGCTTTTAAATCATAGCGTCCATTTCAAAACGACAGCAGAATCAGAAATCTGCTAAATCTCTTTGGTTCTTATCTAATCCATCACTATTTTAACTGATCAGAAAAATTAGGCAGTGATTAGAGAGAGCAGCAATGAGATACAAAATTCTACATTACCATCTATTGGTTATCCAGCTTTCAAGTGCCTGAACTGGGATTTCCAGAGAAGAGCGGGCATGAGTGATGTGTTGTGGACCACCGGGGGCCAGCAGAGCTGCCAGCAGAGTCAGACAGTGAGGAGGTTGGGGAGGAACATGGGCCAGTCCTGAGGATTGGGGAAAGCTCGGACAGGGGCTCTGCATCAGAGGCAGAGAGGGAGATAGACAGCAGTGCGGCAGAGGAACAGCTGGAGCTTGTTCCTAGTGTGAGCATGCGCAGAGCTGCCAGGAGACGAGAACAACTCAGAAAGTAGGGTCGACTTGGGAGTAAAGCCACATCTTGTAGATGATTGGCCCCTCCCATAGGAAACCAAAGAGGAGAAAATGGTCGTGGGTCTTTTGCAAGAAACAATTTGTTCGGTTGGTCGGTCGTTTCAAGAGTGGAAAGTTCTGTTCGTGACTCTAAGAGACTCCGTGCCAAGTTTTGCTTTACTCTGCGTTTGGAAACAAGTAACGTAGCAGCTTGCCAAGCGAGATAAGGTGTGTTGATAAATATTCCTTTGAAAAACTGTTTGGACAAGGCTTGATGACTGTGAATGAAAGTAATTCATAGTTGTGTAAATAAAAGAGGTTTTGGGACTAAAACCCTGCTTCCTGCTTTTTAAGGTAGCCTAGGTCAGAACATGATGCTTGCATGTGCAGCTATGTTTTGATGGAGTGAAATGGTGAAGGACAATATACTTTAGGTCAGGGCAACTTTAAAACCTGTGGACTTCAACTCCCAAAATTCTGGGAGTTGGAGACCACAAGTCTTAAAGTTGCCAAGGTTGGAGCCCCCTGTTTTAGGTGACTGAGGAATTTCAGGGAGTTTTGCAAGATGCAGGCCTGTGTTTAGGCCTCCTTTTTCTTTTATTTGCTTGCCCATCTGAGAGATTTGCCTCAGTACCTGAAGAACTCTACTGTCACACCAGTTTCTTTTTTCGTGTATGCAATTTATAGCTTATTTAGAGTGCATTCTGTTAAGTTTGTTTACTGACAGGATTACTTAGATCAGGGGTGGGCAAATGTGGCCCTTTTACAACCTGTGGACTTCAACTCCCAGAATTCCTGAGACAGGAATTGAAGATTCCTGGGAGTTGAAGTCCACAGGTTGTAAAAGGGCCACATTTGGTCACCCCTGGCTTAGATACAAAGGACCTAAAAATCCCAAAATTCCTAACAACATGTTTCTGCCTCCATGAAGTGAAAGAGTTAAGATCAAGTTCAATGTAATGGTTAAGGCACCAGGTTAGAGACCAGGAGGCCCACTTTAAGCACAAAACCAGCTGGGTGATCTTGAGCCAGTCATTCTTTCTCAGTCCTGGGAAGAAAGCAATGGCAAATCCCTTCTGAAATCTTGTGAAGAAAACTGCAAGGATTCTTTACAGTTAAATTAAAGTAGTATTGAAATTATTTAGCAAAGAAAAGAAATCCTGGAAATTATTCTTAAGAATTTATGCCAGTAAATATGGATATATTGGAAACACAGAGAGAACATGAATAGATATTACCAGGTTTTCTGACCCCTATCAGATGAATATGAATTCCTTTTGAAAACCTACTAATGTGACACTTGATTATTTATAGCAAAATCAGCTGCAATAAAGTTGCTGTAATCAATACCTACAATAACAGTCTCATAAATCAAAACGAAAGCAAATCAAGGCTATGTTTTGTTAATGAAGAGAATGACGTTTCTACAATATAGAATGTTAATGTAAAATCCATAACAAACTTCACAAGCCACTTTTACAGGAAGAGAATCTGTGGATATATTTAATATGCAGGAAAAGTGGGAAATGCAACTTATCTTTACACTAAAATCTGTTACTGAAAACACTGCTAGACTATTATAATTGTTGCTTTAGTATTTTGTTCCTTATTATCAGAATCAATATTATGTATTGTTGCAATATTTTCAGGATCAGACTCAATAAGATCAACGAGAGTTAAAGATTTAACTATATATTCTTTTATTTACATTAGGCATTCTATATTCACTGAATATTCACAGATAGAAGCAAGGGAAATGGTGTAGGTAGCTCCTTATATATACAATGGGTGGAGCTATATGTGGGAGTGGTGAATTATGAATACATTAAGAAGTGAAGAATAAGTTAACCCCTGATACCCTGTCTGTACACTATTTACACATTGGAGAATAAGGCATTTATATCTAACAAATCCCCCTCTAAATGCCGATTCGTTATACAACACCAGTTACATTCAGATTCAGGACAATACAAAACATACAACTTAGAGGTTAAGTATTTATGCTGTTTAGAAGGTAAAGGTTTCGTTAATATATCAGCTAATTGTTCTGAAGTGTCGCAATGCACTGCTTTAATAAATCCATCCTGAGATAATTGTCTCACATGTTTAAATTTTATATCTATATGTCTGGATCTTTGTCCAATGGCATCAGATCTAGATATTTCAATGGCTGCTTTATTGTCTTCATGCATAACAAAAGGCAGAGCAGGTTTTTTCCAGACATCTGAAATTAAATCATTAAACCATACAAGATTATTTGCGGCCTTGGATAAACAAACATATTCCGCTTCTGTTGTTGAAGTAGCCACTAGTTCTTGTTTACCAGTGTACCAGTAAACTGGACAGTCATTTAAGAGAAATACATAACCGGATGTGCTTTTTCTGCATGAGGTGTCTCCAGCCCAATCTGCATCTGCATAACACGTAAGCTTTGGTTCTTTAATATCATTAGGTTCTAACATTAAACAAAAGTCTAGTGTACTTTTTAAATATCTTAAAATTCTTTTAACAGCTTCCCAGTGGTACATTGTTGGTTTGCTGACATGCCTAGATAATAAATTGAGTGGTAAAGCGATGTCCGGTCTAGTCCAATTAGATATGTAAAGGAGTGAACCTATGATTGATCTATAGAATGTATTGTCCTTGAACTCGGGAGAAGATTCATCAGAATTCCTTAGAAAGTCAGTTTGCATAGGGGTATCACAAGGTTTGGCATTGTTTAAGTTGCATTTATTTAAAAGATCTATGATCTTATCTCTCTGGGTAAGTTTGAATCCCTTTTTTGTCTTATTAATTTGGACACCAAGGTATTTGTTTACCTTGCCTAAAGATTTCAATGAGAAATGTTCATTTAGTTTAGTTACAAAAGTCTCTCTTCTTTCTTTATGTTTTCCTATGTATAAGATGTCATCCACATAAATCAATACAAATTCAATGTAATCATCACCCCTCTTGACAAAGAAACAATTATCAGCAGTGGTAGCGTTGAAGTCCATGGTCTTAAGTACTTTTACTAAACAATCATACCACCGTTTACCAGATTGTTTTAGCCCGTATAAACTCTTGTTTAACAACCAAGTCTCATTTCTGTTTGTGTATGGACTATGAGGTGCTCTCACGTATATTTCTTTATCTAATTTTGCGTGTAGGTACGCAGTCTGTATGTCATATTGGAATACATCTAGATTGAGTGCTGAAGCTACCACTAGAGCTGTTTTGACACTCTCTGTTCTTACAGTGGGGGAATACGTGTCAGTATAGTCCTCTGGATATTTCTGTGCATAACCCTGTGCAACCAATCTAGCTTTGTATAGAGTATTTCCTCCCTCTAAATTCTTAATTTTATATATCCATCTGGTACCAATAATTGTCTTATCTTTAGGTGCAGATGCAGGTGTAAATACATTTAGTCCTTGTAAACTTTCCATCTCTTTCTTCATTGCTAATTCCCATTTTTCTTTTTCTTCGTGAGGAAGTTTTAACACTTCCTCGTATGTATTGGGTGTTGTTGGTTCACCATTCATGTGCATTACATAATCCTTGTATTTATTTGGCATTTGATTTCTGGTGTTTCTAATGATTTTCTCGGGTTTACTATCGTTATCATGCAAATATCTTGCTTCCTTTTTTGTTAGTGTATCTGTCTTTATTTTGAGTTGGCTATTTGTCCAAGTTTTGGTTTTGTTTTTATATTTGTTGATATTTTGTTTTTCTATAGTCCCTTTCTCATGAGATTTTGTATCTTCATGTTTATTTGGGAATATCTCATTAAGATGTAATTTAGACCAGTTAGCTTGTTCATGGAACACAGCTGTTCTGGAAACTATAAATTTGTTGTTACTATCAATGAATCTGTATCCTTTAGTGCCAGTCTCATATCCCATAAATCTGAGTCTCCTGGACACATTTTCTCCCTTTCTTCTTAATTGTTTAGGTATGTGTACGTCTGCTGTGACTCCAAATATATGCATGTGTGCTAATTTTGGTTTTCTATTATACATCACTTCATATGGTGTCTTATTTATAATGCTGGACCATGTTCTATTTTGTGTGTAATTTGAATAATGTAGGGCTTCTGACCAGAATTGTTTGCTTAAGCCAGCATCTTCCAATGTGCATCTAATCATGGTTTGTAATGTGGAATTTTTTCTCTCTGCAATCCCGTTTTGGAACGGAGAAAATGGACTAGATGTGTAATGTAACATTCCTTTGTCTTTTAACCATTGTGAGAATTCTTTAGACATGAATTCGCATCCTCTGTCTGTCATAATTTGTTTTATTTTGATGTTGTGTTGTGTTTCTATGCGTTTGTAAAATTCTTTAAATTTTTGAAATGTTTCATCTTTGTGTTTTAATGTGTAAACAAATCCATAGCGGCTATAATCGTCCACTATTGTCAGGAAGTAACGTTTCCTATAAGTGATTGATGGAGTTAATGGACCAACTAAGTCCATGTGTACTAAATCAAAAATTTTGTTAGTTGATCTGGTAGATTTTCTTGGCCTGGGACTAGTTTTTAGTTTTGTAGATTTACATACTGAGCATTCCAGATAATTTTCACAATTCTTTATTTTAACACCTTCTGCGTGTTCAGTCATTTTTTGCACTACAGGAAAACTGGCATGTCCTAACTTCCTATGCAATATGTGAGCACACTCATCATGAATTGGTTTACCTATCTTTGGCTTCTTATCGTTGTGTGCATCTGTGTGATCATGAGATATTTTACATTCATCATTGTCACTGTTGCTAACATTCTCATCATCTATTTCAATACAATCTTCCATATTTGAATCAATGTTATGTAACCATTTTTCTGTTGTTATTAGGTAAGGCAGTCCTCCTTTAGTCACCACAGTGCCTACATTTATTTTATTCTTTTCCAAAGTTGCCTTTCCTTTTGAAAAGACAATGTTAATGTCAGAATCTCTGCTTAGTTTTATGGCACTTAATATGTTATGAGGTATTTCAGGTATTAGTAATACCCCCTCTATTTTTCCTAAACCAGGCAAGGTTACATTTCCTCTACCTAATACTTGAACCTTTTCTTGGTTAGCTACCTTAATTACAAATTTATCTTCTGCAAATGAAGACAATATACTTTTGTTATTAGTGGTGTGATTAGTTGCTCCAGAATCAATAAGCCAATTATTGTTCTCACTTTGTTGTGTGTTAGTGTTGTCTTGTTTATTTAATCCATTCAGTGAACCAGACTTTCTATCCTTTGAATTGTCTCTGCCCCCTCTATTCTCTCTGTGATTTGGTGGGCTTCTATATCTATGCCTTTCTATGGAAGGCTGTCTATAATCGTATTTGTTTCTGTATTCTGATCTATATCTTTCTTTTAAGAATTTTGGGCAATCTCTTCTATTGTGTTCCCTGGATCCACAATTATGACATTTAAATGTTCCACTATATTTTTCTTGGAAAGCTACTTTCCTATATGGTTTATGTTCTGTGTGATTGTTAGAACGATTCCTTCTAGAATTATCTTCTGTTATCAATTTGTTAGATAGACTTTCAATGGATAAATACCCTAGATTGATTGTGTCTAAATGTGACATAAAATTGTCCCATGATGGGTCAAGTGAGTTGATAATGACACTTTTCATTGTTTGGTCTGAAATCACCTCCCCCCTCAAATGCAGTTCAGCTCTTATTTTGTTCAAAGATATTAAATGTTCACTTATGGAAACCCCTGGTTTTATCCTAGATGAAAAGAAGTCTTTAGATATCCTTGTGGTGGTGGCTACACTGTCACTGTGAAACAAATTAAACATGCATTGAATAATTTCTGAAACAGTCAAATTTGGCTTAATGCTGTGATACATTGCAGGAGACACACTAGATATTATTAAGAAAAAAGCTCTATGGTGTAAACAATCTATTTTTAGTGTCCAAGGTCTTTTTGGGGGACTAGTGATAAAAAACAGTAAGTTTTCCTTCATAAAGACAACCTGGAGCTGTTGATACCATTCTTGTAAATTAATGCCATCAACCCTTAGTTTTGGGAAGTCACTGGGTAAATTTCCGACATTATTGGGTCCATTACTTACAACCTGAGGTAGTCCGTGGTCTCGTAAATGCAGAAAGTTGCAAAACGGCATGGGGATGCTCGCTACGAGTCTGCATGATCTTCTCTCCTGTTCATGTCTTCCCGGATCGTCAGCGTAGTTTCGCGCATGCGCGTTGCCCATTTCTTCTTCGGCGTCGTCGTGGAAGGTTCTCCTCATTGCGGCTTGCTCGCTCTGCTCTTCTTCAGATGAGTCGGTCTCTGGTTCGACTTTGGGGGTTCTGGCGACGGTGGCTGTTCTTCCTCTTCTATTGAAAGCGTTGGTGCTTGCTTCGGTCTGCGGCGTAGGGCGGTATCGGCAGGGCTCTCTGGGTTCCGGCGTCAGCGCTCTAGTAGTCAGGATGGGAGCGGGCAGGTCTTGAGTCATTGGCTTGCTCGTTCGCTTTTTTGGTGTCTTTTTAGTAATTTTCAGTTTTGGCCCAAATGCAGCAAAGAGCGTTTTCATCGCTGATTTTATTTGGTGTTTTGTTGGATCTTCCTCGCTTTCTGGTTCTGATTCTTCTGAGGTGTTTGAATCTTCCTTTTCGTTTTCGTTGTCCGATAATATTTTTCGCGCCAGAAATTTTGAATTGAGCTTGCTGATTGGCTCTTCTTCGTTCATCTTGGAGGCCGGTTGAAACCAAGATGGCTGCCATTCAAATTTTTGCGCGGGATCATCGTTTTTCTTCCTTGTAATGATTTTCTCCGCAGTCATATTACTCACTATTTTTGGATCTTTGGGTTTTTCATTGGTGATGTTTTTCTCTCTCGCTGCTCCGCTGTTCTTTAGCATATCTTGGAGGTTCGCGATGAGGCTTTCATCATTCTTCTGGCTTTTTAATAGTTTTAATATCTCTGACCTGAGTTCGTTATTTTCTATTTCGATTTCCTCCTGGTCATCAATTATTTCTTCGTCTTCAGTGGTGTATTCTTCGGATTCTCTCGAAATTGCATTCGTGGATTCGTTGATTATTTCTTGTTCCGTTTCCATTTCTTTGCTGTAGGCCCTGGTGTTGGGCCTATCTTTCTTAGACATTTTAAAGCTTTTTATTGAGTCAATTAACCATCCTCTGCTACCAGTTTGTTGCAATATTTTCAGGATCAGACTCAATAAGATCAACGAGAGTTAAAGATTTAACTATATATTCTTTTATTTACATTAGGCATTCTATATTCACTGAATATTCACAGATAGAAGCAAGGGAAATGGTGTAGGTAGCTCCTTATATATACAATGGGTGGAGCTATATGTGGGAGTGGTGAATTATGAATACATTAAGAAGTGAAGAATAAGTTAACCCCTGATACCCTGTCTGTACACTATTTACACATTGGAGAATAAGGCATTTATATCTAACATGTATACTTAGTAAAGGAAGATTTTAGAACATATTTGCCATAATCTTCATTAGCCAAAGCTATTAGCAATAACATCTGACAGGATATAAAATTCTAATCAGGCAGATTATCTTGTCTGCCATTCACTCACTGATGTGGATCACCAAATCCCATAGAAAGGGGTAGGATTCTTGGCCACTTTGCCAGACTCATAAACATAATATCAAACTCTCTTACCTGATTCCATCCAACCAGCTATGTTGAAGTATAAGAAATTAAAAAGTTTAAATAATTTTATACTAGTATTTTAAAGAATAAAAACAAAAACAAAATGTTAACATGTTGTTCTTTCTGTATGTTTTTCCCTATATTCCTCCCTTATAGACATATGAAATTAGAACAATAGGCAAGAAAATATTACATGCCAAAGTGCTTTCACATGTGTTAGATGTGGACACATAAAGAAATTATGCAGTCAAAAGTATAAAAGAATCAAAAATAACCATTAACCATGAAAATTGAATTGAAAACTTCTCACCAGAAATTTGCAGCACCTTTATCATTTCTTTCTTTCTTTAATTAATACTAAATTTATTCAAATTTAGTATTCAAATTCAATTTATACTAAAAGTATAAATCACTGGTGAAGAAATAACTAAGGAAACCTATTCAAAATCAACGTACTGAGGATATTTTCAGAAGATGTTTCAAGAATAGGATCCTTCCATAGAAATATGATGTGTGTGTGTGTGTGTATGTGTGTACTACATTCTAAAACAACTTGAGTGAATGTAAATATATTGATTTTAACTACAACATTATCTACATGTTGGGAAGCAGTTTTCACCTTAAAAATAATGCACAAATATTAATATGTGCAGTTAGTTAAACTATGTTTACATATGCATGTTCTGTGAGAAAAAAAGGATATTAATATTGGATTATACACAAAGATACCTGGTGGTAAATCCCAATGAACGTAATGTGATTAACTTTTAAGTAGGTATACATAAAATTAATAGAAAAATTTATTGCACATTATGGAAGAAATGAGATAAAACAAACTTATCGACATATGCAAAATTGACACACTGGGAAAAAATGATCCATCATATCTGCTGTTACTGAATTTTGCATATGGAAAATGATACAACCTTCCTTTTTTTCTTTTCTTTTTTATTTCTTTTTGTCAAAAACTGTTAGTAGTTCCTATCTAATATATACAGGCTGAATATACATAGAAGTTTTGAGAGAGCAGTATTTGTTCATTAGGCAAACATAAATTAAAAGTAACAGAGTTTTACTTACTAAAATACATTAAATAAAACAATTCTAGTTCAAAATAAACAAACTATTCTGACTTCTTCATCTTATCCAACATTTCATTTATGCTTTGTTCTTTTTCATTTTTGCTTACTTTCAATCCTGACGAAGAATATTGATGAACTCTGAAGCTTGCCAACTTCTTTATAACCTTTTCTTAGTGTGCAGATCTAGTTTCACCCAAGAGTTCAAGAGGTCATGTGTTAATTTTTCCACTAAAAAGAATAACTGACTTCAGCAGTGCCATCTCAGAAGCCACAGAAGAATCTCAGAAGCAAATTCATTGATAATAGAGCTTTCAGATGAAAGTTAGATGGTGCAGTTCTCTAGCGGGATGCCATTATTCATTCCCTTTAGAGAATAGCTTTCAGCCTAGAATTAGTGTATGCAGTGTTATTCATTGTACATTTACCTCACCAGAGAACTATTTTCTCCTGTCTATATATTCTATTCTGCTAGAGAAAGATGTTTTATAACTCATTGGAGAGTTCTATTTTATTTTTGAATGTTGGCAGTCCTGCTTCTAAAATATCCATATAATCTAGAAAAAGAGACATTTTAATGCAAAAGCATATTTCAGCTTCCCAAATAACATTTCTCCTTTCCCTGCAGAAATTGTTTTTATTGATTCTGAATCTCAGGGAGCTTAGTATTCATAAAAAGAGGCCAAACAGCTACTTGTGAGGACTAAAGGCCCGCACTTAAGTACATAACATATTTAGGGCAGGCAGGACGAAGTAATAATTCCCAATACTGTCCATTTTCCAAATACGCCTCCTCTATCTTTTCTTTTATAGTCTGGTAAGAGGAAAAATCCTCCAAACAGTGTTTTGACAATGAATATGGTCTTCTTCAATAACTTCAATCATCCCTGGAAAAATAAAAGAAGATAGCCAGGATTATGAATGTTTGTTGTGTATAAAAATAAAAGCTCCTGAACAATTTTATGTGTGCTGTAGTATGCACAGAATTCTCATTCAGACAACTCTTTTGTGCATTCAACGTTAGGATAAGCAACAGACTCACATTGTCCCCGAAGGACTTTAAATCATCTTTTATGAAAAGCAAACTTCTGCAGCTCCCATCTCTTACAGAAGTAGATCTATTAAGACCAATAAAAAGTTTCTTCTTTGGGGCGGCTCCTTCCTTATGGAATAATCTTCCCCAGAGATAAGAATGTCCCCCAACCTTGATACTTTTGTGGAAGGTCTGAAGATACGGTTCCGTCAGCAGGCACCCCAAGTTGATGTGAAGCCGATCAAGTGCTTGGTGGGATGGTGTTTGTTGTCACTATGAGGGATGGGAGAGTCTATGGGTTACTCTAATGTGAATATTTAGTTTTTGAGCCATCCAGAATCACCTTATGTGAATTGGATGGGCATATGAATTTGTTTAATTAATAAAATGAATAAATAGAGTCAAGACAATGTTGGCTGTTATGTGTATGAAATATTCTTTCATTTGTTGGATCTGCCCAGAGGAAGAGTGAGACTATTCTCTATGAGTCTATTAAACATGCAAGCTAAATTCTTCAGTAAAGCCACAGCCAAAATTTGTACTGTCACTAATTGTCTCAGAACAGAACATTCCTATTCCACAAACCTTATAGTCAAACTAGATAAAATGTAGATAACAAATCAACAGCACTTTGACTTAGTTTAGTGTTTAGTCTTGACTGCCACGGAGATGACTCAGGTTCAAGTCCATTCTCTGCCGTGGAAATTTACAGATGACTTGGATTACTGTATTTTTCCAAGTATAAGATGCTACTTTTTCTTAAAAATATTTACTTGAAATGGAGGGAGTCTTATACATAGGAGGCAGAGGCAGAGAGGAAAAGGCTCATACCGGATGAGCATCTATCTTATATGCAGCTCTATCATTCCTCTCTATTGTATTTATTTATTTATTTATTTTATTGGACTTATATGCTGCCCTTTCTCTACAAGGACTCAGGGCAGCTCACAACAATAAGCAGCAACAAGTCCAGATTAAAATTCAAACAATCAAAGAAATTAAAATTCCTATTAAAACCGCATTCGGTCCAAGCCAGACTAGCGAAACAACCATGTTTTAAGGTCACAGCGGAAAGAGCGAAGGTCAGGGGCCAGCCGGAGCTCCAAGGGGAGCTGATTCCAGAGAGTAGGAGCACCTACAGAGAAGGCTTGCTCTCTAGGGGCCGTCAGCCGGCATTGCTTGGCCAACGGGACCCCAAGTAGGCCCTTTCTGTGTGAGCGCACTGGGCGATGGGGAGCTGTTGCTGGCTGCAGATGATTCACCAAATACCCCGGGCCTAAGCCATGTAGGGCTTTATAGGTGATCACCAACACCTTGAACCTCACCCGGAGGGCAACCAGTAGCCAATGCAGGTCACGCAGGAGGGGTGTGACATGGGAGCATCGGGACATTCCCATCACTACCCACGCGGCTGCATTCTGCACCAGCTGAAGCCTCCGAGTGGTTTTCAAGGGCAGCCCCATCTAGAGAGCGTTGCAACAGTCGATCTGGGAAGTGATGAGTGCAGGGGTGACCATGCATAAGGCATCTCAGTCCAGGTAGGGGCGCAACTGGCACACCAGATGAATCTAGGCAAATGCCCCCCCAGTCACGGTCGTGACATGGTCTTCTAAGTGCATCCAGGAGGACGCCTAAGTTGCGCACCCTATCCACAGGAGGCAACACCTCTCCCCCTATGACCAAAGATGGAATATTCCCTTGGAACCGAGACGCCAGTACCCACAGCCACTCCGTCTTGGCAGGGTTGAGTCGGAGCCTGTTCCTCCCCATCCAGAGCCGCACTGCTTCCAGGCATCGGGACATCACGCCGAGGGCATCACTGGGCTGATTCAGAGTGGATATAAAAAGTTGAGTATCATCAGCATACTGATGATACCCCAGCCCAAAACCACAGATGATCTCCCCCAGCAGCTTCATATAGATGTTAAACAGCAGGGGAGAGAGAACTGACCCCTGGGGAACCCCACATGTGAGGGGCCTCGGGGTCGACCTCTGCCCCCCCCCACCAACACCGCTTGCGAGCGTCCAGAGAGGTAGGAGGAGAACCACCGTAAAACAGTGCCTCCCACTCCCAACCTCTCAAGGCACCGCAGCAAGATACCATGGTCGATGGTATCAAAAGCCGCCAAGAGATCTAACAGGACCAGGGCAGAAGAATATCTTCTGTCCCTAGCCCTCCAGAGATCATCCACCAGTGCGACCAATGCAGTCTCTGTGCTGTACCTGGGCCTGAAGCCCGACTGGTACGGGTCTAGGTATGATGCTTCATCCAGGACCAGCGGGAGCTGATGTGCCACCACACTCTCAACAACCTTCGCAATAAAGCGAAGGTTGGAGACAGGACAAAAATTGTTTAAAATAACTGGATCCAACTGTAGTTGTTTCCTGTATCACATTGCCACTCTAGATTTCATCTCTATTGTTCCTGTAGTGCATTTCCTGTTCTTGTTGTATTACTCACCCTAACAAGATGGCTTTTGCACAGTGATGGCTTGTAATGTGCTTACTACAAGAAACTACCCGTGTTTTCCCCAAAATAAGACCCTGTCTTATATTTTTTGATCCCCGAAATAAGCGCTTGGCCTTATTTTCAGGGAGGTCTTATTATTTTGGGGCGCGTTGAGCAAGATAGAACTCCTCTTGCCATCTTACCTGATTTCCAGCTCTGTCTCCCTAACCCTAACCAGAGGAAATGGCGGAGACCGGCTGCGCATGCATTTAAATATTTTCGGGGAAGGCTTATTTTCAGGGAGAGCTTATTTTAAAGCATGCGCTCAAAAGCCCAACTGGGCTGATTATCAAGGGATGTCTTATTTTCAGGGAAACAGAGTACATAAAACATGGAGGCATCTTATAAATGGAAAAATGTGGCACTTACTCTTCTTTAACCCAAACTACCTCAGAGTGGCTGTGAGACATAACAGGTGAAGGAAATTGTATCTATTCCACTTTGAATTCCAGAATGAAAAGTGTGATGCAAATATAAATCTATAAGCAAATACTTTAATTTAATTTAATTATTCAATTACTTATAAAATTTATGCAGCTGTCCACCTTAAAACCAACTTTGGGCAACCTACAACTAATAAAACAGTATAAAACAGTATAAAATCAACAACAATGCTAGAAATAGGAAAAACCTTGCAAACAGCCACTCTTCTCTAAGGCCCTAACTTTCTGTCCTGTCCTGGTCTCATTCACTCTTTGCCAATGCCTAGGATATATAGATTTGTTTAGCAGGAGAAAGGCCATTTTGATTATTCTGGCTGGGATAATGGCAGTACTGAAGTACTCAACTCCCCACATCATCTTCCCAGTGAGAAACATTGTCCCAACAAAATTATTTCTTAAGTGGCAAAACATACCAATATTTTTAAGACTGCATCACCTCTAGCTTAGTTCTTAAGTAGAATGGCCAGGAGTGATAGGCAGAAAAATCATCTATCTGGGAACTGCAAATTATAATTTATTCTCTTTCACAAAAACTTTCATATCAATTTTTATGATCACAAGTCAGTAAATGCTTTTATCGTCAATTCTTCATGGCTTTTTTAATGCTTCGTGATGATATATCCTAGATCAAAACAGATTTAATATTAAACATAGCTTTGTGTACAGAATGGAAATAAAAAAAACCCCAAGGATCTAATAATTAATGCTCAGAAAATAATGATGAATGTCAATCATTATTTTTCAGCCTAGCATACCTTGTTTATAAGTTCCGATGATAAAATGAGGTAGGGGAAGAAGCAGAGTTCCTGGAGGGAAGGCTGGATATAAATCTAAAAATAAATATCTGAACTGTCAAAATTTCACAGATGAAGAAACAGTATTTAATAGTAAACTTGTGCAGATTCTTCAGCAAGATGAAGCATCCTTCTGGATCCACATCATAAAGCTTCAAAGCAGCTGCATGGAGATTTTGGGTGGTTGCTCCAAGGCACTCCCGAGACCCTGCATGATAAGCAGAAGTCACTTTCAGTCTAGACAGCTATGGCAGAAATGTGTTCCCAATGCATACAGATATACGCATATACAAAAACCTAAGCTTCAAAATAACCACACAAAACCTGAATGATAGATGTGAAGTTTTCTCCCTCTTCATGGGATGAATCCACAGGGACAAAGCTTTCACATTCACATAACTCTGTGTAATAGGAATTAAATGTAGGATTATTTCAACATAAGCTTAAACTGAACCATGGTTCACTGAATTAATTCAATTGCCTGAATTCACACATCATTTTTGACCTTAAATTACTCAGTTGGAGTCACAAAACAAGGTAGCCAAATTCATCCTAGGATGCTGTGTAGAGCCACTCACAGTCACATAGAAATCAAATTATCTTTTATATTAACTACTTATAAATTAGTAAATACACACATAGGAAAAGGGCAGAAAAATAGTGTAGATCAACCTGAAAATGCTTAAAAGAAATATTAGAGAAGTGAGTAGTTAACTGTTTTCATACTGTTAGTATGAAAAACATATTAACAATACAACCTTCACACACTGAATTTCCAAAAGAAAAAAATATCATGTAAAAAATACAAGCTACTTTGCATATAATTCCATGTGGCCTTCCAGTAAACACGTCCAAAACTATGCATAGGTACTTAGGTTAAAAGTATTTGAGTGACAATTACAGTCTAAACTGCCCATCTTTCTTCCCATACTGTTATCATTTTATTCCTTTAACCTCCATCTGCCCTTTTCTGGTTGCTAATGGAAAATGTCTCTGACTGAGTAATGAATGAGCCATAGAGGAATATAAGATTTTCAGAACTTATTCATGAAATGAATGAAACAAATAATCCTCATTGGTTTCAATTTTTCATTTGTTATAAAGTGAAGGCGTATTCCTGATTACCATTAAACCATCACTTACTGAATTCAAGCTTCAAACAGTTACTGGCACTGAGGAAATATATGAATAGGATTCAGTGCAGATTTTCAACATTCTTCATGCATATAATATCAGGGACTTCCTTTAGCCATAAATTTATTTATTTATTTATTTATTTGCTCATATGACTTATATCTGATATAATAATTCTTGGCAGTTAAAGATCTGATGATCTGCATTGCAAGTTCTATAAAGTTTATACATAAACATGCATATACTGTAGATAGCATGTTTCTCTTGATAAACTTCCTTAATTCTTATGTCTCTTTTCACTCAGAGAAATCAGAGACTCAGAGAAGTCAGAGGTTGAAGAATATGCTTCAGCAGATTGCCAGCCTTGGGATTTGGTCAATCACCTGAGGCTGACAACTGGAGCAGGTGCAAGAAAAATCAGATGACAAGGACCCTGATTCTGAATATCAACCCAACCTGACATATTTCAAGAACTCCAGAGTTTTTATAAGATATGCTTGCATATAGGCATGTCTGCAGAAAAAGCCCAAAACTGAAGGTGGTGAACACAACCATGCAAAGACCTGTCCTTTTATTTTTATATATATATGTATTAGTGGGAAAAAAATTCTGCTACAAGACTCTTAGTGAAGTATGAAGGAATTTCTATTGCTAGAAACTGGACTTATCCTTGGTAATGGGAAGTAACATGTGTTCCTTATAAATCACCTTTTTCATGTAGGTCAAAGCTGAATCCAATAGTATGTCACTTTGCTTCTTCAGTATTGTTGTGTCATAAATGAATAACATGATATAATATATATAATACAAGTCAGGGTCTTTCTACTACAGGATAATTTCTGACCTGAACTTGATTTTGTGTTCCATCAGATTTCAGTTTTGGTTCTCTTCCATTGTTGCTGTATTCATAGCTTCTATTCCATGTTTCCTAACCCAAGAAGTCAAGTGAGACCATCAAACAAAGAAATGTCATTAAGGAACAATCACTTCAAAAGCTCAGGTTACTTCCTATTGCCAGTAGAACATTAGTCCAACAACAGAACTGGCTAATGATCAATGGGAAATTCTCCAAATTGCCACCAGAATCCCACCTGATTCCATAAGATGCTTAAGGAAGAGCACCATAATGGCCTAGTCATCCACAGAAGGGACAAGCAATAGTCAGTATAATTATCTTATCATAGAAAGGGCTTAGTGTAATAATCCTCCATATGCATATCATAAAACAATTACTTTGGGCAAAACCCGAGGTGTAATGTATGACTGATTGCATGTGTTAGGCCATGAGCTCCTGAGCTGTTCCAGGCTCTCAGGGAATAGGAGGTTCAAATTTCCTAGTGACAATTGAAGAATAATTTTAATACCACTCTGAGATTATTTGTTTATCCATTCAATTTCCAGGCCACACAACTCCCAAAATTAAAAAGATTTTTAAAAACTATTAAAAATCACAATTACCTCAAAGAAATAATAAAGAAGAAACAACCTTCCACATCACTCTAACCTAGAGGAGACAAGTGTGAGAGAAAGCCTATGTTTTGGGTAGAACTCAAGCAAATCTCTGGGAAGATCGTGTTCCAGAGAGCAGAACCCCCAAAAAAGCATATCTACAAAAGACACTATTTATCATATTTAGATAGTTTTTTGCTAGTACCTAGCTGAAGTAGGCCAAATCTCTATGGTCATCAACCACCAGTTTAGATACTAGCAAGTTGTATTACAAGCAGATCTGGCAATAACCAGAGACCAAGGTCACCAATGAACTGGACATTAGTATCCAGGACATCACTTGAGGTCAGGGCTATCTCCCTGCTTCACATTCAGATAAGCCAGCAATCCAGGTACTTTATGGAGAAATAAGATAGTCCTGGATCAGGTTCTAGTGGTTCAGGCACCAGGCTAGAAAACAGGAAACCATATGTACAAGTTCCACCTTAGCTGAGAAAGCTGGCTGGGTGACTTTGGGCTGGTCATTGTCTCTCAGCCCAACTCACCTCACAGGATTGTTATTGTGAGGAAAATAAAAGGGGGAAGATGTGTTGGATATGTTCGCCTCCTTGGGATATTTGTCAACATAATAAAAATGGAAAATAAACAAATAAACAAATATTCAAATATTGGGCATTCAAATCAGAATCAATTTACTCAAGCTTTCTCACACTACTCAAGCTTTCTCACACTACTTTCTCACCCTACTAGCTTTCTCACCCTACTAGCATCAGTACTGTATGGCAGGGGTCGCCAACCTCCAAACTGTGTACCGGCCCCAGGACGCAGCATTCCAGAAACTGGGCCATGCAAACAAGCGAAACCCCATCCACAGGATACAGGCAGCATGCAAAACCACACCCTCTCCAGTCCATGGAAAAATGTCTTTCCATGGAACCAGTCCCTAATTCCCAAAAGATTGGGGGCCACTACTCTACGAACTGCCTTGCAAGTCAACATGCTGCATCCAACAGTTAGTAGGTATAGACACTATACTAATAACATTAAGGGTCAGTAAATAAAAGTAACTTTTCTATATAGTAAATATGTATTTAAAGCAAAAGCAAAGTCACTATCTTTTTAGGAAATACATCAACAACCCTTTTGAAGAAATTTTCTACAAAGTTATTCTCACAAAAGCTTTTTTTATCCTTTCTACTACATTTTAATCAACGCATTTTTACAACCATAATAATCCCTTCTTTCAATTGCACATCCAATTTAATGGATAATCCCTGCAGAAGGACTGTTTGGTGTGTGGGTGTGGGTGTTTTTTAAAAAAAGAATTATAACCTATGTTTGTTTATTGTATATTGGACTGGCTTTTCTTTTGTGCTTAAGCATTCATTTATTTCTTTCAGTATTGCTGTGAAGCACTTGCTATAATTGAACAAATCATCAAAAATTAAGATAGAGAAAATATTTGAAGCTATAATTCCTCTTCTAGCCATTCCAGTAGAGAGCAAAATGCTGCTTTATCTTTTAAGTGCTTAATTCTGGAGAAGGCGTCAATGCTAGCAATCAAACAGCAATATAATAAAACCTAATTGCATATTTATTGCACAGTTACAGGCAGAAAAATTGATCCCATCAGAATTAGGAAGCATGTTTCATCCATCTGTTGAACCACTGAATTAGGCTGTTCTTTCGTTAAATTAGAAATTCTAGAGGCCTGAATATTACCTGAATATTTCATTACATTTTATATATTTACTTTAATTCTCATGCTTGGGAATGAGATCTTTACCAAGTTCTTATTTAACTTAGGGTTAAAAAAAAAAAGAAATGGGGTGAATGATTACTTGTGTAATATAATTATGATCAGAAATTTCTAAAAGTGATGCAGGGTACTTATATATTGCTCAAGTGAACAACTTTCATTAGTAGAAAACAAACAACTGCAATCAATTGTGATAATGAGTAGGGATTATTCCATCAATAGAAGTTTATATTTCTTTAAGAAGCTTCAGAATTCATTATCAAGTTTATAATTTTTAAAATGTGCATAGTGTTACAGCGCTGTCATGAAAATCAGATGGATTTTAACTTTTGTGCAATACTTCCCTAGCCATGTATCTCCTAGATGTGTTGTTTACACTTGACTACTGCAGACTTATTTCTTCTTTATTTTTCCCTCTTTGCTTTTTGTAGTATCTTGCATTATAAGGAAAGCTAAAGATCAGAAATATTCAGCCACACCATTGTATATACTGATTAGTCCCATTAAAGATATTGCTAGATTGTAAATTTTGAAATCAGATTCAATAACTTGTTCTCAGATATGGTTAAATCCTTAAAATTAATGTTCTAATGTCAATGGACAGAAAATAAATTTCACACTGTTGTAAAGTAAGGATAGTTTTCAAAATAGTTTGATTTTTATAATATGGTTAGAGTTTTAAGATGATATAGAAGCTACTTTTAATAAAATAATTATCACCTCCATTTAAATTTACTTGTTCTGATGTCATTGTTTACTATGCTTTCTGAGGTGTAAGAGGTGTAAATATATTCCTATTTAATATCACATTTTATGTATCTAATTAAATGGATGTAACCTGTGAAAGTGTATGTTATAATAAATGTGTTAGCCCTAAAAGTTCCACAAACCCTGAAGGTGTTTCCAATGCCTGACTCCAAAACTACTATTCAAATAGCACCTTAAAGATATTCCATCATTTTCTCCTTAATGTATTTTTCTGACAAGAAAATACCCTGAAAGAAGATTAAAAGTGGTGGACCTTGGGTAATGAATAACTAAGAGTGATGGTTTCAAAATGGATTACACTTCGCTAAACACACAGATGACCCCCTACAAAGGATAACACAGTAAAGTGGTATCTCCACTTTTTCCCTGCTTTGCAATATTTTCTAATATTTTTTCCTCAACCATTTTCTTTAAAAATATGGAAAATCAAGCAAGCAGTCACAAAGGTTTATATGAAAGAAAAATGAAAGCAGATATCCCAGTATACCATCAAGACTTGTGTGTCAGAAAGACTAATGGAGGAAACTCTGCTGGAATCTTAGTATAATGACGATGATTGGATAAGGGACTTTGTTTATAGGACATAAAAATACAGTTGTCAGTATCTGTCATCTGCACAAAGTTCAATATTATTTGTAAGATAGATAAAGAAACAATATTATTTTATCTCCTATTTATACAATGTGTGTGTGTGCATGAGTGTGAGTGTAAAATCAACATTTCTTAACAGCCTAATAATTGTCTTTTCTATTCTTTTCTTTGACCCAAGCTAATTCTTCCTGAGCAGCCACATTATGGGGATAATGCAGCACATAATCTGCTGAAGCATATGATCTTCCTCCATTCCATTGTAAGGGCTATGCAAATTTCATGATTTACTCTGGTCAGCATTTTACCTAAGGCAATGTATTACTTCAGAACAGTTTCAGTTGAAACTGACAGAATCAAAAATGGCTGAAATGCAAGTATCTTGAGAAATACAGTATTTTGCAATGATTTTAAAATTATAAATTTTATAAATTATTATAATACTATATAGTTGATTCCATTGACCTGTATAGACCTACACAAATATAAAATTGTAATGAAAATTGTAATATGTACAGTATTTTCATATGTATAAAACACACAGTTCTTTCAATAATTCCATTTGATTTTAAAATTATATGGTTGATATCATTGAGCTGTACAGACCTACACAAATATAAAATTGTATTTTATTCTATGTATTTTATCATAAGTATATAATATATATAACTACACACAGAACATATGCAAAATACATAATTAACATTAATTTTAGCTTAATTTGTAATGTACCAAATGTACTTTATCTAACATATGAATGTAATGTACTTTAAAGCTAGGAAGAATTGCTTTTGATCATAGAAAAGTGTATTCTCTATTCTTCATTAGAGCAATCCCTTCTTTTTCATGCTTCTTTATCATCCTGGTACAGTTTTAAGAATCATATTATCTTTGGTTAATTGAGGCTGAAAGTATCTACCACCAATCCATGCTATCTCACAATCTGAAAAAAAAAATGAGTAGTAGAGACTGGCTACTTATGCATCTTCTAAATCATTTTCGAAGTACAGTATATGGCAGCTGGTGTGGTTTAATATTTAAAGTGCTAGACTAGAAGTAAGGAATAAGAAGAGTCAGGTTTAATCTTTCCTTATTCACGAAGACTGACTAGGTATCTTTGCACCAGTCATTCTTAACCCTAGGGACAAAGTTAAAAAAAAACCTTATATCTACCAAACCACACCAGTCCATAACCTTCAGTCATACCTTCCTCCTGCAGTGAATTAATTCAAGCTGAATATACAGTATATGCATATACATGTGGACACAGACTTTATATTAAGGGGGGGTTAATTTTTCAACAAATTTCTTTTAAATCAATACATAAACTGATTAATAGTTTATCCATTCTGTATAAGGTCTGTATACTGTAACCTTATACATTATAATTGTCCTATAATTAAAATCCAATACATATTTTCCATGGGAGAAAAGTGTGCAGGATTTAGATCTGTCCTAGGTTCCTCTTAAAACCCAATAATAGTCATTTAGCCATTAACAGTTGTAGCTAATATTCACAGCAGTGGTGAAATCCAAATTTTTTTACTCCTGGTTCTGTGGGCTTGGGAGGCGTGGTGTGGCTTGGTGGGCATGGCTTGGTGGGCGTGGCAGGGGAAGGATACTGCAAAATGTCTATTCCCACCCCACTCCAGGGGAAGGATTCTGCAAAATCTCCATGCTCTCCCCACTCCTGGGGGAAGGATACTGCAAAATCTCCTTTCCCATCCCACTCTGGGGCCAGCAAGATGTGGTATTTGCTGGTTCTCTGAACTACTGAAAATTACCGCTATCGGTTCTCCGAACTGCTCAAAATTTCTGCTACCAGTTCTCCAGAACCTGTCAGAACCTGTTGGATTTCACCCCTGATTCACAGTCTAACTTTTATAATTATGTAATCCCAAGCAGTGTTAGTTTTGCACCAATGCTTTATATAGAGTTTTTGAAAAAAAGCAAATATATATCTGAAGAAAATTAGTCAAAGAAGTTGTTGAGACTTCATCTTGGTAGTGGCAGATAATTCCAGTGGTGATTTGATTCAATCAAATCACCACTGGTGATTTAAAGTGTGTGTGTGTGTGTGTGTGTGTGTGTGTGTGTGTGTGTGTGTGCGTGCATGCACGTACATATGCACACTGTGTAATACAAAGTATATAGAAAAGAATCATTAGTAGATAGCATTGTCAGTTCTTACCACACTTATTCAGAAAACAATTTCTAGCAGATTGGACTCTAAGGTCAATACAAACTGTAGCTTCTTCTTGCCTTAGGAAGATTATATCTCTATTTACTTAGTTCTCTATTAGTTCTAAGTAAAATGTGACATAAAATGAGGAACAACAGATGAGAGAGTGCAACTTATTGGTTATTCCCCTCCTGCCTCAGCATAGTAGAAAGGCAACAATGCCATTGAATGAATTTCTCCTACCAAGACTGATCAGGTGTAAAGAACCAAGAAGGGCATTGTAAGTGTTGTATAACTGCACCTCACCATACCATCCTTCCTTCTTAAATCACATCTTTTGCATCTTCAATCTTCATGGCAGTAGCAGAGAAATCCATGCTGCATTGTGTTGCAATAGTTAGAGATCTGGACCTTTTGTCTTTAGTCAGTGGTCGTCACTATCCATTTATTTACCAGACAATGTTATTTATCTCTTGGGTTTCATTCAGCTATACATATCTTTGCAAACTATTCTCCTTTGGTAGCTCATTAATATAGTTTTGTATTATTATGATGATTGTAAATTTTCATGTGATGGAATTATTAATTAGAATAATAAGCCTCCTGTGTGCCTTTCTAAAAGTCACACTATTACTTTACAAATAATTCAATGTGCGCAGAATATAAAAGTGCATAATTAATGAAGAAGGCAATCTCTCTAAGGACATAGAGACTGTTTTGGGGCCACTAACCTTACATAAAAAAAGTGTTGCCTGAAACTATTTTTCTTAATGCAGTGTTGCTAAATGAAAAAAAAAACAAAACAGAAAGATATCGAACAGAATGCCATCAACTTCAATAAAGTTGCCTTGAACAACTTCCTGTTTTAAATATTAAAGCAAAGAAAGGAAAAGACAAAAGAGCCAGCCAGAATCGTTGAGATTTACAGCTTTAGAAAATTTTGAATAAATAAAAATTTTGCTACCAACCTGCCTTCCATTGAGGATCTGTATACTACATGAGTCAAAAAGAGGGCTGAGAAAATATCTACAGACATCCCCTCACATCCTGGATATAAATTGTTTCAACTTCTACTTTCAAAATGACGCTATAGGGCACTGCACACCAGAACAACTAGACACAAGCACAGTTTTTTCCTAAATGCCATCACTCTGCTAAACAACTAATTCCCATGACACTGGCAAACTATTTACTAAGACTGTATTACTATTATTTTTCCCTTCCTTCCTATTACCTATCTCCTCCCACTTATGACTAATAACCATGTTGCTTGTATTTTTATGATTTATATTGTTCTGTTTGTTTCCTATTATGATTTGATTGCTTATTAATAAGCAACATTTGTAACTTATGACTAAGTGTTGTATCTTATGATTCTTGATTACATTACAATATTTTTTTTTCCTTTTATATACACTGAGAGCATATGCACCAAAGACAAATTCCTTGTGTGTCCAATCTTGCCCAATAAAGAATTCTGTTCTGTTCTGTTCTGTTCTGTTCTCTTCTATAAATGAGGACTCAGATTGTTGAAAGCAAAATGCTGATGTTGTAAACCAGAGAGTGCTGTAAAGCCCTAGGGGGCAGTATATAAGCCTAAATACTATTGCTACTATTGCTAATGTACCAACAATAGTAGATTTGCCATACTATTTTAAATGGTTTAGTGCAGAGCTGTCAAACTCTCAGCCCATGGGCCAGATACGTCATGTGCTGGCCATGCCCACACCCAGTTTAGAGAAGCAGGGGAAAGCTCCGATACTTCATGTGACACAGCCATGACAATGTGAGTTTGACACTCCTGGCTTAGTGTATTGAAAGCATACTTATTGCAAAGTTATTTTTAACTTTTTCTCCATTAAAAACAACATTTGACTGTGGAACACACTAGTTTAAAACTGCTTCAGATGCTCATAATTAAGATTTTGGGTCCTGGACAAAATTCCAAGGTTTTTTTGAATGCTAAAGAACTAAAGCTTATTTCCAGCCATGATGGCACAGTGGCTTAATGATAATGGATCTGCTGGCCAGAAATGGTCTGCACTCCAGGAGTTTCAGCCCAGCTCTGCCAGACAGAACCCCCATAGCTTAGTTTCTAGTTCCGGCCCACCCTGCAGTTCAAAAGCATGTAATATTGCAAGTAGATAAATGGATCGCACTTTGGTGGGAAAAAAAACTAACTGCTTTTGTGGGTGCAGAAAGTGGAAGCTGGTGCTAGACCTGGCTGGACATGAGGCAACACAACATGAAGCGAGGCGAGACCAGCAGAGGAGCCTGGAAGAGCCAGCAAGCTGAGCGTTGTTAGGCAGCTAGTGTAAGCTAGTTTTCCCCCTGCAGTGCACCAAGAATGGGCATGCAAGTGCTGAACAGAATAAATTAGCAGTTTAGACTGTCAGGACTGCATTGTATCTAGCATTTGCAGATTTCCCTATTCTAAATAATAATAATAACTGAAGCTTTGATAAGAAATATACAGTTAGGCTAAACAGCATTAGATAACAGCAATGAATGTATTCTGGAGGAAATAAACCCTTCCCTCCTTCTACAGTAGGAGGAGTGGGATTGCCCATATCTGCTTTGATTGATTTAAAAGTACCATCAACAATTCAAAATACTTCTAGATACACAGTACTTAGGACTACCAATAGCAATAGCATTTAGACTTATATACTGCTTCACAGTGCTTTATTGCTCTCTCTAAGAGGTTTACAAAGTCAACATTTTGTTCCCAACAATCTGTGTCCTCATTTTACCGACCTCGGAAGGTTGGAAGGTTGAGTCAACCTTGAGCCTGGTGAGATTTGAACTGCCAAATTGCAGGCAGCCGGCAGTCAACAGAAGTAACCTGCAGTACTGCATTCTAACCACTGCACCACCATGGCTCAGTTAAGAAGATATTGTAGAATTCCTTCTATTTCAAATATTTTTGTGGAAAAATAATAGAAAAGCAGAGGGAAAACACAAAAGCCATAAACTTTCTATAGTACCTAAGTAGAAGATAATGTATCTGTCTGCCCATTTTTGTAAAACAGGGTAGAGTAACTCCATCATGAGAGCTGGAGTAGATAACATGATGTCCAGATTTTTTAAATAAAACTCTTACAAGCCCTTATCATTTGCCAGAACAGTTGATTTGAGTTTTAATACAAAATTCCTAGCCCAAATCATATTGCTTTTTACCAGGAGTCGACACAGAATTTAGATGGGGCACCCATCCCTTTAGAGAAGGCCAATTTCATGCGTGATGACACCTCAAGCCATTGCAACAACCATACAACTTCCCTTTGTATAAATCAAATTTCCTGATGAGATGCAAAAGAGGATCCCATCTCCATCATATAGCAGGTTGGACTGTTCCATCAAAAGACCAACTTTTTTTGGACTATGTATCACAATTTGACATTCTCTTCTTACAGGAAACCTGGGCGTCCGCAGAGATACAGGGTTTTTGTTTTTTTGCTTTAATTTATATGCCGCCCTTCTCCGGAGACTCAGGGCGGCTTACAATGCGTTAAGCAATAGCCTTCATACTTTTGAATAGTTATATACAAAGTCAGCTTATTGCCTCCACAATCTGGGTCCTCATTTCACCTACCTTTGAAAGGATGGAAGGCTGAGTCAACCTTGAGCCTGGTGAGATTTGAACTTGCAGTAATTGCAAGCAGCAAATGTTAATCTGTTAATAACAGTGCTTTAGTCCACTGTACAGTTAGATGGTTATCGGGTTAACTCTATCCCAGCTGTCCCAAATAAGGTAGGTGGGAGAGCTAAAGGGGTATTGCAACATTAGTGAATACATCCTTACAATTAAAATGTGTATCACTGCCATCTTTGCAGCCATGGGTTGTGACTACCCTACTCCTATTTAAACAGGTGGAGATTTTGCTTTTTAATACCTACATTCCCCCACTCAATACGAATAATTTGATCAACAAGATTTGGGACGGCATAGAAGATTTTATCCTGGGCTGCTTAGATAAATACCCTACAGCAGCAATAATTATTGGGGAGGGGACTTAAATGCTAGGATGGGCCCAAACGATCAAGCATTATTTAATCAATTTAAGATCCATTATGATGAGAATGTACCAGAAGAACCCCTGCATCCCAGACAATTTAAAGATACTAAGGCAAATTGGGCAGCACTATGTATAAGACATATGACTGTAGGCTTGGACCTTTGTATCCTGAACGGTTCCACTTGGGGTGACTACCCAGCAGACTATACTTATCAGGGAGCAGGAAGAAAATCCACAGTTGATTATTGGATAATATCATACGACCTCCTGAAGTTCTTGCAGAAGATGGAGGTAGACTCGCGACTGGAAAGTGATCACAATTCACTTATCCTTACTCTTACATTACATCTTAGTAAATTACTAAGGGTTGGCTCACTCTACCTACCCAGATTAGAGAGCCAAAATACCCAGGTAAAAATTAAATGGACCGAGAAAAATGCAAAGGAATTTACTAAATGGATGTTAGTTCCAGAAACCATAGAATTACATACATCTCTACTAAGAAATAAGATTGAAGGACCATACTTAGAGGAGTTTGAAACTTTAATTTCAAATTTGAAATTGGTTCTCACTAACAGAATACTAGCTCGCTCCAAAAAGCTGGTTATAAAGAACAAAAAATGGTTTGATAGAGATTGCGTGCAATTAAAAAGGATATATAATAACGAGTACAGAAGAAGTAAAAATGACCCTTCTGAGGATCACACTCATTTCGTAAAACAGTTGAAGGCACAATATAAGACCCTCCTAAAAGAAAAGAAAAGTGCAGCTTTGAAAAATTCTTGGCAGAGATTAATTACATCAATCAGGACAAAAAATACATCCCTTTTTTGGTACATTACCAGAGGATTGGGGAAATCCCCCCTATCCCCAATTAATCAGGTACCGATTCAGGCCTGGCAAGAATATTTTAGAGAGTTATATACAGACACCAACTATGTAACTAGTTGCCCCTGTTACACCAGAAGAGATATCCTGGTTGATCAGAGCCCTGGTGCTAATAATGTCCTTCCAGAAATAATCAAAAAGAACACCAGTTTGTGGGCCCCACTTTTAGCATCGCTGTTTACATTTATAGATAAAACGGGCCGTATGCCAAGAGATTGGGGATTAGCAATTATTATACCAATCTATAAAAAGGGTAATAGAAATGATCCAGGAAATTACAGACCCATTAGTCTTCTGAGTGTTATTAATAAATTGTATGCTAAACACCTAAACTATAAATTCCAGGTTTGGATAATTTCAAGGGGGATAATCAAAGATGAACAAGCCGGCTTTAGAGAAGGAAGATCTATGGTGGATCATATCCTGATACTTCGCCATCTGATGCAAAAATATACGTACAAAAAAAATTCTCTCTCTATGTGGCTTTCCTTGAATTTAAGCAGGCCTTTGATTCAATATCCAGGAACACCCTATGGGAGAAATTAAAATGCACTACAATCAATAAACATCTCCTTTTCCTCATACAAAAATTGTATGCCAATTCCACCTTGAAAGTGAGGTGTAATCCTCAAAGGACTTTAACTGGCCCAGTAAGGGTTCAAAAAGGGTATGGCAGGGCTACATCCTGTCCCCCTCCCTTTTTAACTTCTATATTAATCACCTGATTGATCTCTTATAGAACCCTGATCTACATCCTCCTAACATAGCACAATGCAAAATTCCGATTCTCCTATATGCCAACGATGCTGCTATTATTTCACAAACTCCCATAGGACTGAAGAGACCAATTAGGACACTTGGCTTCTGTAGACAGAACAAGTTGGTCCTTAACTTTGATAAATCAAAATTTTTAGTTTTTGCCAAAAAACCCAGACAATACTCCTGGAAAATTGAAGGACACAGATTGGAACAGGTTAGGACATTTAGATACCTTGGGGTGGTCTTTCACTCGCAAGGGACATGGCGGGCACACTTGGAGCAGACATTAGGTCTTCAAATGCAATTAAACACTTCTTTTATACAGGCGGAGGTCAATTAGTACCTGCTGCCTTAAAACTTTTTGAGGCCAAAACCTTGGCGCAAATTCTTTATGGGGCACAAACAGGAATCCTTGCAAAGAAAAACTTGCTGGAAACTACACAAACCAAATTCCTGCAAGCCATCAAAGCAAAGCAAGTAGTAATTGATAGAATGAAGGACACAGAGTTCCAAGAAGAACTACCATATTTTTCGGAGTATAAGACGCACCTTTTTACGCCCCAAAAGGGGGTGAAAATTTAGGTGCGTCTTATACACCGAATGTAGCCCTGCCCACCCACTGGCCCCCACCCTTTGGCCTGTGCCTAACAGCAGTTACCTTCTTGCAAGCAAACAGCAAGAAAAAACAGCCCCTTTCAGCTTCAGCATAGGTTAATTAGCACAAGTTGATTAGATCGGCCTCCCGACTCTCAGCTGATTTGCTCTCAGCTGTTTTGTGCAGGTCTATCCTGCTTGCTGCAGAGTGCTGGAGCAGATTTTTTTTTCCTAGCTATGCTGAAAAAACGAAACTGAAAGTAAAGTAGGCTCTTTGCTGCAACGTGACAAAATGAGGCAGAGAGAGATTTCATTTTCTTTTTCCTCACCAAAAAAGGTAGGTTCAAACAATGGGAAATTTAGGGCAAAAGAGGAGAGTTCAAGATTTTAAAACACAAAAGAAAAAAAGCTCTATTTAACTAGGGAATTGTAATAATTGAGATACTATTAATTGTATATTGTGTTGAAAGCAGAAATGGTTAAATTGTGGTTTGGAGGAATATATGGGGAAAATTATTTGGTTTATTATTATTGGTAAATATAATTAATTGATTTGTAAGAAATTGGATTGCATGGAAATAATTGGAATGTTCATGTTCATATTTATTAATATACAAAAAAGATAGTTATAACTAATTTATTTATATAAAAATGTTGAATTTGTATTAAACAATTGTAATATTAAATAATTAACCAATGTGAGGATGGATATAAAAATAGATGACAATAGGAAGGGGTATAATATAGAATAGAAGGGAAAAATTGAATTTGATTAAGATTAGAGATGAGAATGAAGGGTAATATTGGTTTTTTAAAAAAAATAGATGAGGAATAAATATGGCAAAAAGGAAATATAGAAATTGTAAATTTAATTGAAATGACTAAACACTGTTTAAATTTGTAAACCAGCCAAATACTCTGTTCAAAGAAAATACATTGTATGTTTGTTTGTATGTGTGTTTGTCTAAAAAATAAAAAAAAAACTTTAAAAAAAACAACCAAAAAAGATAGGTGCATCTTATACTCCGGTGCGTCTTATACTCCAAAAAATACGGTAAATAGGTTGCCTCTCCACAGTAGGGACAGAATCAAGCAGGGTGTGTGGGAAGCAGGAAGATATCTGAATGATCTGATCTTCCCAAAACAAAGAATAGCTTTCTTCAGAGCCAGATTTAATATTCTCCCCTCAGCACTTCTCCAGGGTAGGTACAAGAGAACACCAATAGCAGAATGGGTATGCATATGTGGAAAAGAAGAAGTTGAAGATATTTTACATGTTTTATTGTACTGTGAGTTATACAGAGTATGTAGGTCAATATACATTCTCCCTTACTAGAGAGATTGCCCGGGAGGACAGACGACTTTTATATAGGCTTTCTCCTCCAAGATTCAAATCCGGCTACCACGCGGGCAGTGGCAAAATTCTGTGCCACTGCAATGTCCACAAGAAAAAAAACTGGTTACAGAATTATAGATGTCAACTGGTGCCAATTTTTTGGAGATATCTATAACAATTATTGGAAAAATACATTTACTCACATATTTATCGGCTCTCCACTCATGTAAATTAGGGAGTGACCTTAATGGTTTGAGATTAAGTATTTCCTTAACAGGGATGTTATTATTCATGATTAGTGTCAGTATTATTTTTAATTTATTGTATGTCTATTGCTGGTCGATGACCATAATAAAGTTTTTATTCATTCATTCATGTTGCTTTTCCTTGATCAAATGCTAATCTGGAAGCTCTTCAAATGAATGGTGTATTTATGCTGATTTTCAATAACAAGACAGTAAAATGGAGAACCTCAAATAAATAGTGAATTTGGGTTGATTTGCAAAAAAGAGACAGTAAAATGAAGCAAACCTGCCTAAAGCACTTAGAATGGAAGTTACATTTGTTATGTGTAAGTATTGACAAAGAATGTTCCTCTGTCCATCATTTAGTATATTTTTTAGTATGTCAGAACAATTCAGCAGTCTTAACCACAACTGATTAAAAGGAAATAAGAGTTGTTTTTAATGCAGTAGTGTCCCCAATGAACCATAAAGTGTTTCTTTAAAAAAAGAATAAATAATGAAATAATTTTGTATTAATACAATTCTTTTACTGTTGTCTTACATCAGGTCCAGCATGGAGAATTCACATATAATCCACTCTTAATATTTCCAGCTATGATGAACATTTTTAAAACAAATGTTCTTAGTAAATATCAGTATGAAAAATTGGACATTTATACATTTAAAATATAGAAAATACCATATCAACTCCATTTGCAAAGCAGAAGATAAACACTATTTTACAACAGTTTTAAGATAGTTGCCTACAAAACTGTTGATACAGTATCAGATAACTTTTTTATGTATGTATATACATACATACATAACAATTCTATTTAAAGTTTTCATCAAGTATCAGGTTAAAACTGATGCCCCAATATAACTTCTTCCAGTAAAACTTTTTAAAAAGCCATTTTGGCAAAAAAAAAAAAAAAGTTCATTTAATCAGTGAAGAACTTGGGTGTTTGTCCAACAATGCAGATTCATCTAGCTGAAGATCACAAATCTGGATTATCTTCTGTTGGAACAACTTCTAAGATTATTTGTAATGTTGATGTCATGTTGCCTGTGAAAGAACAATATATGAGAGTCAGTTCATGTTTACTCAAATGTAGGTGTGTTTTTTTTTTCAGAACATTTGGAATAGGACTATAGACAGAGAAAGAGATAATAGAGACATAGAAATTCAACTGAAGCAATTGACAGTTTGATTCAAATCCAAAATATGTGTTGCATAAAATGTATATAAAATCAGTCTGGTGATTCATTTTTTGAATTTTATTAAAAGTTTTAAGAAGATTGCCTTTACAAAGTAATAGAAAAATAAATTAAATAAATTAAAAAATAACCTGGCAAATTCTTACTCTCAACAGTACATTAGATGTATTGCAATTATAATTACCTGTTCCTGTGAGATTTATTTCATATGTAGTGTCTTTGGGACAGTTGTTTTCTCTCATTCTAAACTACCACATAGGATTGTTCTTAGAATAAAAAATAGTATTGTCCCTACATACTATTTGGCATTCCTTACAGGAAAAGTAAGATGTAAATGTAAACAAATAATTTTTTTTAAAAAAAGCTGTTATTGGAATTTAGGGCAGAACTTCCTACTCTATCTGTCTAATAGCTCCTTCTGTTCCTTAAAATCAGATTTTTACATGCATACACTAAAAATCCAATGCAAAAAAACCATTAAAGCATGCCAAGGCATTTCAATATATTTTGGTTCCATCATGTTCATTTGGTTTTAAAGTTGAAATAAATTTATTTACCGTATATTGCAATTTTGCATCTGTGAATGGTTTTAAAGTTGAAATAAATTGATTTATACTGCAATTTTGCATCTGTGAATGTCCCACTCAACTAGTTCATTCTCTTCCTTACTTAAAACCATTTAATTATTCCTAAAAACTATGTTTTAGAAAAATCAGGAAACCTTTTTGACCAAATTAATTTACCCTACAGAAGGGATTGATGACTATCCGTTTTTAAATAATATATCTTGAGATCAAAACCACTGATGCCTTAAGAAGGAACAAATGTTTATGGTTGCTTCATATAAGATTATTGATATCTATATATATAGTGTTTACCGAGACACCTGGTCTACCCCAACATGTGGGAGGGGGCATTCTGCTCCCTTTTGCCTTTCAGCTCCAATCCAGGAGCCCTCAAGCAGTCACATTCACGACAAACCATTTTATACCAAATTTATATTTTGCTGATAAAGAAATAAAGCGAGACTAGTATAGATCTATTTCAAGCTTTTTAGCTTTCATCAGTTAGCCATACCCTTACTTGGATTCAAACTTGGGCTTCCTGCATGTTAGGTAGTTGAATTAATCTTTTGAGCCACAAGTTCTCCTCCCTTCATCAGCTTGAACCAGGGGAAAGATTAAGTGTTTACCGAGACACCTGGTCTACCCCGACATGTGGGAGGGAGCATTCTGCTTCAAGCTGCACGCACACACACACACACACACACACACACACACACACACACACACACACATATTGTTTTCTCCTTAACTGTTAGATTGCCAAAGATGATGTCCATGAGATGGAAGCATAGCATTCTAATTACAAACTATTTTGTATAACGAATTTAAACTAGGTTTTCAGAGTCTGTGTGTTTCATTTATGGTACTTATATTTTCTCCTGCCAGGAAACAATAATAATCACAGCACTCAAAATATCGCTGCATTGAGCAGAAATCTCAAAAGTATTGTGCTTTTTACTTAAATGTAATGGTTCAACACTGGCATCCTGTGGCCAAACTGATTTATGAAACTACAACTCAACAGCTTGTGAAATTGTAACTACCTGATGAAAGAATAAAATACAAAGACTCTTCTGAGGCAGAGAGAAATAAATACAGAATCCTATAGACATAAGGTTAGATAAGTAACAGTGATTCCCAACACACAAGTTTTGTTTTATATTTCTTATGTTTATATCAATTCTTTGAAGAAAACAATACTTGTGAAGACATATACAGTAAGTAGATAAATAAAGCCATAAGGAAAAAAAAACGATGAAGATATTTTGACTATCATACAGTGATTTATTTATTGTAGGTATTGAAAACATTAAAAAGATGCAACTTTAGACATATATTTATATATAATAACTTTATACATTGATATAATTTAGTAACTATCTTTTAATTATCATTTTTGATATATGGTAAATATTCCATTTCATATTCTTGAAAAATAGCCTGTTAGCCTGTATACTCCCCTCTCTCTCTCTCTCTCTCTCTCACACACACACACACACACACGTGCAAAAACACCATTACACAGATTGTAGATTTTTCTTTCTGCAGAAGCAGCAACAACCGTGTGTGTTAAAGCATAGCTAATTAAAATTAATTGCAGCTACATTAAGGGATTTCTTTTTAGAAGAATCACAGGTACTGGGATTTTCATTAGGACTGCAATACATAGGAAGAAATGATATGGATTATACATTCCTACCCATTATAAATCTGACATTGTCCCCCAGGCCAAAATTAGCTTTGTGGTATAAAAGATTCCTAATGGTCTCAGCTGAAAATGTTTCCTAAAATTAATTGAAATGCTAGACGCTGAGATTTTCACAGGAATTTCAATTGAAAAGATAAAGCCCTTCAAGCCCAACATCCTCTTCTGTGCAGGAGTGCAAATTAAAGGATCCCTGACAGAAGACTACCTGGCTTCTGTCTCAGCCCAGGTAAAAGGAATTTACCTTTCTTGGAAACTGGCTGTATAGAGCTGACATTCTGCTCCTAAAAATTTCTTTTTAATGTTCAACTAGCATCTGTGCTCATCAACTTAAACATAATGCCATAACCTACACCAAAAAGGTCTTAACATAAAACTAGAGAGATAGTTTTGAACTAATTAAAATGTACCTGCTAAGTTTCAATTATGACCAAAGGGTCCTGCACTGAGTAAGATATATAAGCCACAGAAATCTATACTGAAATAGTCTTCTATCTTGGTGGCATTATCATGGAATTAAGAGTCCAGAAAAATTAGTACATACTTATAGATTGTCTATATCAGGGGTGTCAAACTGGATTTCTTCGAATGTCAGATCTGCATTGTAGTCCTCCTCTGGGGGCAGGAAGCAGGGGGGGAGACGGAACAGATGCTTCCTGCAGCACCCTGCTGGCCAAAATGGGGCGTGGGGGAGGCGCCATTTTCAGCATTAACGGCCTCCTGAAACACGTTACCAGCCAAAAGGGGGCGCGGGGGCACTTTTGCCGTCCATGCCTCCTACAACACTCTGCTGGCCAAAAATGGGCCACATAGAGGCCCCACATGGCCTGTGCATGGCCCATTTTCAGCCTTCCTGGCATCCAGTAGCACTCTGTCAGCCAAAAATGGGCCGTGCAGGGGCCTCACCTTTGATATTACCAGGCCAGCTCCATGGGCCAGATTTAAGAACCCAGCAGGCCGGATGTGGCCCGCAGGCCTTCAGTTTTACACCCCTGGCCTATATCTTTACTGTCAGTCTTTGGCAACCAATGTCATTGTTGTTTATAAAATCTGGAGCATTACATAAAATCATTGGACTAACTCCCAATAGTGGGTTTTGAACTCCATAAGATCTGATATTAACTATAATGGCTATCTGTACCTGACAAATCCTAGTAAGGCTGAAGTTATTTGTAGATTTATTCCTGGTGGCCAATAATACATAAAGCCACTGATATTAATTCAAAAATCAATTATATTATTAACAGGCAGAAAAGGAATTGTGAGTTTGAAGTCATAAATGTGAGGAAATCTCTGGTTTGTTCTCTACAATTCATATAAAAATAATGCATTGCTATAGACTCAAAAGAAATTTCCATACAATTATTTAGTTGTTGTCATATTATAATCTCTTATATACTTGGGAAAAGACACTATCTTTGAGAAAGTACAGAAGAATGATTACAGGAACAAATGAATTGTCTCCTTTCTCAACAAATTTTAGGAATTACCAGCCAGCATTCATATTTCATTTGATAGACACACATGAAGATGGTTTTATGGGCATAGGACAGACAACTAGAGAGCCACATTTTTTTATGGAAAGAGGATTAGAAAGGGGAATGTAGTTGTGTTCCAAATTATAAATTGTGTGATGAGTTCTATTACTAAAACCTACTCTCTGATTAAAGTAGTGCAACAATTTATCCAGTACATCAGATTAAAAAAGAAGATGACTTGTGTGATATAAGAATAGCAAAGTATGAAAAAATTAAGTTCTCTGTTGTAAAGTTATACTTTTTTTATAAAAATAACATAAAAATAAGAGTTACCTTGAGGTAAGATGGGCAGCTTATAAATAAAAATACAAAAAAAATCAGTTTTGCTTAAAATTCACTCACCTAAAAATCGCCTAAACCATGTTGGCTTCTTGTCCCAAATAATAAAGAGGTAGTAGGCAGGGACTCCTGTCATTGTAATTGCAAAACCAATGCCAGTATTAATTGGATCAGCATAAAGTGACAGTGCAACCATGAAGAGACAAGTGAAGGAAAACAGAGCAGGAATAAACAGCGGCACCTGGAAAACATTCCAAACAATTACTATTATAATCTAAATTAAATGTCAGTAATATTCAACATTCCATAACAATTAAAATATAGTGACACTCTATAACTTTGAAAAAATGTGGATATTCAGGAAGGCCAATGCAAATGCAAGTGGCTATTAAAAGAAAAGGAAATTAAATGCATTTTTATTCAACATGCATCCAAGTGGTGGTTTAATTAATAACAAGTTCTACACCATTGTCACTTTTCTTAGTGGAAGTAGTTGACGTGGTTAAAAATCAGAAGGATATCTTTAAACCGGTAAATGGTACGTCTATGTAAACAAATACTTTCAAAGCTATGCTGGCCATCAACTGCTGAATACAATTCCAGGCACTGGTAGTCATCTATAAAGCCTTCCATGATATAGGATCTAGGTATTTGCAAGACCTTCTCTTTTCAATTGTCTATTTAAGACTTGTCTGAGTTGGCATGTTCTGGATCCCATTGATTAAAGCAATGTCATCTCACGTGACTGAAAGTATTCTTTGTAGTTACATCTGCCTTTTGGAACAGCATTTGCCCTGAAATCTATATGCCTTTGACCTTGCTGTCTTTCAGGAAGGCATTTCAGACCAAGGTGTTAACACAGGGACTGAGCTAGGCAATGTGTGGCACCACTGATTGCTATGTAATTGTAACGGTTTATGTATTGTATATTTTGGTTTTTTCTTCATGGTGCAGTTCTCTTTTAATATTGTTTTGAATGAACTTAAGTCACTTACAGTCATTTATGGGTGAGCAATCTTAGAAATTGGTTAAATAAATAAAAAATAAAAGGGAATTGCATCAATTTATGAAGACCAGTTCTGTCAATGGCTATTAGTTTTGAGACTCCGTGTTATCTCTACACCTGAAGCCACAAGTTCAACGGTGTGATAGAAACAACAGTGGAAGAGAGGTTGCTTGCTCGCAAACACCACAAAGGCATCTGCATTGTGAAAAACAAAATGCTTAGTCCCATACAGTAAAGCCAATCAGATGATTTCACAAATCTGTGCAGACTGTACTTTGAGAGGCTTGTATAATTTTTTCCCAGCATTTTTTTTTTTTTTGCTTTGCTAGTCTACCATCATTTTAAATGATAATGCACAAGCAATGGCAATTAGAATGTAATATTTTAGAATTGTCTATTTGAATCAGTCTTATTATGAAACAAGATTTTCAGGGTATGGTCTATGATTTAAAACTCTTCACTATATATTGATTAACTTCCCGGCTTCCCCAAATCAATAAATAATCAGGCAAAAGACTGCCAGGTTAAATGACATTTTAGAAATGAATAACAAGTTCTGATAGCAAGGTGTGCTTGTAATATTCCATACTTCTTTATTCACAGAAATAAAAAATATTTTAAAATTAAAAAAAAAACGGAATTTATTTTAAAATAAAGCAAAACCTACAATATGTAATTAAACACTTCAGTTTTCAAGAATGATATAGTACTCCTTATTGGCAAAACAAAAACAATTTTTTAAGATTTTATTTTAGCATTTTTAATTTTTTTTAGCTTATTTTTTTATTTTTGTGTTTAGCTTTATTATTTTTATAAATAACTCAAGGCTGAAAACATACCTAATATTTCTTCCTCCTATTTTCTTCACAACAACCACCTGTAAGGTGAGTTGGACTGACAGAGAGTGATTGGCCCAAAGTATCCCAGCTGGCTTTCATGCCTATGGCAGGATTTATATTCTCTTAACTTCTAATCTTGTGATGTACCACTAGACCATTAACAATAAAATCCCAATGAACTACTGAAAATAAAACTAAAATTAAATTAAGGGGAAAATAATTCCTGTATCATGGAGCAATATAAAACAATGATCAAGATATTACTGTATCAAGTACCGTGTTTCCCCGAAAATAAGACCCTGTCTTATATTTTTTTGAAATAAGCGCTTGGTCTTATTGCCTTGTGCTCAAAAGCCCGATTTTGCTTATTATCAAGGGATGTCTTATTTTGGGGAAAACAGGGTAATATTGAGCAAAATATATTCTTTGACTGGAAGGACTGCAAGCTGTGTTCTTTAACCAACACTGAAATCGTTTAAGGTCTAGCTGTGATACATAATCCCTAAAAGAAGCAGAACCAATTCAGGCAACTGCCATTGACACAATGACTGAAGAACTGTCAATATTTTTTAACAACTGAGTTCCTCAGTTTGATGTTGAAGAATGTGGCTACATTTGCCACAAAACCTGTTTGGCTCCCAAACTTAATTTCTACCATAATTGTGTTGGACACTGTTGAAGATAAGAAAGTATTGTGCTGTTGGATTGGTGACATAAGGCCTCAGAACAGTGGTGGAATTAATTTTTTTTTACTACCAGTTCTGTGGGCATGGCTTGGTGGGCATGGTGTGGCTTGGTAAGCGTGGCTTGGTGGGCATGGCAGGGGAAGGATACTGTAAAATCTCCATTCCCACCCCACTCCAGGGGAAGGATACTGCAAAATCCCCATTCCCTCTCCACTCCTGGGGGAAGGATATTACAAAACCTCTATTTCCACTCCACTCTAGGGCCAGCCAGAGGTGGTATTTGCCGATTCTCCGAACTATTCAAAATTTCCGCTACCGGTTCTCCAGAATCTGTCAGAAACTGCTGAATCTCACCCCTGCCTCAGAAGATATTTTCAGAGACAGATAAATTCATATAAATGTATGAGCAACCAGAAAAGAGGATAATTTCACTAGGTGATCTCTTTTTAAATACAGGGCTTGGTTTGAACAAAACCTGTTTATGGAAAACAGTCATGTAACCATGGTTACCTTGAAAGGACGAGGCATATCAGGACGTTTATATCTGAGATAGATCATCCCGGCAACTGCCAATCCTATAAAAAGCCATCTGGCAAAACTGAGGAAATTCAAGAGGCTGTAGAGATCACTGGTGAAGAGCATGACCATAGTGAGTGGGTACTGAAAAACAATTTAAAAATTAAAAAGCTTCATTGGTGCACAAGTTGTTGCTTATTACATTGTATTGGATACACCATAAACCACATTGAATTTTCTCTTCCCCCCCCCATTTTACTGAGAAAAAAATCAGTTAATCCACTTCTTTGAGACACTTGTAGTTGGAGTTCTAACATTTTCTCCAAAATCTTTGCCACAGAAGGACTATTGTACACTAGACAATTGGTATCCGAAATGACTGGATATAGAGATGGCTTCACGAAGAGAAGAGCATTAGCAATCTCACTGAACTTGATCCAATCATCCCAAAGGAGACTGGCTGAGTGTGAATACCACCCATACATGATGAAACTCATACTGTCCAGCACCCAATCCAAGTCCTCAGAATTCATAAAATAAAATCGATGCCACATAAGTTTGCAAGATTCTATCTTTGTCATGTCTCATATTCTGCCCATATGGAGTCTAAACCTCAGTAAATTTGACCAATGATATTAGTGAAAAGTTGTCAAATTATTCAATGGCCTGTAGATAGCTCTTGTTTGTCACTTTCTAATAGGGAATAAATCACACTAAAATGACTCGTGAGGCACAGACTACTGATGTAAAGAACAGAAATATTTACTGGCCTAATCACCACAATATACACTTGGATGTGAGCTTGTACCCATGTCCATTTCTGATCTCTCTCCACTGACTAGAAATGAATAATTAATTTTCTAATATTATACTGTTTCTACAATGAGATGCCATACAGTGGGTATAAGAGCATCTGACCCTATTCTCTTCAGTCAATTCAGTCTCTCTTTATACAGTCATGAAAGAAGACATTTGTGCTGCAACCTGATTAACTTATACATACAGTATAAGTGCTTATTAAATTGACCAAAACTATTGTATTAGTAAAAGGTTAGAGCTATCCAGCTTGACAGGACTTTTGTTTTGTTCATTGGATTTGATAGTTGTGACAGTGAGAAAGCAGTGTGTGTTCCTCCACTTTATCCAATTGCAGGTTCTGTAATACATTTTCATTGTCATCAATAAAATTGCGGTCCTTTATCCAACGTGCCACTTCATTTCAGCATTGCAGATTGGTGATATAAAAAAGGCAGTTATATACATATGTATATAAATTACCTAGAATTAGCACCATGAGAGGAGGGGTAATGCTGTTTATCTATCACTGCTGTTTACATTTTTCTTCAAAATATTTAGAATGTAACTTCAGCTCTTCAAAGCAGCACATTAGCATATAGCCTGTTTTTAGAATTTCACTGGTCTGCCTCCTATCTAGGAAGAATCATTCCATTGAGAGTTTAACTAATCACTCTCATTCAACCTTCAAATAAAATACAGCAGTCTGATTTAAGTGCTAGCCATGAGAGTTAAGGGCAACTAGCAGAAAGTTCTTGAATACATCATCTCATTATTTATTTTCCACCCCTCCAAACATACCGAAACAGAAATAAATAACCACATTTCAAGTAGTGTTTAAGTTACATTTGAATGCTTCCGAGCAGGACCATGTTATACAGTGTTGATAAAGAGCCATTTGTTTATATGATTTACCAAAACAATGACAGCTGGTAGAGGAGTGTGCTTGCGAACATGAATCATGGAGAGAATTTCTGGAAGGTGACCCTCACGGGATGCAACGTAGAACATCCTGATGGGAAAATAAATTTGGACAGCTTTTAAAGATGCTCATTACCAAGATTAATTGAAGCAGTTCACCAGAGATGCACAATACGTTCAAAGTTATCCTCAATAGTACTATTTGTTTCTATGCAATGCAAGCATCAGAAGCTGAATTAAAGAATTTTAGAAAGCACATTTAGAAGCTTATGAAAAAAACCTTCTAAAACCTATTTTGAACCTACATCTTTGTCAGCGTTCAAAAATAGGAATAGTTTTAGCATTGCTTTATTTTACTTTTGCAGTTAATTTGTACAAGTATCAGTGAAATTGTACCAGGCAATGGGAACAATAATAATAAAAAAATCTATTTAAAATACTGTATTTTTCGGAGTATAAGACACACTTTTTTCCCTCCTAAAAGAGGCTGAAAATTTGGGTGCGTCTTGTACTCTGAATGTAGCTTTTTCAAAGCTTTGTTTCAGACTAATGAGGTGCTAACGTCTGAAGCGATCTCTGTTGTTTGCCTGCTTTTCTCATTGCTTCTCTCTCCAAAGATCAGTTGTGCTTTAGAAGCTGTTATTTATCACCAAGCAGGAAATAAAAACCAGCAAACTAATGTGCTGAAGCTGACCAGACTATGGATGCTAGCCAGATGAATACCTGGTAGACAGATTTTTTTTCCTATTTTCCTCCCAAAAAACTAAGCTGCGTCTTATACTCTGGTGTGTCTTATACTCTGAAAAATATGGTAGATTTTCTGCAATATTATACATTGTTCTATTGCTTTCACTCATTTTACTATTAGACTGTGTTCAATGTCAGCTAAAAACTAAAGGAAAAGTACAATATTTTCTCTGTATTTATTCAATTATTAGACTGTCAGTGGTATTTACATATGAAGAAATAAATCTAGTAAGTATGCATGTGTGTATATGAATATACAGTATATTTCTATGTTCCATTCACTTGTATTTTACCTTTCATTAGCAAAAGAATAACTTACCTTGATACTGCAAATATACCACCATTCATAGATCCAAAGCAAGAAAGTGCAACAAAAATAGGAACAGCTAAGGAAAAATTTCCCAGTAGACGTTCAGAAAAAGTCTAACCAAAAAAACAGAAAACATTACTAATATATATATATTCTTTAATATAAAAATATAGATCCTATAAATTCAGTTCTTCCCTTATAGTCAAAGGATTCATTTTCAATATATTATAACGTTCCCTAATTTCCTATATGCATTTTTACCACTACTTACCACTGCCACTGCCTTGGAGATTAGCATATCCTCGGGGCTGAGAGTTGTAAAATAGGCCACGTTAGTTAAGACGTAGCCAAGTGTGACAATAACCATTGATGAGCAAATGGCAAGTGGCACATTTCTGAAAAACAGAAAGGAACTGAGCATTATCCATCTGCACATAAAATTAAATCAATTTGGTTAGGAAATATATATGATTCATGCTATATTGTTTTCATTGTAACTACTGCTTTTATACATAAGATAAATCTTGTTACATGAAACCTGATTGCTTACAATATTATACCTCAGGTCAGAGTAACTTATCTCTTGCATTATAAATAATTGCTAACTGGGTAAATTGCAAACAGTAGGCAAGTTCTGTCCCATCCCTGTTTGCAAAGTGAATAATGATGCCTCCATTGCTTACATTAAAAAAAAAAAAAAGAACTATTTTAAGCCAATATTGTAAGCAAGCTTTATTAGCCAAGGCATTTACTATTCAAACATATGCTGAAATGCTGAAAGTTGAATTTATCCTCTCCACTTTCTAATTTCCAGTTGCATGGAATTTGTTTGAGTCAGTGGGATACACTATATTCTGAGCCATTCTGGAGAATTATCATCAAATTGTAACTTAACATATATTCTGAGATCAGTGTGGATCACTGGTTTTTCTTAGGCAAAAGAGTGATGGGTGGAAATCTAGATAATCCAAGATAGATTGTCACCACAAATCTGAATATAACCTATTCAAATAAGGAATTACAATTTGACACGTTCTTTTGTGATCATCAGTATCTCACAGGTAGATATTACAAGACACTATTATCTTAAGAGACAAAAGGGAATGTAACTGGGAATGTTTCCAAACAAATAGAATCCTAGCCTTTTATTTTTGAAATGAATAAATTAATTTCATATATGAAATTATTGAAAGAAAGGTAAATGTATTCTTTAAATACATTTAAAGAAACATTTTTAGACATAGCATGCCCCATTTTAATGGCTAAGAAGAGTGACAATGATATTTAAAAAACAGGGTGATATCAATCAACCATTAGATCTTTTCTTTAGTCTTGCAATTCACCAAATTCTCAGTCAGTGTTGTCTTGCTTCATAGTACATTTTGGGGTTTATATTTCACACACACCTGGTTGTAGTGAGTCACCCTACCAAATACCATAATTAAAACTTAATTATTACGATTCACACCACAAGTGCTAGCCTTTAATAATGGCATAATTACACCGATTAGAATTGTTAAATTACAATCTGATTGAGAGAGCAGAGAAACAAATGCTGTACCTCCTTACTTGTCCTAACTGGTAATTTTTCCCTTCTTCATCCTACTTGCTGTAATAAAATTCTAGCTAAATCCAGCAGGAGATGAAAAAGGATAAACAGCTGAAGGGATTGATACATAGGATAGTTTTTGTACCCTAGATAGCGTGGGGAGATAGGGTGAGGTATGAGAGTGGAAAGGCTGATAGATAGGGTAGCCTAACCCTAACCCAGTTTCCTCAGAGATTAGAACAATCATAACAAGATTATTCCATCATTTTCAGGTGTAGGCTTTTTGAGTGAGTAGTAAATATTCACTTGCCTGGAAAATACTCTTTGGAGATCTCACAACAAATCCAATACAATGTCTTGAAATATTTCACTTGAAAAAAGACAAGAGAAAAATGGCTATAAAATATCTTTTTACTCCATTAGTTAAAAGTTAGCCTCCTCTTCAAGAGAGTCCAGATTCAAGAATCACCTTTTTCCTGGATATTGGGCAAGCAGTAGCAAGAACAAAGAAAAAAGGATATGCTGCCGCTATCCAGTTTAGTACTTAATAACATTGCTATTTATCTATGGAGATTCTCAGTCATCCAGGTCATGGTTGTCCCAAAGGTGCTTTTTTCAAGATGCAGCTGGACTTTCTGGTTTTTCTTTCTTTTCTTTTCTTTCTTTTCTTTGGAGACATTTTGCTTCTCATCCAAGAAGCTTCATCTTCACTTCAGAAAAGTGAAACGTTTTCAAAGAAAAATCAAAGACTCCAGCTGCCTCTTGAAAAAGCACCTTTGAGATTGCTATTTATCATCACTCTCATCCAGTAAATTTACTAAGGCTTTGGAAATGAGTGGCACTATTTCCACTTTAAAAGGCCTAACACATCCCAGATATTAACAGGCATCAAGCTGGTCACATATATCCCAATTCCAAAGTAGCACTCCAGATAAATGCTACACTGAGATAAGCCCAAAGACATTTAAGTATTTAGCTTTCACAGCTAAATACTTTTTCTGTCCATATGCTATCACTAAACTTGTCCATCTTCAAGACACATGTCTACTGATCATTTGATAGCAATAGCCACCTAAAGTTTACTAAGGCTATCCTTTTAGCTTCATTATCACAGGCCCTGTGCTCTGCCTTGATAGTATTTTTAAAAAATCCAAGGCATCTCTTATATATAAATTAATGTACTCTTTTATAAAACCAAATATGAATATATAAGCCAACCAGTGAGAAAGCATTCTTAAGCCTATATGTATCTGGCAGGTGAAATACTGTCATATTATGCTAAGCTGCATGTCCCTTTGAGGACAATAAAAATAATAATGATAAAAATAAATTGCTGCTCTACACTGTCATGCATACAGCCAAGATATCATAAATGAAATTAGGACTGGACAAATGTGTCACTATCAAACAGGAAAAATAGTGAAAAACTGTAGGAATCAAAATGCCCTTTGGAAATAACATTGAGAGTCTGGATGAAGAAGATCACTACAAATACATAGATATCCTTTAAACTGACAACATCAAGCACACTGAAGTCAAGAAAAGGGTTAGAAATGAATGCATCATCATGAGAGTAAAGATGATCTAAAAGTTCAAACTCAATGCAGGAAATATGATCAAGGCAATTAACACTTGGGCAATTCCTGTCATTAGATACACTACTAGAATAGAAAGCAGAACTAAAAGCACAGGATAGGCAAACCAGAAAAATAATGACAATGAATCATGCCCTTCGTCTACGTAGTGATGTTGATAGACCCTACTTGCCAAGGAAAATAGGTGGGCACAGAATGTTGCAAGTATATCAGAGAGTTGCAAAAGTAAAAAAGGCATTGGAAAAATATCTGATGGGTAGTGAAGGCAATGCACTGAAGCTAGTATACCAGGAAAGTGTTTGTGGTCTGCCAGCAGCCTGCAGAGCTGGCAGCGGAGTCGGACAGTAAGAAGGCTGGGGAGGAACATGGGCCAGTCCTAGAGTCTGGGGAAGATTCTGACGAGGGCTCTGCATCGGAAGCAGAGATGGGGCCAGGGCCATCTGGGAGTTATGCATGGACTCCGGAGCCTCCAGAGTCAGACATCAGAGAGGCAGAGGAACAGGAGGAGCCTGTTCCTAGTGCACGCATGCGCAGGACTGCCAGAAGGCGAGAACAGTTAAAACTAGAGGGATGACTCAGGAGTAAGGCCTGGAGATGATTGGCCCCTCCCATAAGGCTTAAAAGAGGAGCAAAGGCACGTCGGCCCTTTGCAGGAAAGCAACATTGTTAATTCTGTTCCCAGTCAGCATCTCTGTTTGATTCTGGACTCCGTGTGGCTTTGCCAAGTAGGTCTTTGGCAGCGTGTCAAGGGAGATAAAGGTTGGTGATTATCCCGAAGGACTTTTTGCAACTAATTGGGACTCACTTGTGAATGAATGTAATTCACAGCTGTTGCAATAAAAGAGGTTTTTGGGACTACTCGTGTGTTTTAATGACTCAGGCAGCCTAGGTCACAACAGAAGGTTTACTGAGTACTGAAAAAACCAAACAGGCCTACATGAAAAACCAAACAGAGAACAGAAAACAGACAAAGGGAGAACAGAAAGGGAAGACAAAGTATTATTTGGCCAGTACATTAAATTTTAAAAAAATGGCAAAGCAGAAAATAACAAGGTCTGTCAATGGCTAAGAGCAGGAAAACTGTAGAAAGAAACAGAGGTATCAATTCAAATGCATATTAAAGCTAAACGAGGCCAAGCCTTAAGAACAAATGCATACAAAGCCAGAATTGAGAAGACAGTGACAGACAGCAAGTGCTGCCTCTAAAAAGATGCTGAAGAAACAGTGGACCGCCTGGTTAGCTGCTGCAAAAAGATTGCACAGACTGACTACAAACAACAGCACAACTAAATAGCAACAATGCAAGAAATATCATTTGCCTGCAAGCAAGAATTGGTAGGACCATAAAATATAGAAAATAAATAAGCTAAAGTACTCTGGGACTTTAGAATTCAAACTGACAGGTATCTGCCACATTATACCTCAGATTTAACAATTATCGATAAGAAAGACAAAAAAAAGTCTGGGTCGTGGATGTGACAGTACTTGGAGATGGCAGAATAGAAAAGAAAGTGCTGGAGGACAAAATACAAAGACCTGCAAATAGATGTCTATAGAGATTCTCAGTCATCCAGGTCATGGTTGTCCCAAAGGTGCTTTTTCAAGAGACAACTGAACTTTCTTGTTTTTCTTTGAAGACATTTTGTTTCTCATCCAAGAAGCTTCTTCAGCTGACTGGATGGTGGGAAATGGAAGGATTTATACTCCTTACAGACAACTTGTCATCTGAAATCTTTTAGAGAGTCATTGAGAACATCATCTATCTGCAGTCTACAACACAGTCCTTTCAACAGTTTGGAGAAGGCTCCACAGCCATTTGCACTACTTCAAGTGACCCTCAAGACACAGATAAACCTCCAGGTGGCCTCAACAAGTCTCTAAAAGAATGCAAATAACCATCTGTCTGCAAGGAGTATGAATCCATTTCAGAGCTGAAGAAGCTTCTTGGATGAGAAGTGAAATGTCTTCAAAGAAAAACAAGACAGTCCAGTTGCCTCTTGTAAAAGCACCTTTGGGACCTATAGAAAGTCTGTGGAAATAGAAAGCAAAGGTAGTAACAATAGCAATAAACGTCTTGGATGCAATCCCAAAACAACTGGAGCATTACTTGTACACCACTGGCATTGACAAAAACAACACCAGTCAATTGCAAAAGGCAGCTTTATTCTGAACACCTAAGACAATACTTTTAATATCATCAAATATCCATATCTGCCTATTCCAGGTCCTTTGGAAGGACTTGATAGGTGGATAAAAATGCTAAATCCAGTCGGAACATCTGGCTGCCTATGTGACAAACTATAATAGTAATAATAATAAAAACTAGCAGATACTATTCATTACCTTGCTGAAAGCTTGGAACTCTCCATGATCCTAGAAGCCTGAAGCAGAATAAGAGGTTTTCTGTCATCCCCCCAAGTACAATTGGCCCCTTAGGGAACTGCAATCCATTAGCATGTAACACCAGCAAGTGTTACTTGTTAGTTGATGGCTTGCAGTGACAAGAGTTCACATAGAGGGGAAAAAACACCGTATGAAATATCTGGTTTAATGATTCCAGCAATAAGCTATTCAATCCATATCCATTTTTAACCAAAAAATTAGATTTTCTGCTATCACTGTGCAGCACATAAGCCCACAGTTCACACCTTTTGCTACATTGCCATCTAACACTTTGAAACAGAAACACAATTTCGTTCTCTGAGGCAGTAAATTAGGTTTTTTGCTATAAATTAATTGGCACATATAAACTTCATGTATTGATATGGCTATTGCAACTGAGAAACCCTTTTCTATTGAATGACTCCTAAATTAATTATTCATAAAGTCATGTTTGAAAATGGAAAAAATCCAAAATACATAGTAAGAAAGAGACCTGTATTTTATTATTATTAAAAATTGAACATATTTTCTAAGCTATAAAAAAAAGCTGATGAAGAAGAAAGGTAGAAAAAAAATTATAAGGTTGAAGAAGGATATATGGAATTTTCTTTATAAAACGTGGAAAGACTGAAAAGTTAGGATTATCAAACTGAAAGTCCAAGTCAAGAAAAGGTAACTGTTATTTAGTCCACTGATTTCAATGTGATTTGCAATTATTTTCTACTTAAATACACTGAAGTTTCCAAAAGCCTTAATGTATGCTTCTTTTCTGTAGTAATTTCCTCATTTGCACATTTTTTTCTTATTTCTTAGATGTACAGTAGTGGCCAAAATTGTGGAAACCTTTTGTGAAAAATGTATTCTTGAGATTTGATGACTAATAACACCACTTTTCTTTGGAGTTTCAAATTAATCATACTCTACTGCTGGAATGGCCTGGGAATAGCCCAGTCCTTAACCCAATTGAAAATCTATGGAGCCGACTAAAGAAACTTGTTAGTCAGAAGTGACCCAGCAATAAAACCCAGTTAATAGAAGCAATCATTCAATCTTGGTTTCACATTATAACAGCTGCAGAACTAAAAGACTTGCTTCACTCCATGGGAAGACGTTGTAAGGCCGTAATTCATGCTAACAACTACCCTGTTTCCCCAAAATAAGACATCTCCTGATAATAAGCCCAATCGGGCTTTTGAGCACGTGGCAATAAGGCCAAGCACTTATTTCAGGGCACAAAAAATATAAGACAGGATCTTATTTTCGGGGAAACACAGTCAGTATTAACTGACATGGTGATAATTTTTGTATAACTCGTTTTTTCTATGTGTTTCACTTTTCTTCTTTATACTGTAAATTTTAATAGCAAATCCTTCATAAAAGTTATTGCATTACATTCTTGATTAAATTGTTTTTCCATTGATATATAATTCTATGGTACTACTCAAAAAAAAAACACAGTGGTATTATTTGCTAGTTTTAGAAAATACACTTTTCCAAAAAGGTTTCCTCAATTTTGGTCACTACTGTATATGCCACAATTATGTTTGTATAAGCATTACATATATATTTTTCATATGAGAAATGTATTGAGAAATCATCATGGCCTTATACAATATTTTTTCAAGGACAGAACCCCTAGCCTCAACCTTTGTGTCATATACAGGGAGTCCTTGACTTGAGCCCCAAATTTCTGTTTTTAAGTGAAATATTTGTTGAGTTTTATGATCTTGCTTGCAACAGTTGTTAAGTGAATCATGGCAGTTGTTAAGTGACTAATATGGTTGCTAAATGAATCCGGTTTTTCCATTGACTTTGCTGGTCAGAAGGTTGCAAAAAAGGATCACATGACTCTGGGACATTGTAACTATCTTAAATATGTGTCAGCTGCCAGGGGTCTGGATTTTGGTCATGTGTCCATAAGGATGCTGTAACGGTTGTAAGTGTGAAAAACAGTCATAAATCACTTTTTTCAGTGCCATTATAACTTTTAACAGTCACTAAATAAACTGTTGCAAGTCGAAGACTACCTGCATAGAATGTTCCTTGATATCCATGCTAAATATCTGCCAGGGATCCCCTACAGCTCAACAAATGTTAATAGATAAGGACTGCACAATTTAGAAGCCAACCTTTCGATCGACAAGCTCAGCGTCTTAGCCACTGCACCACCATGTGCTCATGTGTAGGAGTTGCTATAAAGTATTAGCCTGGGTTTTTTGAGATTAGTTGAAAGTTGAACTTCTCCTGAATTTGTGATTCATATATGATGACTCAACTGTAACTTAGAAAGCCAAATATGAAACAAACACAAGCCACTATCATTGTTTCAAAGCACTGCAAGATAAAATCCAGAAGACAACCAATACATTAATAATACATTTCCCAAGTCTGTTATATAGCATAAACATCTGCCACTTGTTATTAGGAGATATACTTCAAGAATCATCTCTCACCAGTGTTTGCAAAATATCCTGCATTTTAAGATAATTGAAATATGGAAAACATACAAACAATATGTATTATTTTGTACTGTCATCAATACTGTAAACAACTACCTGCAGAAACCCTAACGTCAACAAGAAGATTAAGAGTTGAAGGAAAACAATAACCTCTGAGTTCTGATTTGCTTCGGTGTATTAGTTGGGATCATGACAGTCTGTGCATATTGTTTTATTTATTTATTTTATTTTTTATTTTGTCAAGTACATATTAGATAATATATATAAGTATAAGCATGAATCGAATACATAAAATGAATACAATTAAAGGGAACATTAGGACAGGGACAGTAGGCATGCTGGTGCTCTTATGCATGTCTCTTACAGACCTCTTAGCAATGGGTAAGGTCAACGGTAGACAGTCTTAGGTTAAAGTTTTGTGGGTTTTTGGATGAGACCACAGAGTCTGGTAGTGCATTCCAGGCATAAACCACTCTGTTACCAAAGTCATATTTTCTGCAATCGAGTTTGAAGCGGTTCACTTTAAATTTGTATCTATTGTGTGCTTGTGTATTGTTGTGGTTGAAGTTGAAGTAGTCATTGACAGGTAGGATATTGTAGCAGATGATTTTATGAGCTATGCTTAGGTCATACCGAAGGCGGCATAGTTCTAAATTTTCTAAACCCAGAATTTCAAGTCTGGTGGCAAAGGTATTTTGTTGCAAGCAGAGGAGTGGAGGACTCTTCTTGTGAAATGTTTTGTAATATTGTAAATCCTTAGAGTTATCTTATAGATGTAATCCATCTCATAGGTAACAAATTAGGCTCATTCCAGCTAATATTAATACTGTATAAACCATATAACCATATAATAAATTTTAATAATGACATTGCATAATTATGCAATCAATATTAGCTACAATATCATCAGCATATAAAAGTGTTTATTTTCATTTTTAAGTGCCTTTAATATCTTGACACACTCTAAGAAAGAAACCAATGACAGAAACACCAAAATGAAAATTAACAGAAACAAAGCATTATCAGGCTTTTGAGTTAGATCCAGACTGGGAAACCAAGGTTATAAATACTAGTATACTTTTTTATTATAATATTACAGTAACAAGTAATCTTGCAGGAATGTGTCTCCCTCTTTTACCTTGAATAAAAGTAGGGAAGGTCAAGTCTGAGATGTTTTCTAACATTACATTTCTGCCTTGACTCAAATATTTTTCTTCATGCATGAGGCTTGGTGTTCTTCCTCTAAGAACTTCTTTATTGGGTAGATCATATTGGCTCAGTCAAGTGGAAAACCAACTCTAAATGTTTCCTGTGGTTTCAGTATAATTAAAATAGAAAATAACTCCCTCCCCAAAAGTTACAGGTCACATTTGCCAATTAGGTTAATTGGTGGGCTTTCCAGGCACTCCTCCCCGTCTCTATCCATCACCTGTAGAGATGACTTTGGTTCCCACAAGAAAGTTATGTGTTTTGCCTAGCAACATATTTCATCCTCCTTCCCCCTCCCTATGTGTGGCAACTGAGGAGTCTCTATCCACCACCTGTAGAGATGACTTTGGTTCCCACAAGAAAGTTATGTGTTTTGCCTAGCAGCATATTTCATCCTCCTTCCCCCTCCCTCTGTGTGGCAACTGAGGAATAGAAAAATGGGTTCTGGCAGGTTCAATTCAAAGTTGACATAGACTTCATAAAGTACCTAGGTTTATTCTTTTCTAGAATATACCAAGTATGTTGAATTAAATATGTTTAAACAAACAGGTGAAATTTCAGTAGATATATGTCAATGTCTATACCTTCCATTAAGTATTTGAGGCACAATTAAGATTATCAAAATGAACTTTTCCTCAAGAGTAATGTCATATTATAAGAGGAAATCCAATGTAAATTCCAATTAGATGTTTTACACAGATAGGTAAGTTAATGAGAAAATTTTTATAGCTGGCTAAAGCCTCTAGAATAACTGTGGCCAAATTGAGGTTACTTTACAATGATGATAACTGCAGTCTACAAATTTTTGGCTGTATCACTAGATTTTTAACATTTTTATTAGATTCCTTATTATTATTCCTCCTTTTGGGCCCATTTGGTGAAACAAGTGTGTAACATGTCTAAGTCTTGAAAAATGTGAGAGTCCAGGTGTACTAAGAAGAGATTTTAATTTCCAGCTTTGAAAGTTGCAAGGCACGTTTGCTTATTAATAGATAAGCAGTTATCTTTTAATGCCATATCACCTGATAAACTGATGCTGAAGGATAAAACAAATACACAAATGTAAAATCAGTGAAGACGTTTCATTGGAATGCTTGGATTAGACAAGGCATCAACATTCTAAATCAATTAAGTTTTAAGTTTTTGGCGGATTTTATCCTGAATCTGACTTACTTACAAAATCAGCTTTGACTATATATAATTGAAACATGCAATATGGCCCAGACATAGCAACCAATCATTTTGGAAATGTTATTCTGAGTCATTCTTGAGATGATTACAGACTAAAATAAAATGAACTCCTCCATGTGTGCATCTCACTCCCTTCCTTTCCATCTTTGTAAATTTTAAACCACTTTTTAATATTACTACTTATTGTTTTAGTGCTTCATATTATGAACTTAATCTATTGTAAACTGCCTAGAATATCCTAGATGGGTGAGATGGGTGACATATAAGTTTAATAAATGAATAAACAAACTTCCAGCATGCCTTCAATTTTAGGATTTTTATCAAATGTAATTCTTAAATAGAAATCCACAGTTCAATTTTATAAGTAAAAAGTAAAATCACACTATTAACTGTATATTGAATTGTGGAATGAAGTATTGGAATATCTAGTTTTGGAAATCAGTGGATCTAGGTATTAAGGAATATGAAACAGACATGGAAGTAATTCATCCAATAATATTATTCTGAGTTTAGCAAATCCTCTCAGATAGCATTTAAACATTGTTAAAAATTAAGTTCTTCTTTATGATGGAATATAATGTTCTAATAATGTGGTGTTGTCCAGTAATAGCCCTATTTGAATTTCAAAACACTACATAAATCAATAGAATTCTGGGAGGAAATATTATAGTTAAGAATCTTGTGATTTTGCATGATATTGCTAAACATGGAATTTTTCATTTCATAAAGAACTTTGCTGCATCAAACCTAGAATATGACAAACAGGATAAATGTACATAACTAGAAATGAATTTATTTCAAGTAATGGATCTAGGATATGAGGTTTTTTTTTTTTTAAAGTCTCTATGCCTAAAAATGAAATGATGCTGCAGTATGTTTCTATACGGCCTAGATTTAATGTTAAGCTTCAGTTAGTACTATGTTGTTATCTATATTTGTTATACAGATCTTTTTCTATTAATTAGGGTTTTTTCCCTTATTTTTAGTTTATATTTATCATAATTATATAGCTTCTTTTTCCTTCATCATGTATAATCATTGTACAACTTTCAGTTGGTGTTGAAGGTCTTTTTCGTTTGTTAGGAAAAGTGAATATTGTAATAAATGTTAATGTTATTTGAGAAGAGATTAACATAATTTAAATATGTTTTGGAACTCTTTGTAATCGAGAGGATCAAACAATTCCTCAATGTGGCTGTTCATTAAGTTAGATCTCATTAGCTTCCAGTTATCTGTTTGTATTATTGTGCAGCAGCTGCTGTGTAAAGTATAAAGTCCCTGAATGAGATGCAACCTCAGACATTGCACAGGATACAAATAGATGGGGAGTTGCCAATGTAACTGCCTTTATTGCCTTTTATAGAAAAAGCTAACATTCAACATTTGAGAAGATGTCCTCTTCCAGGAAAAGAAATGACAACATTCAGTGTTTCTCTCCCCCAAATTCTCTATCCACAAATAGAATGAGAATTTGGGGAAGCCAACCCACAGAGAACCACACATATTGCTAATTATCACAATATTTAAGTGTTGTTCCTGCATATTCTTGCCTCCAAATGCTAACAAAAAAGTAGTAGCTTTTTAATCATTAAATACAATGATTTTATTCCCTAATTTTAATTTTTATCTGATTACTCATTAAAAATAATTAAAACATTCTCTCAAATCTAAATAAAACAAATCCAGAATAAACTGAGACAATATCATTTAAATTTTCCAGTAATGCCCAAAAGTTAATATCACTATCAAATTTTATCAGCTGGTAAATTTCTAATGCTCTTGTCATACAATTACAGTACAATGACAAAAAGATAAATCACGTTTCCATTATTCTTTGTTTCCACACAGCAAAAAACTATCACCAAAGGAATTTCAAGTTGCATCTCTTTATTGCCCTTCAAGAAATTACATGAAATTTTTATCATCCTTTAAAAGACTGAAGCAATCATTTTCATAAGCACAAGAAAAAGCAAATCCATGGGGGGGAAGGGATGTTACAATTTAAACATGACATCCAAATGATTAAAAAAAATCCATCTTTATTGCACAAAGTGTGAAAATGAATTTTCACTTAAAGCTAGAGTATGTATGAGAGATCCTTGCTGCTCTCTAAGCTTGGTTGTTTTTAACAGACATTTTGTTACTCAAATTAGTACCATCATCAGTGTTAGCATATAGCATTAGACCTAAGCCAGGAGTGTCAAACCTGCATCATCACAGCAGCATCACATGACCTATCACGACTTCTTCCCCTTTGCTAAACCGGGCGTGGCCGTATCTAGCACGTGAGGCATCCAACCTGCAAGCCACAAATTTGACAACCCTGGCATAAGCAAACCAAAAGACCCAGCAACCCCAGAATTAAAAACTCATCTACAGTCATCTACAACATACAATGTAAGAACTGCAACAACATTATGTAGGACAAATAGGCAGAAGACTGGCAGAACACATCCATAAACACCAACTGGCATTCAGAATGCATGACGAAAATTCTTTAATTTCACAACATATAGACAGATTTAACCATAGTTTCAATTGGGAAAATGTGACAATCCTAGACCATGCCAAGTCCAAAAATGCAGGGGAATTTCTAGAAGCCTGACGCTCTGACAAATCATCTACCAATAGACACATAGACATTAACAACATCTATAAACTATGCTGGGTTACGTATAAGCTGGGTTAACAAAAATCACAAATGAGGAGGTGACAAGTTGCCTGGGAAAGCAAAGGGAACTAATCAAAGCCATTAAAAAGCGAAAGTTAGAATATTTTGGAAATGTGATACGACACCCAGAAAAATACAGGATCCTTTACTTAATCTTCCAGGGAAACATTGAAAGCAAATGAGGTCCAGGCAGAAGAAGAACGTCATGGCTTCAAAACCTTAGGGACTGGTTTGGACAAAACTCAACAGCACTTTTTCATATGGCTGTTGACAAAAATAGGATTGCCAACATGATCGCAATGTCCGATGACGGATATGGCACAAGAAGAAGAAGAAGATAAACTATGTCAAAGAGACACTCAACCAGCCCAAAAGAGAAAAATACTCCAGCACCTCTCCACCAGTAATCAGCACTCATATCAGCATAGATTATGCAAGACCAACAATCAAGTAAGCAATACCCCAATCAAGAAACTGCCAAAGAGCCATCAATAAACAGCCCAACCAAAGAATCCCTAAGACAACCTCCACCCACACAGGCAAGACACCAGAATATAAGCTGACAGCAAATAGCACTCCTTACTAGCACTGATGATGTTACCTAGTTAGGGTAATGAAATACCCTAACTTTTCAGCAAGAAAACAAGCAAGCTCAGAGAGCACCAAGGGCCCCTCATTTCAATCCTGAGCTACAAATATTCTCCTTTATTGAAATCAGTCTGTATCTGAAGCTTGTTTCAGAGGCACCAGTGTGTTCCTATCTGGATATTATCTAAATTCATCCAAATTATACTTTTACTAAGATTGCCAAATCAGATGGCTATTGTAATTTACCTGATTGATTGTTCATTTGGTTAAATTTGCATTTGATTAAAATATCTCTGATTCAATTAAACTAGTTTTAATATGCACATACACTGTTATAAGCATAATCTTAAGAGAAGCATTGCATTTTTGCATTCAAGGTCCAACAGCTGCCATCTGCAATTTTTAGATTATAGCTGTCACTTGATTATTCAATTAAACAAGTGAATGTGTCATGTACTTTTTGACGAATGTAAAGAACATTTGCTCTTAAACTGCTGTTGTATCACTGAAGCTAAGAATGTATTTATGAAATGAATATATGTATAAGGAAACCTTGTTAATGTCTGCTAGTTTGCCTACAAAAAAATATTTTAATCTGGAACCATTCAGATAATTACATATTATATTTAGCATTAAAAAGTGTCCTCTTCCTTTCACCTTTTCCAAACCAAATTAAATGGAATACGAGAATGTATTTATTTATTAGATTTATATCCCATCTTTTATATAGAAACTATGTGTGCTGCTGCCTTTCACTTGTTGTGCACTTCTTAGCTCCTGACCATTTTTGTGCATATTTGAAATTCTAATGAATAGAAAATCCTGCAGTTTTCATTTTAGAAATGTTAAGTAGTGAGTTATTATTATACTTTATATAACAGCTTCATAAAAAGAAATAATATTTTCCATCTTCTTTAGCATCAGTGATAGATGTTTATGGTCTTTTCATACTATTATTCCATTCATTTCAAGAGGCACTTTCTTTTCATCTAACCTCACCAAACGGCCTTAGGATAGTGTGAAGTAGGAAGATAAAAATTACTTCCTTTTCTTTCTTTTGGAAGGAACCTGCATGATTCTTGGTTAAATTTTGCGAGATTATTTGAGTACCTTGTTTAAAAAATGGTTAACAAGATTGTTTAACTTTTGAAGATGATAGTCAAAAAAAGCAACATTGGCTTTTCTTCACTAAAGATGGAACCAAAAGGAAAAATTTAACTCCACTTTTTCTAGTTATTAAACAAGATTTAAGATTCATAATGATAAAATCCAATGTTATTAATTTTTAATCATTACTTCTTTCTTGTATCAAATCAAATCATTTTCCTCTTGGCTCCATTCTGCAGTCTAACAACCCTCCAGAAAATAATATGAGAAAAAAATAAAAGTAAATGGCCGAGTCAGGTTTATAAAATTATAAAGTTTCATCCAAAACATTTCTACCAATTGCTGATTCTATTGCCAAGGTTCCTGGAATTCTGTATTAGTAAAAAAAAAAAAAATCTCTGCACATACATATTTAGGCAGCATGTCCTAAGGGTGTATATTATCATTTGTTCAATATTAAAACCCCTAAAAGCACATCATATGGCTCCAGTTTTCAATATAAAATATGTATCATCAAAGCAAATATTTTGGTATCAGTTTCTAAGGTAATATATGCTTAACAAAACCAATTATAATGCTATGGCTGCATTATGCAGCTAGAACTTTTTTAATTATATCGTATCATAATTGAAAGCAAATTTCAATGTAAGATGACCTTCAAAATCTTTAAATATGGTGACACTTAGCTTGAAGTATAGATATACAGTATGAAATATAAATATACGGTATGAATATATATACAGTAGATATACTGTACAAGTACAGTATGAAGTATATACAGTCCAATACTGGAGTGGCCTGAATTTATTTGAATTATAGTGCTTTGCATCATGATAACAAGATAAGGGAACATTACAATAGATGACATTAGAATAAAATGTTGTTGTTTCAATATAACAATAGTCTTTTGTTGTTGTTGTTAGTCATGAAGTCGTGTCCAACCCATTGCGACCCCATGGACAATGTTCCTCAGGCCTTCCTGTCCTCTATCATCCCCTGTAGTCCATTTAAGCTCACACCGACTGCTTCAGTGACTCCATCCAGCCACCTCATTCTCTGTCATCTCTGTTAAGTTGGGTGAATGAGGACACAGCAAGCCAGGCAGTGAGTGACAACAGCTCTTTATTGTAGAGTGAGAACCCAGCGACTGACCTGGGGAAACAGCTCCCCTTATATACCTTGCAGCTGTGGTGGTCAGCCAATCAGCTGATGGCTAGTTCAACTTCCCGCCAAAACCTATATACATAACAGTCTCCTTCTTCTTTTGCCCTCAATCGTTCCCAGCATAGGCTCTTCTCCAGTAAGTCCTTCCTTCTCATTAGGTGGCCAAAGAATTTGAGTTTCATCTTCAGGATCTGTCCTTCTAAACAGCAGTCGGGGTTAATCTCCTCTAGTACTGACCTGTTTGATTGCCTTGCAATCTAAGGGACTCACAGGAGTCTTTTCAGCACCATAGTTCAAAGGCCTCAATTCTTTGGCATTCAGCCTTCCTTATGATACAATAGCATTTACATGGTATTTTTTCCTAGTTATGAATTTACACTTACAAAATCAAGATTTTAACTTTAGTATCTGCATTATAACAGGAAATTAAAATAAATTCATATTGAGGCGGAAATATGGCAACTTTCCAAGATTTGTTAAAGAGGTATGAAAAATAATAATTATCACTTCTAGTTTTTGTACAATAAATATTCCAAGATATGCTTTCAAGCAACTATATTCCAAGACCTAAAAATAAACAAACCTGAACTGGTACAGTCATAAAAAATGAAGGGTAAAAGGATTTAAATTGCCATATGAATTTAGATGATTAAATTATAATAATCTGATTTATGAGCAAGAATTAACAATGTTCTGATGTTATTAGCGATGTATTGCAGAAATCGAAGCATGAAGTTTAATATCATATTGCAAACCTCTTATAATTAGAACTAAATAGTGAATTAATAGTCACTCTTGTGGGAATATATAGAGGAAAATATAAATCTCACAGCATAAGAAATTTTGGTATCATATAAAAAACTACCGTATTTTCCGGCATATAAGACCACTTTTTAACACATGAAAATCTTCTCAAAAGTCGGGGGTCGTCTTATATGCCGGGTGTCATTCTCCTGTAACCAGGCAAACCAGCCTGAAAGGCTCTAACGAGCCAAGTTCTGACCATCCCAGCTGAGTTGCCTGCTAATCAGGCAACTCAGCTGAGATCACCAAAGCTATTTAAAAGAAAAAAACTTTTTTTCTTTTACATGGCTCTGGCGATCCAAGCTCTGACCATCCCAGCTGAGTTGCCTGCTAATCAGGCAACTCAGCTTGGATCACCAGAGCCATGTAAAAGGTAAAAAGTGTTCCCCCTCCAGCTTGCTTACCTTAGCTGCTAGTCGCAATGCTTGCCTTGCTTCTCTTGCCTGAATCCATTCCATCAGCAAGCAACTCCCTGCCTGCAATCAAGTAGGCAGGGAGTTGTGGACTTCAACTCCCAGAATTCCTCAGCCAGCAAAGCAAAGCTGGCTGAGGAATTCTGGGAGTTGAAGTCTACAAGTCTTAAAGTTGCCAAGTTTGGAGACCCCTGCTCTATTGGGTAAGTTTTTTTCCCCTTTGGGAGCTTTAAAAAAAATAGTTAATTGGGATTTTTTTTAGTTGTTCTTTTTTAGACCTAGCCATTTAAAGTTTAGGAAGTTTTAAATTTAGCTTTCATATAAAAATTAAAATAAAATAAAATAATATTTGTGCAGCTTTCTGAGGTTTAGTGTGTTTCTGTAGTGTTTCACTCTAACTACACAAACACACAAAATCTCACAAAGCTGTATGTGGAATTTTGTTTGTGTAAAGTGTGAAAGTTGGTTTTTTGGGCTTTTTGTGGCTGTGTGAAGTTCCTGCTTGTTGCAGGGGCCATTTTGGGTCTAGCACAGCTGCTTTTACATTGTGGGTGAGCCAGTTGATGTTTTTTAATTTTTATTTGGTGTGCATTGGAAGAGGGATAGTCTTATATGACTAGTATAGCCCAAACCCTATATTTTAACAGGAAAAGTCAGGGGTCATCTTATACACCCAGTCGTCTTATATGCTGGAAAATATGGTATATACATCATAATCTCACTTTGAAATAAGATAGTCTGTCAGTAATTTTTGAAAGCCCTTGAGATCTACCCCTTGTAGATAATTTTTTGATGTAAACAGTGACTCATGCTCTTGTCATCTCTTAGTTGCACTACACTGTATATGGAGCTACTCTTGAAGATGACCTGGAAGTTACAGGAGTCATGGAATCTAATTGTCCACCTACTGATTGTATTATGAATGTAGCAAAGTAACCCCTACTGTAAATTGTAAAAATGGCAGTTGCTGCCAATAGATTTCTGGACTCAGTGCAAGAGGCCATTTTTTACCTTTAAAGTATATTATACTATCTTGAGTCTTTGCTATATTCATAGTACAATCCATTCCAGACAGAATCTACCCATTCATATGTAATGGATGGTAATTATATGTTAAACAACATGGAACTATGCTGATCTCCATTCCCTGACAGATAGGCCTGCTTAAGAGACTGCCTCTTTTGTAGCAAGCTTCTCAGTCTGGAACAGCTTATGTCCTCAAGTTAGAGTGGCCCTCAGCCTATTAATGTTTAGGAAGGCTCTGTGCTCTTTCTATAGAATCTTTGACGAAGAGAGTCCAATTAGGTAGACAGCAGTATAATAGGTTTCTGAAATATTTTTCTCTGTTTAACTGATTATTACTGCATTTTTACCATCATGTATTGCCTTGAACTCAAATTATAGCAGCATACAAATAGCTGTATAAATACTCACTTAGAAGCAGATTTGAGATCTGAGTTGCCAACAGATCTGTCTGCTCGTGATGCTTTGCATACCCAATAAAAGTTCTTATTTCAACACAGTTGTATTTGTATAATCACTGTAATGACCTGATTATGGATTGTTGGAAAGAACTGTGATCCTTCATTTCAAACTATGGAACTTAAATGCCTCTGAATATATTAGTCTGAACAGAATCATGTTAGCATAGCAGAGACCTGTTCCAGATGACCAGGCTCTTTGCTTTGATCTAGGATTAATTTACACTGTGTTGACTAGCCTGCAGATCTGTTATGCCATCAAGATATTATCTACACGTTTGTAGGTTTACAGCTCAGAGAATTACCAGCCATCCGCTATTGTTCTTTTTGACTTACAAGTAAGCATAGGGAAATGACAGCCAATCAGTGTTTCCTTGCTGTGCCCTCAAGCTGGTCAAATTTCATTAGTATCTTGCATGTCTACTTAAGTTTCACCATGAATTTTTAAAATTACTTCTTTTCCTTTCCCTTCTATTCCCTTCCCTTCCCAACTCACAGGGCCCTACATTTTAAATATATTTAAATAGTCAAAGTTTGTCCAGTATTTTTCAAACACTGTTGTTCACAGTTTGAAGTGATGTAAGAAGAGGACAATTCTTAAAATAATTAATACATACACTGAAACTCAGTCATCTTGGCAGGAAGCTTCCTTACCTTTCCCATCCCTGCATCTTGTAACCCTGGCATGCCAGCAATTCTGCAATAATTCCAAACCAGCATAATTGGGTTAATTCTTACTGTGTAATGACAGGAGTACAGATAACCCCTTGAAACCAGCAATATGTTGCCATTTATGAAGCAACATTCTCTGGGCTTTAATTGGATTTTTGCAATCAGAGATGCAATAGCATTGGCACACAAAGTTACCCTGTAGCTGTTTGTCTGGTTATGGCACATTGTGTTCATCAGAGGATTTCTACAATCCTTACTGAGACTGCACCTTTTCTAGAAGTCCTCAGCAGGAACAAATTAAAGCGGGGAAAAGGGATAGGAGGTTACTTGAAATCCAAGCTATTTGTCTTGGATTGCCTGATGTCAGATCACGTGCTGAAGATATATAAACTTTTGTCACTCAGGATCTACTTTGCCCTGAACGGTTTCACAGAAAAGAGATTTCTTTTTAACAGCTACAGTCTTCTTCCTGTCTGATAAGTTATGCTTGGAAAAATATCTATATATCTATTAGAAAAAAACAGGAGGACCCTCTTTGTATTTCATTAGTCTAGCAGGATCATTTAAGTTTTTTAAAATTATTTTTAAAGCAATTCCAAAATGACGATCAGTAATAAAATACATATTTTTGTAATCCACCCAGAGTCACTGAAAATAACTCTGTAGTTGGGTAGCCATATACCTTTTCTAAATAATTAAACCTAGGTTGTCACAGAGAATACCTTTCAACAGTGAATCTAACTGAATATTTCATATTTTTAAAATAATGAGGGTTTTTTTTTCAAATAAAATACAGGTATCTGAGAAGATTCGGCTTTGCACTTACTTTGATCTAAGGAAGGCAAAATATACTTTGTTTTTATATTTGGTATTATTTGTATATATTAATATTGTATACTTATGAATGTTATTTTTTTCTAAATACATATTCTATATTATTATGCACAAAAATACTTTATCTACTACTAATATAACAGCTAAAATAAATACACCCAGACTGTAATTCAATATAATGCTCACTTCACACCGAGTAAGCTTGAGCCCTGCAGAATGATAATTGTAACCTTAGATAGACTCTTCTCCACTTTTTTCATAGCTAACAATATCAGACAAAGTATTCATTAAAAATGCTTATCTCCTATTTAAAATACAAAGATAATAGTGTTCAAATACTGTTGAAGCTGGAAACTGAACTTTGAAACTAATTTTAAAGTGCTTTTTGGCTTTTTTAAAAAAAAAACTTGAAAAAGAAAGTTTGACAAATCCCTCTAGTGTTTGAGATTACTAACATTTTAAAGCTTTGGCTAGTCATAATTTCATGGTGCTATTACAGCATGGTACCCAACAAGTCCAAAAAGAAAAACAAGAGATAAGATAGAAGAACAGAAAACCTAACCCAAACATGAAGACAAATGTATTAATGAATGCCATAAATATTTTGCAATTCAGACTGACAATTATTGCTACGAGGCCCAGTAGACACCCATAAAGTATATATTGTTTTTTTGTGTCAGACATTTCATGCATATTTTCATTAGCAGATGGTTGCTAAATCATAGTGGCAACATTTCTTAGTAGGTGAACAGTAATACAAACAACGAAACAGTAAAAGAACAGTTCTAAGGTAATTTTTCTATTTGAATACATCCATCTTCCAACCCATATGCTATATGGGTCCAGTTGTAAATGAGCTGGTGACCACATCATCGGAGAAACTGCCTCCAGACTACATCCAAAATATAGCTCTAGACATTTATGAAATCTATTAGATCCTCAATAGCTGACCTGCATGAAACAATGACACTTGTTCTGTAGCAATCTGAGGGGATGGATAGTTATTTCCCAAACAGGAGATTTCCCAAATGGGAACACTTCAACATATACTTTCTAGTTAAATGAATAAAATAAAAACACACAAGTGTCGACTGCTATTTCATGTCATTGCTAATCCCTTATAATATTAATTGCTCTGTCTGCCTTGGTTTACACTATCTGACATTAACACCAATTTATGCCACATTGAGTTCCACTCTAGTGCAAATTGCTATCATGCGCAAGCATAACTGCACACCATGTACTGTGGTAAGGCAGGGATGGAATCATATTAGTACATTTGGAAGAGATATCGCAAGTAATTTAGTCCAATCCTAGAAAATCCCTAACAAGAACACCTGTAACAGGTTACAGACATGATTATGAGATTATCATATCACAGTCCTATATAACAGGTCCCATTGTCGAAGTTGTGAAAAATTCCTATCCCAAACCGCATGAGGCTTATCCTTTTATAACTTAATCATAATGGTTGAATTAACTTTAGAATCTCATTTGTAGTCTAAATTTCTGTCTTAAAAATCAATAATCTTGGAAATCTGCAGCGTGCACAGCCATAACTAGCCATGTCCAATATAATGTCAACATTACAACATACCAAAGCTCTAAACAAGTGCAATGATTGTTTCCAGAGTGGTTGCATAAAAGCATTGCAACACTGAATTGCTGTGCTATCTTACACATCCAGTGGTTTATACAGAACGATACTCCGAGAGGTAGACTCCCCAAAACTTGTGATTAACAAGACTGCCTCAATATATTTTGATACCTGCAGGGAAGATACCTGGTGTTGCATCTGAATCTTCCTTTGACAGTAATATGATATCAACTACAACAGTGATGTATTGTACAACTGTAATGTTGTGTCAACTAAGGAAACTGTATACTAAGATAAGGAGCACCCATAGGTTTCCTGGCCTTCTAGCACTTAGAAGACAGTTTCAGATTTGTTGCCTGAAATAATTTGCTTAAATAGTAAGGCTAGCACTAAGGATTAGCTCCTGTTGCCCCAAAGCTATACAACTCTGATATTTGACCTGACATTTCCTGCTTCCTCTTATCTTTTGTTTTTCCAAAGAAAATAAAGATACTATCTATGGAATTTCTTTCCTGTTTATTGCCCAATGTCTTCTCCATACCCTAGATAGCTTTCCTGACCATCTAACTTTGTTGCATTCCTAACAGTTTTTCAATTGACAGAGTCATTCTTAGAACAACCTGCTTATGCCTTTTATAGAACAATTCCTTCAAATAAATCTGTCTAGATCATACTTATGCCTATGCCGCACATTATATATGGCTAATTACTAATTACGTGAAGGAATACTGAGCTAAAAATTATACCATGCTTTTCTTTTATTTTAAAAAAATGATATAATTAATCCTAAATAGATCTATGTTTGAGATAAGATTGCCTATTCTAAATGTTATATTAAATGATACTGAAAAATAAAATATAAAATATTTTATAAAAAATAAGTAGGGAAAAAACTACTTCAGGTAATTCTGAAAATAATACTGAAGTCAATTTTAAAATAATTATCTCAAATTCTAAGACATTAAAACTCATATGCTATCCTGCAGTGCAGATGGAATAGTATCCTACATGATACTATTCTAAAGATAAAGCTTTCTAACTAATACTGAAGCAGATAATTAATATAGATTACTATAATCTGCTTTGACTATTAAACAGGACAAAGAAAATTTCTGTAATATAATATGGTACATGAAGAAACTAATGATGAAATTTCACAAAAATTTTCCTCATGTTTAGTCACAGTTATATTGTAGTGAAATTATATTATTGCCCCCACAACTGGGTCCTCAATTTACCTACCTTAGAAAGGATGGAAGGCTGAGTCAACCTTGAGCCTTGGCGAGATTCGAACCTGCAGTAATTGCAGGCAGCTGGTCTTAATAACAGGGTGCTTTAGACCACTGTACTACCAGCTGCTGTAATGTTGTAATGCTGTAAGACTGTAATACTGAAATGATGATGCAATGAGAATGAATCAGCAGGGTTATTTAATATCACTTTAAGAGGCTGTATTATATATATATAATACAGCCTCTTAAAGCGATATTAAATAACCCTGCTGATTCATTCTCATTGCATCATCATTTCAGTATTACAGTCTTACAGCATTACAACATTACAGCAGCTGGTAGTACAGTGGTCTAAAGCACCCTGTTATTAAGACCAGCTGCCTGCAATTACTGCAGGTTCGAATCTCGCCAAGGCTCAAGGTTGACTCAGCCTTCCATCCTTTCTAAGGTAGGTAAATTGAGGACCCAGTTGTGGGGGCAATAAGCTGACTTTGTATAAATAAACAAAAGAATGAAGGCTATTGCTTAGCGCATTGTAAACCGCCCTGAGTCTCCGGAGAAGGGTGGCATATAAATCAAATTTAAAGAAAAAAAATTAATCATTACTCTGATATTGTGTTTAGTTTCATGTATACTAATTTTTCAATTAAATTTCAATTCTAGCATGAAAATGTTACTATGCCATCTACTCCCTATAAGGCTACAGTGACTTGGATTATAATACATAAACCAAGATGTTTAATATTGGCAAAATATACTGTGATGAATGTCAAACTAAGCAATGAATGCAAAAAATAGGGTTGGTGGTTGTGCGCTCCATCTCTCTCTCTCTCTCTCTCTTTCTCTCCATCATTAAAAAAAATCTAGTTATATGGATCTTGAACTCATTATTTCAAAATTATACTTTATACAGAATAGAAGTGAAAGGAAAAAGTGAAAGTCATGCCTTTCAACGTGATGATAAGGTAAATAGGCACCTTTTACATTTACATGAACATGAGAGCTTTAGAGAGCATTTCTAGGATTAAGATATGCCACTGTTGATTACATCAAGATAAAAAATCACAATAAAAGCCTATTATATTTGCACCACTTATTTTGTACAGTGGCTTAATGCATTTTTTTTAATGAAGCTGAATAATACAAAGAAAATCCAAGATAATCAAAGTGTTTCTTAATGTAGGACACTTCTGTCTTGCTAAGGAATAAAATGACAAAAATATGGTTTTATGACAATTCATGGATAGCCAGACAGTGTTGAGCTTCGGGGTTTAGTGACTATGGTTTGATAGCATATTTCCTGATGTTTCACGAGAAACTGTGGCTCACATTTTCAGAATGCCTTTAAAAATGCCAGCCACAGTTACCGGCAAAATACCAGGAAATCTGTTTTCTAGATCACAGTCATTACATTCTGAAGCTTAACACTGGCTCATCAGATTTGAAAGCCTATACCAGTAATTCATGGATAGCATATGACACCAAGCAAGGAAATGGCCTTTTATTAAACTTGTCCTTTTAATAAAACAATTATATGTTTGAAAATAATACATAATCCTGCTTCTTAAGTAGTAATTTTGTATGATCAAAGTTGAAAGAAGTGTTTAAAATTTGTTTGCCTTTATATATCTTTGTTGGTTTCTTTTTCCTGCTCGATTTGTGTGTTTGTATGTTAGTTTTGTTGCTGTTTTTCTGGATTTTATGATTTTAAAAAATAGATTTACTATCTTTTAGGTTGAAAAAGTGTTTATTGCTCCAAGCAATTAGCTTTAATGAATGACCGTGGACTATGACAAAGAAGTAAAAATTTACTTGTACATTTACTTAATATAAACTTAAAACTTTCATTATTAAAACCAAATTATAGATCAGTTCATATTTCAGAATTATTATTCAGTGGGGTTTTGTATGCGTGCACAAATGTGTGTGCTAAGCATTGCCTTGACTAATCATGTATTAAAGTTATACATTTATAAACAGAATTTATTTACAATATTGTTAGTACTGTATATTTTGCCATCTGAAATATTTTTGTCCTTACTACTATTAACCCATAGTCCCTATTTTTCAAAAACCTTATTGGACTATTAAAAATATCACTTATTTCTCTTCATGATGTTGCCAAAAGCAAACCATTTTATCTTGTCATAAACAAGGTTGACACTCTATCTTTGTGAAGGAATGCTTCTTCACAGCAGGCATTACCTTCCAAAGAAGCTACAGTCACACAATTCATATTCCAAAACAAACAAATTAAAAAATAACAATAATAAAAGTGAACCAACTTTCTCAAGGCCAATTGTTATAATTTATACTGTAATGTTGTTACATAAAGCACAACACCCCAACATGTTGTATTTTGTAAGTACAAATATATATCAACTATTCAATATAAGAAAAGAAAGTTAGAACAAAAGCATCAATACTTGTTGTCTTTATTGTATCCATGGACTGCCATCCCATGACCTTGTTCCAAGTGATCCATGCTCTTTTGGGCATAAAAGACTTGTAGATTCATTCAAATTCATGTAGGAATTTTCAGAACATCTATTAAACAAAGTTGCTGAAATTCATTCCGAATTTCATGCCTCCCTGGTCCAAGTCCTATAGAGATGCCTGGGGCACTCTTGTCCTACTATCTGAAGGAATGATTTGAACTTGTTGATCCTGGGAAAGTGGACAATATTGTGAGTTTGACCACTTGCTCTTAGACCATGTGTCAACTTTCAAAGCTTCCAAGTTGCTATGAACAGGAGAGAAGGAGAACTGATGGAGCTGCACCATGCACCTTCTAGTTGGCTAAGGCTTGGGCTATGGCTATCTAAGGGGTGAAATATGGGTAGGTTCTAGCAATGTTAAATCCTTGAAAAAGGTGGTTATCCCATTACATCTTTGGGAGGTGTTGATTCACGCATTCCTCAAGAAGCCATCACTGGATACTACCATATTTGACAATTTTTGTCTGGTGTCCAATTTAGCTTTTTAAAGGAAGATGGTGGAAAATGTGAAACCCTGCAGTTTCAGGAGACCCTGGATGAAGCATATTCCCCAACCTTTGCAGACCAGCCAGGGGGAAGAGGAGATAGTTCCAGCAAGCAGAGGGCAAGCACACATGCCTCACAGCTCCATTTGTGGTGGGCAAGGGCACCTACTGTTTGTGCAAGTGGAGTGTCCGTGCTTTCCGCTGCTCATGCAAGTGGCAATGAACGTGCACTCGCCTTCCAAAGTCCAGTTCCAAAGGGCTCAAGCAGGGGTGGTATTCACTTACTTTCCCTACCGGTTTGCAAATGTGAACGTGCGCATGTGCGGGCTCACTTCACTCGCATGCATCCCATCCATGCATGCACCTGATCTTCTGCGCATCGCCTGGCCTCAAAAATGTGCCTAAATAGGATGGCATAGAGCTGGGGCGGGTGGGTGGGTCCACCCGCGATTTCCACTACCGGTTCAGGTGAACTGGTCCAAACCGGCTGAATACCACCTCTGGCTCAAGTATGGACTGTGGCCTGAGGTTGGGGACCCCTGATCTATACTCCTTTTTATCAAGATTCAGGACTGCACTTGGTACAGAAAAGCATTGGTCACATCTTGACAGCTTTCAATATCACCAGCCATATCTTTCTGGACCAGTTTCAGTTGGTGCAAAATGCAGCACACACGCTCCACCTCTGCTACTGAGCTGCATTGGTTATCAGTTTGTTTCCGTGTTTTTTTTGGTTTTTAAAGCCTTACGATATGAATTTTCTGAGGGACCAACCCTCCCAATTAAATCTATCCATCTCATCAGGTCCAGCAGGATAATCATGCTCCAGGTGCCATCTGCTAAGGTGTTTCATCTGATGGAACCCAGGAGGCAAGCCTAATTTCCTAATTTAACCCTTTTGCAATCTTGTTTTTATTCATGTTACTTAACTGATTTAACAGGTTTTTATATTGTGTTAATTGTTGATTTATTGTATGTCACCCAGAATCACCTTGTGTGAGATCCACAGTCATATAAATTTGATAACTAATTAATTAATAAAATTAGGTATGTTCGAATTACTCTTTAAAGCATCATGAGAACTAGTGATTTAACTAGGTGCATTAGAATATGGCATTCAAAATTTTTGAAAGTGTTAGAATTTACAATGTGTTAACTTAATATATAAATTAAATTAATATATTTTTCAATATTCTTAAAACTGGAAATATATTCACTATTTTGCTTTGTGTTTCCATTTCTCATTGACTTCAGATGTTAAGACTTTCAGGCATTAATTAATATACTGTAAATAGGAAGAAGACAGTATATAAATTAAATATAACAGTCAGATTATTTAAACCTTTTTTTAAAAAAAAATGTAAAAGATTATGGGGGCTAGTCTAATATTTTGCTTTTCCAAAATGACTAATGACATGAAACCCTGGCAACAAATCTGCAGCATCCCTGCTTCCAAGAACAGAAGGAATAAATGAAGTGAGAAGTACACTGCAGTAAGTCTAATAGACAAACTGACTAATCTAAGACCCCTCAAGGTTATAACAAAGCAATTCATTCTTTGGATTTCTACAGGCACTAGACATGATTTATCAACCCAAGAGCAGGCTTACAAATACGATACATCTCAATAATACATTACTTTCACAGTGTAACTTTTTAAACAATGATAAATTGATAGAATGGCCTCAAACTTACTTAACAAGCAGAAACAGACCATTTCCAAACTTCCGAAAGGTCCATTTCATATGTAAATAAAGAATTCTGAGATATATATATAGATATCTCCCAGAGAGCAACACAGAGTTGCAGTTCGTCAGCAGAAAAAAGGCCCAGAAATTTCACAGAACCTAGGGCTGCACAAGTCAAAAAGAGGGCTGTGAAAATATTTACAGACCCCTCCCATCCTGGACATAAACTGTTTCAACTCCTACCCTCAAAACGGCGCTATAGAGCACTGCACACCAGAATAACTAGACACAAGAACAGTTTTTTCCCGAACGCCATCACTCTGCTAAACAAATAATTCCCTCAGCACTGTTATTATCACCCATATCCTCCCACTTATGACTGTAACCTTGTTGCTGGTATCCTTAAGATTTATATTGACTGTTTCCCTATGACTATCATTAGGTCTTGTACCTTATGATTCTTGACGAATGTATCTTTTCTTTTATGTACTCCAAGAGTGTATGCACCAAGACAAATTCCTTGTGTGTCCAATCACACTTGGCCAATAAAGAATTCTGTTCTATTCTATATTTCTTTAACAGAGCTCCTAGCATAGCAATATCTATGTTTCTGGTCATTCTGGCTGTTAAACAATGTTGCCCTTAAGTGTTGTTGTTTTCATTTATTTGCATGCTTTTCATTTGGAGCCAAAAACTTTAGAAGCAGTTCCTGATACCAAATATCTAAATCAATTTGTTTGGATGTCCATATTTATAGCCTAACATCACATTTTAATTCACCTAGATCTTTTTTTAAGATACGGAGATACGGAGGATACCGGATCTGCGCTCCTTCCGCCGTGCTGTGAAGACCTTTTTATTCCATCAGGCGGGCTTGGCCTAATTTCTTCCCTTTTTAAATATGTAAATTTTAATCTGTTTTTAAATTATTGGGGTGTTTTAATCTGTCTGGGCCAAAATGATTTAATTTGATTTTATCTGATTTTTAAATTTTTTGCATTTATGTATTTTATTGTTGGCTGTTCACCGCCCTGAGTCCTTCGGGAGTAGGGCGGTATACAAATCAAATAAACCTAAACCTAAACCTAAACCTTAAAATGCTTTAAAATATATAGAAGATAGATGTTTTACTGGGTTGGGATTTAATGTCCTAATTACTGTATATCGCTTGATAGTTTATTTTCAGGTAGTACAACCACAACTGAGTTGTTTTTACTCAGGGACGTGTTTGTTTGGGATGTATTCTTTTTCCAGGTGAGGTGTTAACTCATGAGCATTGAGGGTTAAGACAGAATGACTAACCCAAAATCAGCCATCTGACTTCCTGCCTATTGCTGGACCAGAACCCATAATCTCAAAGTCTCTAGCCTGATGCCTTTAACTGCTGGATCAAACTGGCCATCAATTATTGTTCTACAATTCATTTAATTAAATTATTCTATACTATCTCATTCTTTTCCATCATCTTGTTTCTAATTAAATGGTTGCTTAATTATCCTTTACCAGATGAGCAATAATATCAGTGTTTGCTCCAAACCAAAGGAAGAAAAAAAGAATATTGTAGTCTGGGATGGGGGTGGGAGGCTTGAAAAGATGTTACATAAATTAATCTTTAAAGGATTCAGTTTAACTGAATGACTTAATTAGCTCAATTAGAGCTAAGAGCCTTGGTGGCGCAGCAGACTAAAGTTCTGTTAAGTAGCACCAGCTGCCTGCAATTACTACAAGTTTAAATCTCACCAAGCTCACCAGCTCAAAGTTGACTCAGCCTTCCATCCTTTCGAGGTAGGTAAAATGAGGGCCCAGATTGTGGGGGCAATAAGCTGACTTTGTATAAAAAAGAACACCGCTTGGTGGGGCCTGAAAGCCCCCACAGGTATATACAAAAGTATTAAGGCTATTGCTTAACGCATTGTAAGCTGCCCTGAGTCTCCGGAGAAGGGCGGCATATAAATCGAACCAATAAATAAATATATGCCTTCTGTTACAGAAATTTATTTATTCAGGTGCAAATATTAGTCTTGGCCACATAATTATTTTCCAGCATACAGTCATTGTAATATTAAAGGTAATTACTACTGTTTGGGCATGAACTAGTGATAGGAATACAAATTGCCATTCTTCTGGATCATGGAGTGCAGTTAGGAAACATAACTGTGACTAATTTTGGAGCAAGCATTCATTTTGGCAAAACATAGACAGACAAAATATTTATGCACTTCTATGTTCCAGGAAGTGTTTTGCATATATAGTTTGCCACAATATATTACCAATTTTACATCTGGAACAATTACAGAACTGATGTCATTCATGGCAATAGTAATTATTCTAGGTGGAAAATCCACTGTCAAAGAAACTCTGCAGCAATTTTGAAGTTGAACATCAACTCTGACAGAAGATTTAAATAAAAGGCCCACAGCAAAGCAAGCTAGAGTACAATAATACAATAATCTAATCCTCGGAGCCCAAAATCTTCTTTGGCTGCTTAGTTAGTTAATCTATATATCTCTTCACAGTGAGGTTATATAGTTATTCAACATGATAAGCATGATCCCCAAAATTGTAAAGTCTACAAAAAGATATTATTTGATCTTAGGGTGCTTTAAGGTGAAAGTTTTTTCCAAACACTTCAACCTTTCTTGCCTCTGAAACAATGTCTACTTCCTGGATGCCAGAGTAGCTAGCAGCTGAGAGTTTGCTGATCAGATGCCCTTCCTGACACCAAACAGAGTTCACAGCAGATATTTTTTCTTTGTGCCCTAGGATAAAAATATCTGCTGCCCCCTACGATTGAACTCTCAACCTTCCAGGTGGAGAGTGAGGAGGTCTTCACCAATAGGCCACCACGCTCTATCAATACAGATGTTAATGGTGTTAAAATATGTTAATTTTGTCAAGTTTCTTATTTTCCACATGTTATCTTTATTTTAATTTGTTTCCAACAATTTGCAAACTTGGGCTACAAAGTCTAAAAGGTTGGGCTAAAAAATCCGAAAAATGAATATTTTTTCACCTTTCTTCCAAGAAATGTGTAGCATGCATTTTTTAATTTGGTATGTATACATAATTAATAGAATTATACAATTGTGAAGTTGTTGAGTAATATAAGCAACATCCAGTCCAATTCTCTGCACTGTGCAAGAAAATCAGTTTAATCACTCTCAAAAATGATAGTTTGGTTTCAAAGCCTCTAGAGAAGGAACAATCATAAATTCTGTGTGTAAATTATTCTACTGTTGTAAGATCTTACTGTCAAAGGATTTTTCTTTTTTTTTTAAATGAAATAAAATTAGCTGCAAATTTTATCTGTTAATTTTGGTCTCACTTTCTGTGGCAAAAAAAAAACAGTTTATAATCATCTTCCCTTTCTCTGTCCTTTTCTCTGTCCTTTTCTCTGAGTCCTTTGCTCAGATTTTGCAAGTACTCATTTTTCCAAACAAAAGAACAAAAGATGGGGCTTCCCCACTTTGTACATAGAAGTCTATATCTGTATTGAGTCACCATGCACCTATGACAAAATAAATCAAATCTGGAAGTGGTAGTGGATAATAAGCAAATAGTCTACTGTTTAGGACTGAATAACCAAAGTTTGAAACATTCTTTGGAACCAATTCAAATGAGTTGAAAATTACATATCTGTGCAAAACAGATGGCAACAACTGTTATTCCCAAGAATAAAGAAAATAAGCAAAATGCAATCTGCTATCTTTTCTGTGTCTAATAAGACAAATTTGCCTGGGTAGAGACTTCCTCCATGGCTCATTTCAGCGTGCTAGTTTTTATGGATAGCACTTAAACATACTGGCCATATTTTCCATCTTTCTCCTTGTTTCAAGTTTTTTTCAATATCTTGCAAAATGAAGAGTTTTAGAAGTTTCTATCATTTAGTTTGGAAAGCTATGCTGTATATTATTTTGTAGTCTTTTGTAAATCTTAAGTTTTCCTGACAAAAGTATGCCCTGCTGCTCTTGGATCTCCATTCAGCTATATAATACTTCAACCTACATCACATGACTTCAATTTTCTGGGATCAGGCATACAGTTAGTATTTCTGAAGGATCAGACAATAATTAAAATTGGTATGTGGGTGGGATTATTTTTTTCTGTTTCTTTTTCCAATTTTAAGGTAATGGAGAAGGCTTTTCCTACAGTTTGAACCAGGTAAAATACATTTAGGGATCTTAAATATTCATGTTGGCCCACCTCAAAGTTATATGAAAACATTTTGCAAATTTTCAACCATCATACCAATGTGTTGAACTTCAGGGATTGCAAAAAGGGGGGAAAGGACAACCTGTGGCTCTGCAATTGCAAGTTGCCAAACTTGAACTTATTATCTGTCCCAGAATACATAACAACATTACTACATTGCACTGGTAGTAAAGTTCCATCTCAATTCCAAAATCTTTAGATAATCCCCAATTAGATTTAAACATCAGACAGTAATGGTGGACGGAGGCATATAAATATTCAATATACCCCAACTCTACCCCAAATTAAATGATTATAGCGTCATAAAAAGGGAGTCCTTATTGAAAAGTTCTGATGTATCTAATGGAAAATTTACAAACAATGCCAAAAGTCTAGCAAAACATTCTCATAGAACTCAGTTTTTTAACATATTAAGCCTGCACATAAATGGTTTAATTGTATGCTGCTGTTTAAAGCATCAACGGTTTACATGAATGTTGTCCACAGGGTCCTTCCTTATTTAAATTGGGTCTTAGTAGGATGAAATCACAAAACAACTTGGCTGACTTATATTCAAGATATAACATCTGTTATAAAATCTTCATTAAGAATGTTAACTCTCCCTTAGGGCCCTGGCACTGAAATGATCTCATATTATTAAAAGGAAGATTACAGATCTACTTGCTTATTAACTCAGGACAAGTCAAACCAAAAATAGCAAAGTTTGAAGCAACAACATGTTTGGACTCGGCAAAACAAAAAACAATCTGACCATCATGAAAGATAATCTTAAACACAATATAGGATTTGTATATTAATCTTTTTCCACTTTTGAATCAGCAATATAAATTTTAAAAGTTTAAGAATTTTGCTAAAAGTTAAGAAGGGTAGGTACATACCTTTCAGGATTTTCCACTTCTTCAGTAACAAAATTGAGGTAAAACCTATAAAAACAAAGTTGCTGTTAATGCCATCATTTTTATAACTATTTCTATATACTACTTGAATAGCTTGTCTTAATATGCGCTTGCAATAAATGTGGTACAGGGGGAGAAGCAGGGGTGAAATGCTCCCGGTTCGGACCAGCTCTGGCGAGTAGGTAGCGATGGCGGTGGGCAATTCGGAGAACTGGTAGCAAAAATCCCTGCCCCCGCCCCCCATGCCCAGCTGAGCCACGCGATCATCAGAGCCTTTTTTTTTCTTTTAAATGGCTCTGACCAGCCAAGCTCTGACGATCCCAGCTGAGTTGCCTGCTAATCAGGCAACTTAGCTTGGATCGCCAGAGCCATGTAAAAGAAAAAAACTTTTTTCTTTTAAATGGCTCTGACGATCCCTCTCCCTCCCCCCCTTCAGCTTGCTTACCTTAGCTGCTGGTCGCAATGCCTTGCTGTAATCCCTGCAATCGATTGCATCAGCAAGCAACTGAATCTCCCTGCCTGCAATCAAGCAGGCAGGGAGTTGTCGACTTCAGCTCCCAGAATTCCTCAGCCAGCAAAGCAAAGCTGGCTGAGGAATTCTGGGAATTGAAGTCTACAAGTCTTAAAGTTGCCAAGGTTGGAGACCCCTGTTCTATTGGGTAAGTTTTTTTCCCCTTTGGGAGCTTTAAAAAAATAGTTAATTGGGGTTTTTTTTAGTTGTTCTTTATTTATTTATCTAGCCATTTAAAATTTAGGAAATTTTAAATTTAGCTGCTTTTATATAAAAATAATAAATAAATAAAAATAAAATAATATTTGTGCAGCTTTCTGTAGTGTGTCACTCTAACTACACAAACACACAAAATCTCACAAAGCTGTATGTGGAATTTGGTGTGTGTAAAGTGTGAAAGTTGGTTTTTTGGGCTTTTTGTGGCTGTGTGAAGTTCCTGCTTGTTGCAGGGGCCATTTTGGGTCTAGCACAGCTGCTTTTACATTGTGGGTGAGCAGTTGTGTTGTGTTGTGTTGTGTTGTGTGTGTGTAAAGTGTGAAAGTTGGTTTTTGGGGGCTTTTTGTGGTTGTGTGAGGTTCCTGCTTGTTGCAGGGGCCATTTTGGGTCTAGCACAGCTGCTTTTATATTGTGGGTGAGCCAGTTGTGTTGTGTTGTGTTGTGTTGTGTTGTGTGTAAAGTGTGAAAGTTGTTTTTTTGGGCTTTTTGTGGCTGCGTGAGGTTCCTGCTTGTTGCAGGGGCCATTTTGGGTCTAGCACAGCTGCTTTTATATTGTGGGTGAGCCAGTTGTGTTGTGTTGTGTTTTGTAGGTTAAAAAAGGGCAAAGAAGTGACATTGACCTGGCCACGCTCACCTGACCACCAAGCCACACCCTCCCAGTCACCTTACCACAAAGCCACGCCCACTAATTAAGCCACGCCCACAGAACAATAGCAAAAAAATTAGATTTCACCCCTGGGGAAAAGCGTAACCAGATTTATGGTATAGGACCAACTACAAAATTGGAAGTAAGTCTCCAATGTGAAGCCCGTTTTATATTACATCAAAATATCATCTCACAGTATAAGTGTTGGTAAAAGTGATTAGACTATCCACAGTTTCTAAAACTCTGTCTTTGAAAGAGCTAAACTGTATAGCAGTTAGTGTCTTGCCTGACACTGATATGATTTAGATTGTAGCCCACTTTCACCATGGAAGCCCACTGGGGACTTTGGGAAGGTTTACCAAGGCAGGTAGTCCCAACCAGAGGTGGGTTCCAGCAGGTTCTGACCAGTTCTGGAGAACCGGTAGTGGAAATTTTGAGTAGTTCGGAGAACCAGTAGTAAAAATTGTGACTGGCCCCACCTCCATCTATTCTCTGCCTCCCAAGTCCCAGCTGATCAAGAGGAAATGGGGATTTTGCAGTAACCTTCCCCTGGATTGGAGTGGGAATGGAGATTTTACAGTATCCTTCCCTTGCCACGCCCACCAAGCCACTCCACGCTCACCAAGCCACACCCAACGGAACCGGTAGCAAAAAAAAATTTGAAACTCATCATTTGTCCCAACTACCTCACAAGGTTCTTTCTGTGGTGAAAAATAGGAAAGGATAGCTTTCTACGTGCCATCTTAAGCTCCTGAACAAAACACAGAATATAATTCTAGAAAACAAAGCGAAAGCTGCAAGTAATCTTGAAATAGCAGGAATTACTAAACTTTAATCTGCTATCAATAAAGGAGAATATTTGTAGCTCAGGGTTGAAATGAGGGGTCCATGATGCTCTCTGATTTTGCTTGTTCTCTTGCCAACATCAGTTTATATTCTGGTGTCTGTGTGAGGATGCAGGAGGGGGAGAGTCTTAGGGATTCTTTAGTTGGGCTGTTTACAAATGGCTCTTTAGCAGTTTCTTGACTGGGGTATTGCTTACTTGATTTTTGGTCTGAAGTTGATAAGTAAGTAATACCCCAATCAAGAAACTGCTAAAGACCCATTAGTAAACAGCCCAACCAAACAATCCCTAAAACTCCCCACACACACACATCTTCAAACAGACAGGTAAATCACCAGAATATAAACTGAGAACAAACAGCACTCCTTACTAGCACTGATGATGTTACCTAGTTAGGGTAATGAAACATCAGCAAGAAAACAAGCAAGCTCAGAGAACACCAAACACCCCTCTAATCTGCTATATCACAAGAGTGCAAAATACCATTTTGAAGTTTGGATGGACTTATATCTCAAAGTAAACTATATGTCTGCTTAGGCAGATGCCTTGCCTAAATCAAAAGAAGTTGTTTTAAAATAAACAAAGGCATTTACTATTGGCAGGATTCTCATAGCATTTTTTATACTCAAACCAAAAAAGCCACCTTATGACCGAGTATAATTGAGAATCCAGAGTAGCAAAACTAATTCAAATTAAACCAGTATAATCTTATCTATTGTAGCACTTGAAACCCTGATAGCACTGTTTCCCTTGGTTCCTCCTATGGAATCAAGGAAATTAAACACTGTCATTTATAGTGACAGTTTTCCTGGAACTTTTCTTGTGCAGCCTGAAATTGCAGATAACTCTGGAATCTGTCTCTGAAACTTCCTCTGTTTTGGAGTTCACATATGAAAAGTTTCACTAGGACAGGATCTCTTTCCACCCCATGTTTAGCTTCAAAGAGCCACTAAAAGAAAACTTCAGGCAATGTCTCCGTGGGTTAGAATTTATTTCGCAAGAAGGTTCTTAATCAAAAGCCATTCAGTAAATCAGCAGTATAACTTACCAACCAGAGTAAGCATACATTCCAGAATAAAAAGCTAGAGGCAATCCTTTGACACTGGCTGCATTTCCAAAAAATGCATCTTTAAAGTGTTCAGTTTCTCCTGGGAAAGAAAAAAAAAACATACCAAAGTTGATTTCAATTTTATTAAGGTTAAAATATTACCAACATCAACAATCCAGAGATAAATCCATATACAGTATTTTTTTCCAGTTCAGTTTTATCTACCCCAATCGTTTAGATAAATCCAAAATAGTTTCTTTGTTCCTGCATGCCAGGTGTAATATCCCTTATAATATCTTCCATTAGGAATGCCTTCAGAGCACAATCTGCATTTTTAGATTAATTTAAATTTCAGAAAAAAACTGAAACAATCAATAGCCTACATTTTTAAATATATTTTTTTTATTTCCCCATGCCATTTTTGTAACATTTTGCACTTATTGCAATGGAACTTATTGCAATGTGTAGTCCAAGAATTGCAGCCCAATTTTTGTATCAACATCTTGAGAAGTTCTTGAGTGATGCAAAGATGCTGCTGAAAATAAAACATTAACTTTTTTTTACTTCTGATAAGCTTACCAGTTAGGAAGTTACTCTTAATTGTATCCTTTTAAGGTTTCCCAATTTTTTGTGGGGCCATCCTTGAAATTACAATTACAATTTTTTAAAATTCAAGAACACAGACTCAGCTTGAACTCATCACTGTCTGTTTTAAAGTGTAGACGTGTGTGGACATATGGACATAATGTACACACCATGCTATAATATTTTGGCACTTATTTTTTTGTTTTTCTGTGTTTTCTTAAAATCTGGAGCAAGTAAATTTAAATATTTTATTCATAGTTGGCTTTCCACTATTAAACACCTGACTATGAGAAAATATGGTTTGAACAGTTAGTCATCACCTAATTTCAGATCCTGGTTCATTAATTGGCCATAGCCTGGACAAATTACAGTTCTTATGTTGGAAACTAACCGAAACTGTGACTTAATTTAAACTGTATTTGGTTCCCTTTTACACATACAGAAAGAGAAAGGAGAAGTCAGAAACCAAAATCCTTATCATATAGCTGAATTAGATCATGATGAAAAAATGTTTTCATAATGAAGAAACAGTGTTGGAATAATGGTAATAAAATATTATTTTTGTAGTAAATCCACACTATTACAGATTTTACATTATGACCAGCATCTGCTACAAGCAAAATATTACAGCAGCCAACAGCAGTCTAAAGGAATAGAACTCACTCATCTACTTAAAGAACTTTAAACACTCTACTTAAGAAACATTTTAAGAGTGAACACCAATTAGTGGGAGTGGTGCTTTATACAAGAACGTTTCCAATAAAGAGAAAAGCTATAAAGTTGTATTACAAATACACTGCACTGTTCTATATAAAACACATAGTATAGAAGCTTGAGTCTTTCATCATTACAAGAATCTTTGAGACCCTATTTGCTTGTTTTTGATTTTGCTGCAAGAAACAATCTTTTGGTCCAAGATTTAAATATGATAGATGGAGACTCAGTATGATCTCATAGCCAGATGCTGCAATGTAAGTTTTACTTCAAGTTATTTACCTGACAATATGGAACTTAAATTGAACAAGCAGAGACTAATTAAAAGATTTTTGCTGGCATAAGCAGTCTTTGGTAGGGGCAAAACTGGGAAGGAGGGAGATGAAAGCACATAAAATAGCATTTACTTTTCAGTTCATACCTCTAATTAGCTGCATAACTCCAGGGACTATAATTATCAAAATTGCTACAAGCTTGCAAAAGGTTAGGAAAATCTGAAGGCGGGCACTCCAGCTGACACTCATACTATTCAGGACCATTACAACTGCTGGAGAAAAAGAAAAGGAAAAGTTAAAAGGAAGTATTTCTCATCCATCCAAAAGCACCATAAAAGCTTCTGTTAGGCAGAACCTCTCCTACCATGCATCCCGGGCATTAGTAGAACAACTCACATTACCCTTGCTAACCTTTAATGAGCAGCCTTCTTATAGCTTATTTTAAAAAAACTTTTAAGTATCATCAACTAAAAATCTTTTCCATCTTCCAAAGTATCAATTATCGTGTTCTGTTAGCCTTCCAGTAAACATAATTAAGCTTGGTCCTTATTGTAGAACTAGTTTTGATAATAGATGGTTGCTGTAACTCAAAATTTAAACCAGACTTAATTTTACTTATAAAGAAAAATATCTGTAGCTCAGATGAGAAGTCCTTGGTGCTCTCTGAGGTTGCTTATTTTCTTGCAGACATTTCATTACCCAAGTTAAGTAATGACTAGCACTGATGATGTTACCTAGTTTGGATAATGAAATGTCCAAGAAAACAAACAAGCTCAGAAAGCACCAAGGATTTCCCCCGCCCTTGATTTTACTTTCCTATTCAGATTCATTTCCTATTTGGTTTAATTAAACTTTGGTATATATATTTTTTTAATGTTCAGGATTACTATATACAATAGTTCTTCAGTTGTGGGCTTTACCAAATTATAAATGCATGCTACATCTCTGCACACTCCTAAACAACTGTCTTCAGTTTTTTGTGTGTGAAGAAATGGAAAATGGATAATGTAAAAACTCTCCTAACTCTTTCAAGGAGAACCAGTTATTTGAATTATACTATTACAATAGTACAGTAGCATGTCTGACCACATGAAAGAGGGCTAGCAGTGCTGCAAAGTTTTATACCAATTTCTCAAAAAACAAAAACAAGAATATTGATTATACCAAGAATTCCTTATTAGGATTCCTCATAGACCGGTATTCAGTAAAAAACAAATAAAATCAGTAATAAATATAAATAACAATAGACAACATCCTAGTCCTTGAACATATAATCAAATATTATTTATTCAAATATGCACGCATTTTATGCAGTGACTTTTTGTTTGAGCAATGCTCACTTTTTAATTCCCAGATCATGTTGTGGAGTTCAAGGAGTGCTTACAATACAATGAGAAGAATACAACTTCATTGAGTATATTTATACAAAGTTATTTCCTTGAATAACTTTAAGGTGTTATGATCTTATCAAGTTTGCTTAAATCAATGAGAAAAGGTGCCTCAAAATAATTCCTAATGGTAAATGACCAAATGAAAAATCAATTGCAGTTTGTCTTTTATTATCATTACAAAGATTTCAATATACACTGAGGCTTAACAAGTAGTAAGTAAGGCTCAGGTTTGCCACTTGATTACTTTGTCTCTGTCTCAGTTAATGGTGACAAGCAAAATGCTTTTCTGAATTATGGGCTCTTTCTGTCCAGTCCTCTATTCTTCTGTCTCAATCCACTTATTTCATTTTGTTAAATAATCTAGTATAATTTGTGAGTCTTGAAGAAGTGGATAAAACTGTCTGAATTGTTAGACCTGTCATTTCTGAATTGGACTCCTGCTCCTTATGTTTGATTAAAGTCTCTCATAGGATGGAAGGAAATAGATCCAAGCAAGAAACTGACTTGGGTTTGAGTCCAGAGCAGTGGTGAAATCCTCCGCGGGTTGCTACCGGTTCACTGCCCGCGCATGAGCAGTGAACATCAAACGCACGCTACTAGTGAGCATAAACAGTGTGCACTAAATTCATGCTACACACCCATGCGCAGTATGCACCAAACGTGCACGTCGCAAGGAAAAAGGAGCCTTTTGAAAGTAAGTAGAACAGCAAGGGGGGAACAGCTGTGCCGCACCATTTAGATTTGCTAGAAAGCAGAATTTCCTGCAAATATAGATTGTGTGGCACAGCTGATCATTGAAAATACCAATTCGGATGAATCAGTAGATTTTTTTTACCATCGGTTCGCCCAAACCAGTGCGAACCGGTGTAGCATTTCACCCCTGGTCCAGAGTATTTCTTTTGAAGAAAGCTGTGTTCCAGCTCAAGAAGCTTTTGCTTGATCCAATTGCCTTGATAATTATTTTGGAAAGGTTGCACAGAAAGTGGTAATTTTATAAGAACTCTAGAAGAAACAGACTGGGTCTTTGGAAGACAGGATTCAACCTCGGCTATACAGGTAGTCCTCAACTTACGACCACAATTGAGCCCAAAGTTTATGTTGTTAAGCGAGACATTTGTTAGGTCAGTTTATGATCTTGCTTGTCACAATTGCTAAGTGAATCCCTACAGTTAAGTTAGTAGCACAGTTGTTAAGTGAACCTGGCTTCCCCATGGACTTTGCTTATCAGAAGTTTGCAAAAGATGATCACGTGACCCCGGGACATTGCAACCATCACAAATACAAGTCAGTTGCCAAGCATCTGAATTTTGATCACATGACCATGGGGATGCTGCAATGGTCACAAGTGTGAAAAATGGTCATAAGTCACTTTTTTTCAGTGCCATTGTAACTTTGAATGGTCAATAAGTGAACTGTTGTAAGTTGAGGACTACCTGTAGTATGGAACCTGCATTGGTGATGCTTGTATATGACCTTTCGAGGGATCAGAATTGGCAGAGTGCAATCCTCATGGTCTTCTTTAGCATCTCAAAAGGTTTTGATATGGAACACAGCATCCTTCAAAACTAGCTCTAAAAGGCTTTCTTATTCCTGAAAGATTGATTCCAATCAGTGGTGGAGAAAGAGGAGATCTCTACTGTATCTGGACACCTCTAATCCTCTATTGGAGGATTATTGGATTATTGAGGGACTCTACTGGAGTCCCTCAATAATCTTTTCTCCATCTACTCCTGTTTCACATTGTCATGAAGCTGCTGAAGGAGGGCATTGCTGACAAGGAGGGTTGTTATCATTAATAGGCTGATGATTTATTTATTTATTTTATTTATTTATCAAATTTTTATACCGCCCTTCTCCCAAAGGGACTCAGGGCAGTGTACAGCCAAGATAAAAAGCAATAATATAAAAGTTAAAAACAATTTAAAATTATTAGATGATGATACCCAATTATACATCTTGTCTTTTGGCCATATAGGTATTGATGAAGAATGATGAATCTCTCCAAGGAAGAATGGCTTTAGACTGGTGGTTGGAATGATTCCAGGGAATTTCCATCTTTCACTCTGAAAGGGGGCTCCACTTCCCTATTCTATAGTGGTTAATTATTTGGAAATTTCCATGACTCACAAGGTACAGCTTGAAGAAGAGAGGTGGCAGAGGGTGTTAAGCAGTTGTAGAAAGTGTGTGTACCTTTTAATACATAGATATTAATTTTAATATACAATATAGATAATATATATAGATAATATATAATATATAGTAGCTTGAGAGAGCACTATATTTACTGACCTACATTCCTGTAGAAATAAACTGAGTTTGGGTATATCATTTTTAGCAGCCTATACACAGTTTTGCTTGTACAAAAGACAAATGGACAAATATTAGCATTCATAGTTTTCTGCAGTTTTTATCCTTCAGTTTCTATATTCAAGGTCCAGTAGGAACCATAAAGGGCATGGAACTTTTCTTAATCCTACTAGTGTTCACTGACCAGCATATAAAGAGAATTAAGTACTAAATTAAATAAATAAAACACATTTATTGTTTTCTTGCCACATTGGATTCCTAATTCTCTTAGTCTCTAGGCTAAGAGAAAAAAAAAATCAGTCAGAGACCAATGGACACCCATATGGATCCTATATAAATTATATACCAAATAAACTGATCTGAGAGACGCAACATATCTTGCATATTTTCCTTAGAATTGTTATAATCAGAAATATTAGATGGTATATATGGCCAGAGATTTTGTTATTTATTGTCGTTCAATATGTTGTAAAATTTATAAAACACATATAGGTTAATATTTTATAGCATCTTCCTATACATTTTTGCTGTGCAGCAGTTCTAAAGTGCTTCATTAACCTCAGCTGTGCTCACAAACCACATGATATATGCCTAAAGTGGCATACCAGTTATTAAAACTTCATGACTGCATCTCTTTCCCCAAGTGAAAAGGCCACCTTTTCCCTAGTAAAATGATCATTTGCAGGATCCTTATAAAAGAGAGTGCTAAATTCTTTATTAATTAAAAGAGGCAGTAAAGCTTTCCATAAAACAACCTAAATGTTTCACAACAGTAAAGACTCTTAGCTGCATTTCTGCTGTCCATGGAGATCATTTAATGACAATCAAGCCACTATTTCTTCTTGTCTCAATCAGAGCAAGCCTCCAAATAATTCACTTTGCAATCTTCTTAGAACAAAGAAATGGAATTTGTAATAGAATAGAGACCAGTAGCTTTTATGTCCATATCCCAAGTGAACTGAGATGAAAGCTTTACTAAGACAGCACAGGACAGGGCACGGCAGGGCAGGACAGGACAGGACAAGACAAGACAACCTTTATTGTCATCAAAAATGAAATTCCGTTGCCTGTTCATTCAGATAGATAGATAGATAGATAGATAGATAGATAGATAGATAGAGATAGAGATAGATATATAAAATCTACCCATACTCATATATAACACACACACACACACACACACACACACATAGTAACAGGGAGGAGTCATAAGATGGGGGTGTGGCTAACTGATGAAGACAAATGAGTCAGAAATAGATCTATTTTAGTCTCCGTTAAGTCTTACAACAGACAGCAAAATGCTGGTTAATGTCTGATAAAGCCTAGAAAATAGTGAATTGGGATTTCATTGAACTATGGCTATATAAACATCTTGATTTACATAGGAAAAACCCTGGCTAAAACAATAATACATACATACATACATACATACATACATACATACATACATACATAGTGTTTTTCTATCGAGACACCTGGTCTACCCCAGCTTGTGGGAGGGAGCGTACTGCAACCCTTTCGCCTTTCAGCTCCAATCCAGGAGCCCTCAAGCAGTCACATTCATGACTGCCTAGCATGCAGGCAGCCCAAGTTCGAATCCAAGTAAGGGTATGGCAAGCTGACGAGACTAAATAGCTTGAAATAGATCTATACTAGTCTCCCTTTATTTCTTTATCAGTGAAATATAAATTATACACACACACACACACACACACACACATACATATATATTACATAGCAAAAAGAGGAAACTTGAGAGTTCACTAGGTTGATGCTCTATGGAACAAAACTGTGACTGAATGTTCTGCTTGAATACCATGAAGATTCCTCCCAGAAGGTAAGAAGGAAACCAGGTCATGAAGAGGATGTGCAGTGTCCCAAACAATACTGCGGACAGTTGTGGAATTCAAATAATTTAACAACCGGTTCTCTGCCCTAATGACTGGCTGGGTGGGCGTGACCATGGTGGGCATAGCCAGGAGGTGTGACAGGCAGCACTCGGCCTCCTGCAGTCTCCTGGGAGCACAAACGGGCCACGGGGGGGCGTGCCTCACCCCATGCCCCATTTTAGGCCTAGTAGGCCTCCTGGACTTACCTGGGAGCCAAAATGGAGTGTGTGCGGGGACTCCTGGAAGGGGTAGGGAGGGGACGGGCCAGCAGCAAATTAGCTACTGGTTCACCCAAACCAGCCCAAACTGGCTGAATCCCACCACTGACTGCGGACTCTGCATCAATTATATGCTAAGTCCTGGATAGAAGGAAGTGAACTACAAATAATATTTTCTGCCATCCTCACCATCCTGTACTGCCTACTTATATCTACCCTAGGCCACTATATCTGTCTATAAAACAAATCTCCACATGATCATAAAAAATTAGTATCTTTTATATTTTTCTGCTATCATCCAGTAGTTATCTATATTTTGGAATATATTTCTTATTTAAATCAGAGAGATATGGTATTTCGGTCAGAGATATCATTACCCAGAAAAGTTGATTATTAATACTGCATTAAATTGAGGTATAAACATGTCATCTATAATAAATGTTCTCTATTCTCAAATCATAAATGTATTTGCTAGATAAGTATTAGAATTAATTAAGCACCGAAAAACAAATGTTACAAAATGTTTAACATTCCTTCAAATTTATAGGAAAATACGAATAAAATATGATAAAGGGGAGATTACTAAGTGCAGAATATATACACAATGGCTATAATGTATATAGTCTGTGTCCTGCTCCTCAAGAACTTTTGTAGAACTCAAAACATCTCCTCAACTGCTTTTTTGGGGGGGGATGGAAGCGAAGATTAAATTAAATTTAGTAGTTTCAAAACAGAATAAATGGGTGACTGGAATTAGAAAACTGGCCTTAAGGAAAAAGCGGATGAGTTAATGAGACCTAATGAGTAAGTGTTTCATTTGTGTTTTCTTTTCATGGTTACATGTAGGTAAAGCAGGGCTAACACCCTAGCTAGAAATGTTTTTGTTTTATTTTAATACCTAGCCATCAGTATTTTTCTATTTTAATAGCAAAAATCCATTGCCAACATCTCATCAGTGGATCTGAATTCTGAACCCATTAATATTTCTGTTTTCTGTAATTTCTGTTATAGACAACTATCCAGTTCCATGGTTTGATGATGTTTCTGTGTAATTACTTTTTTCTTGTGGAACACTCAAGGCAGGGTAAAATATTTCAATCATTAACATTTAGTGATCTGCCAAAATGATGCAACTTATCTGTCTTCTAAGGTGGAAATACAACCTCTGAAGGAATACATTCCATAGCCTGGAGCAAGGGAAGAAAAGTTTGTCTTCCAAATGCTCAATATATGAGCCTCTGAAAGCAGAGATACCACAGTATTCAGAATGGCAGAGATGGTCTAGATACCTGATAACCAAGTACTAAAACACTACACGATTAAAAATTAAATTCCAATGCTTAACAACTAAAGCTTCACTTACATACTTCGCAACTTTGCAATTCTCAACATCTTAAAATTTTGAGAATCCTATTACAGGTTCCAGATTTTTCCTCATATTATAACATCAAATTGTTATGTTTTGCATTCTTTAATTTGTAATATGTTATCTGATTAGATATCTCACTGAAATATCTAATCCAATGGATACTTTTACTTCTGAAAAACTGAACTTCAAAAGGAGAATGGTTTTCCCATTTCTCCTTATCGCACAGTGTATTTGTGTGTAGGTTTATAACAGCCGTCTTTCCCATTGAACATACACCCACATAGAGTTACTCATATATTGCTTAATTTTAAGCAATGTATTTTAACCCACATAGAGTTACTCATATATTGCTTAATTTTAAGCAATTTATTAATATAAAACAAATTATTTGTTGTTCCAAATAATTTCCAGTGACTTATTCTGATATTATTAATATTCTTTTTATAATATTATTGAAAACAATATGTAGATATAAAACTAATACAAACTATAATGAGGAAAGGTAAAAAGAAAAGGTAAAGATAAAGGTGAAAAGAAAAGAAAAGAAAAGAAAAGAAAAGAAAAGAAAAGAAAAGAAAAGAATACTTTCTCCTTTGTCCTAGCAAGTATAAACAATTTTAACAATGTGTTACCGTATCTTTAAATACAACAAACAATCCCTTCATCCCATATCTCACTTCATTCTCTACAAGCAAATTTTTAAAACCTCATCCTCCATCCTAATCAGCAAAAGTCCCTTAAGGGTTACCAGAAATAACAACATATCTTCTGTAAACTTGGTCTAATAAACCCACTTGAATATCTTCCTTTTATAGTTGTGTCTTGTTGACGACACCGAAACCTGACAGTTTTCTATTTTTAAAACAAGCCTAATACATCAACATTCAACACAACCTATAAAAATCCAGTAGAAGTTACCACACATCATTTTATTTTATTAGAGTTCACATTTTAATTTGCTTCTAATAAAATACAGTTGTGGTAACTTCCACGATATGAAACATTAAGTTGATTAGCACTGAATAAATTTTGCTTCAGATATTTGATTCCAAGGTGATCTGAGTGAATTAACTTTATGAATCAAATTGGAAAATCAAAACAAATAATTGTATTGAATGCTTTTGAATCAAATGATTTGGATGCTTCTGAGCATGTACAGAAAGATCTTTTCCAAATTAATTTACATACCCCAAATCAAACCAATTTTTCAACTTGATTCAAATTGTCAAGTTGGATAGATTCTCTGCAACGCACTTGATTTCCATATCCCACCATTAAATAAAGAATTGGTTTTAATGATCTGTTACTTATCATCTGCCTAATCCCTTTTCTATCAAAATTCAGTACTTACTGATTCCTACAGCTGTAATGAGTTTAATAGCGAGGTCAGGGATTTCACATTGTATAAAAAATGGTTCCAATATGTACTGTCCAAATGCCAGAGAGATTACTGCTGTGGCAGCAGGGCTGGAAGAAAAAGGAAGAGATTATTTTTCTAAGGAATGCCAAAACCACTATCTTGTGCCTATATTAAATATAAATATGTATCAAAAAATGTGGATATCAAATTTCCAGAATGCATTTATATCCCTAATGGATCCTAAATAATAACTTGATAACTCAACCATTACCACAAGTAAAACAGAAAAATTAAACCTTGTACAGTACTCCTTTTAAAAGTTTTTTTTTTAAATGAAGTATCAAAACAGCAAGTCAAGTTAGAACAATTAAAAATTAACTCACACTGATTTTATCTGTTGTCATTAAGAATTATTACTACTATTAGTAGTTATTAGATAAAGTTAATGTTTTTAATTTTGCAATCTCTGAATCTTACTACTGATTAGCAGGTATTCTGGTTGGATCTTTAGAAAATTAATCTGAGACCTTCTATTAAATTTTAGCTTTACTGTATATAAACAGTATATAAACTGTTATAAACAGTTTAACTGTTAAATTGTTATAACTGTTTATTGTATATAAACAGTACTAATTGATTTACAACAGTAGTTAGAAATATATTTCATGTATGTTGTTCTTTCAGCGGAAGACAAAATTATCCTATGATAGTCATTGGTTTGAACAAGCATTTTTCTTCACACTAACGGTAATAATTTAAAAATGATTTTCCATTATTTATTTTAAGTCTCAGATTTGGATCAGTGCTAATTCATTCAGTACTCCCAGAAATTTCCGGGAGAGTCAAGAAATCAAAACATTCATGGTGACTTAGCATTTTAAGCATGACTGTGGTCATGTTAAAAATCCAATTTTTTGTTGTTTGCTGAATGACATTGGGTATATGTAGCAATAAGATAAATAGAAAAGAGATATCTAGAGTGAGGCCTGAAAGAGAAAGTAAGAAAGCATTTTAGTTTCACAGAAATGAAATCCTTTCAGAATGTGAACCTGTCACTAAGTAAATGAATCAAGGGACTGAACTTTCTACACATAAACTGATTAGCAATTTAGCATTTGTATGCTGCATTTTTAAAAAACATAACACAGTAAACAATAAGTATTTTACTATTAAAAAGTCTTTATAGGTAATTTTTTCAATAAGTTCAGGAAGGATCCAGACAAATAACTCTTCTTCAGGTAACATGTCAAGTCATCTTCTGCTCATGCCTCAAAAATATAACAGAATACCTTTTCCCACAAATAAAACCATCTGCAATGTCGGATGAAACTTTATTACTTCAACAATGGTAGTAAATTAGTGTCTCCACCACACCTAAAGCATCAGGAATGACAGATTGCATGCCAATACACACACAAAAAAACCCCATGCTATAAGTAATTTTCAGAGAACAAGAAGTCATTTTAAAATATCTGCAGCTCAAAATGATCTGTTCATTTCTGCCAATATAATTCTTCCCAATAATAAGACCAATGCTGATACTTGATTTATCCACCTACAAGATTCCATCAACTGGTATATGGTAGTCCTCAACTATCATAATTAGGGCTGGAATTTCTGTTGTTAAGCAAGGCAGTTGTTGAGTGAGTCATGCCTGATTTTTTGCCATGGTTGTTAAGCAAACCATTCTCATTGCCAAGGGAATCACATGATCTGTAAGTGAATTCAGCTTCCCTCATTTACTTTGCTTGTCAGAAACTAATTAGGAAGGTTGCAAATGCAAATGGTGATCACCTCACACAAGAATGCTGAAATTGCCAGGCACCCGAATTTTAATCATGTGACCATGGGGATGCTGCGACAATCATAAGTGTAATAGCCAATTATAAGTCTCTTTTGTCAGTACTGTTGCAATTTTGAATGCTTGCCAAATGACTGGTTCTAGGTTAGGAACTACCTGTGTTCAATCTCCAGAAGTCTATAGCTTTCCAATTTATTTTTATTAGAAAAATCAGAACATTAATGTAAACAACATAAAAATAAAAACCTCTGTAGAGGCCTTATGCTAAATATATAAATAACTACAAATTACCTATGTATCTTAACTTGGACCATACCCAAATGTACAGTGCTTGAAATTAATCATATCAATCGAAACTAAAATGTCTAAGACATTTTAATCTTTCATATTTCTAATTGTGTTGCCAATGTTATTTTGTGAGTCTAAGTAAGCCTTCTGAAGGTAAAGGTAACGTTCTGGATTGCTACCATTGAATATTGGCTAAACTTGAATTTAACTCTTTTGGCCTTGGAAGCCAGCATGTTACTTATTTAATACAGCAGTGGGCTTTTACTTTAACTCTGCTTTATCTCCAATAGTTCTTTTTGGAATATAATATACATGAAAGTCCATATTGCATGCACTGTTTCAGAATGGCAGACTGAATCTTTACACACATCCTATTATTGTATATTTTATCATTGCAGATCTTTTATTGCCCCACTCACAATGTCATCAATATATAATCCTTTTTCTTTCAGCATGCTTCAGGAAAAGCTACATCATCTATATCTATATCTATATCTACATCTCACCAATTTTATATATATTATGTGGCTTATAAGACCACAGAGCACAAATATATTGTCTCGTGATACAGAGCAGCTTTTCTAATTTCTTTTAAGTATACTACGTTTGTGAGTTTAAGCTGGGAGTTTATTATATATGTGAATATTTATCACGTGTGTGTGTACAATCTGGTAACCTAATCATAATAAACTAAATTTTCTATATCTTATATCTGTTTATAAAAGTACATCAGATACTCTTATAAAATCTGAGAAAGCAAGCATGCGAAGGAAAACTTAAGAAAGAAAAACCAATAGATTGTGTCAACTGTTATCATATTTATAATTGTTCTTTTATTTTCAAAGCACATAAGGAGTAAAATGACAACAAACCAAAAGTTATGTTTACTTACCGTATGATAAGTAGTTCTACCCAAACTCTTACAAAGGCAGGAAGTGGACCGAAAGCTTCAAGGATATATGTATAATGCCCACCAGATTTCTTAATACTTGTGCCTAATTCTGCATAACAGAGAGCACCTATAAAAATAGAGTTAATTTTAAACTATTGTTTTGGCAAGGTTTATCAAAAATGTTCATAATCAGAGGACAGATGTTCATTTGTTATCAATAAGCAGATTTATATTTCAATGGTGTCTAAAATACTCACGTAATAAAATTACAATTATTTACATTTCTTTTTCCTCCAGAAACCTATCAATCATTAACACAAGGTCAGTTCAGGTGAGCATATAGGGAAATGTTTTTTTAAAAAATTAAACTAATCTGCCAATGAGAAAAACCATAGTGTTACAAATGAAAGTCTGAAAAATAAGGATTAAAATAGGATCTTATCATGGATCATGTTGGGAGCCAATGTAGGGGTATGATTGTAGCAGATTATACCATAGTGATAAAAATGCAAGTCATTATGAAGTTGAGCTACTGTTTTTCTTTTCTACAATAGAAGAAAAGACGTGAGATATACTACATGAGGTTTCAATTGGACTTCCTCTCTATTGTATTGTATTTCAGAGTTGGGAAGCCTTAAGATAGAATCCTCTTATCTTTCAAAGAACCCAGAATGGCTTGCTGTAGGCACCCTGATTTTTAAAATTATTATGGTTGGTTTCACAGTAACCCAAATAATTAGACTGGATTGCATATCATTGTCCACCTATCAATCATTCCCAGAAGACTTTCCTTTTTTTCAATACATGTTATATTAATCATTGCAAATAGCAAATTATTGTTATGAGTTCACAACAATGTGGAGTCATAGCTGCTAGTTCTTTAGCTGTGCTGGCCTTCATAGGCATCAGGTTCTTCCCAAAAACCTAGGATGTCATAATGTATCTGCATAGTATATGTGCCAATCCAAGCCATACATTATGTATCTTTTGAACTGACAAATGTCAATTTTGTCAATGCAATGATTTTTTAAGTGTCATAGAAGATTTTCCGCTATGGGACCAATTCATCATTATAATTATGCCATATCATAAAACTTAGAAATTACGCATACCTTTTGATACCACCATACAATATTGTGAGTTTTCCAGTAGAATTGTAGTCAAACATTTACATGCCCATTTGATATATTAAACACCTATCCCTAGACAGTATAAAATTAGCCCTGACTATTGATCTTCAATGTAAAAATTCCATTGTTACCCAAGGCAAAAAGTTATATTGTTCATACAACCAGTTATGCATGTTCTAAACTATTAAACTCTGCACATTTCAAACTCTACTTTAAAATTCTTAACAATTTAATTGTCCTTCACTTCTTCTCAACAGAGGGTACAAAATATTTCCATAGAAGGAACAATGTAAAAACATTTTTCTGATAAATATTTGTCATTTTACATTGTATAGGGTATCAATAACCAACAACCATTCTAAAATTATTGTGGAATTTCACTGGCTATTCATATGGACATATTTTAAAGTTGTAGCCTTCTCTCTCTTGTATTTTTCTGTTCAAACATCAGTCTATCATAGCCAATTTTGGGACAGTAATTTCCTCTCTCAGAAGTTTTGTTGTGGAAATAGAGGAGAGGATCCTGCATGTGCGCCATCTTGAACTCCTCCACAAAGGTAAGAAGTAAATGAATAAAATCTAAACTCCATGTTTCTTTACATTTAATCAAATCAGTACATCTCTTGGCCTGTTCTCTAAATCATTCTCAATAGAAATAACAAGACAAACTTAGAGAAATTTATCAATAATTCAAAATAAACATTAGCCCAATTCCTAAGAAAATGTTCAATTCTCTAAAATAAGCATCTGCAGAACTATCTTCATATTTCTTTTCAGTAGGCCTTATTGGATTCATAGATTAATTTTGTTTAATTTAATAATTAAAGTCTTAAAACCCCATAAAAAACAAAAATGGAAAATGGAATAGTTTGGAGACAGTGTTAATCATATTGAATAGTAGCAAGAAGGATTTACTGCTGAACTCATTCTCACTGAATTTATCAGAAAATATTTGTGCATTGCAAATTTCAGAAGAATAAAAATTATTTATGTTCCTTTAATCATTCCACAATAAAAATAAGCAGTATAAATGAAACAATATCATCGTAAGAAGTTCAGAATATGGATGTATTTTATGGATAATCCTTGGATTGTCCATGTTAGTTAACCAATATGAATATTGCAAAAATTGTGGACTATACTGTTTATCTTGTTCCTACCTGAACCAGTCTCACTACCTGGGCATTATAGAATAAGACATCTGGAATTTATAAGAAATCCAAGGGAATCAACGTTAGCTTCTTCATTCTAGCTGTTTTCCATATCTTCAGCTCCTAGAATGTTTGATAACCATATCTAAGAATTCTGAAAATCTGAAATCCAGATATCCAGGAAGAACTAGATTGAAGGAAGCAACCATAAATTATTCTTGATGTGTCTGTTCTACATCCTACTTTTAACCCAGTTTGTATATGTAAAGCAACTTGTTTATCAAGCGTGTATTAAGCCTCACCTCTGCTCTTTAACATGTAGAATATATTGACAGAGAGCAACCTTCATTCCACTTCTTGGCTGGATATTTGATACTCAATCTAGTTTATCCACTGTTCCTAATGCTAGAAAAAAGTTGTATGGACTATAATAATTACTCTACTCATATGACTTATCCCCTTCTTAGCTGATTAAGGCAATCAATGAATTAATTGTTTGGACAGTTTAAGAAGGACCAATAATTCTAATATCAATGATACATTGTGCTCCCAATATAATTATTAATATTTAGAGAAATCCAAAATCTTTAAGCAATGCCATTTTGTACATTGCAAAATTGTCAGGCAGATTATTAATGCTGCTCCTCAAAATTGCACTCATATATAGAACTGCTGAGAAGAAATTTACATTGCTTAATAATGAAAATGCATACCACGAAAATTTAAATTTAAAAACTCTAGAACTTTAAGTTGCAGTAGGGGCCAACATTACAAGAATGCTTTCACACATTACAAGACTGCTTCTGAGCATGCACTGGGGATTTTACTTTTGCCAAATAATCTTCCCTATCAGTTAGGATTAGAAGTAAGAAACTCCAGTTCAGTATCTACAATTCCAGAAAAACTTTAGTCTCATTTAATTAAAAAAAAGTAATTTAAGTCTATATTGCTATATGTTGGAGACCAGCAACTTGTTTTTAGAGTGTGTACAGAAATAACACAAATTTTATGATTTAGGAAACTCCTTTCTTATCTATTTTTGGAAGCCCCATCTATTTTAAAAGCAAAAACTTAAATCCATCCAGTACAAAAGGCACATTAACATTTGATCTTCAGACTTTGCGTGTATCTGTGTGGATAGATAGATGGATGGATGGAAAGATAGATAGATAGCATCATCAGTACAGCTAGCCACCCCAAGGATCAATTAAAAACTTTCAAAACTTACCAAAGAGTGAAAGAATTCCACAGACAGTCCAGACAATCAAGGACATTCCCACTGTGCCAGTGTTCTGGAGAATTCCTTTTGGAGAGATGAAGATTCCGGCTCCAATTATAGTGCCAGTTATAATGGATATTCCTCTCAGCAAAGTTATTTTCTTCTTCAGCACCACTTTGTCTCCTGGTTCTACCTTGATGTCATATGTTGAAGGCAACTTAGATTGTCCCTGGGGGTAGTTTCCATTGGAACATGACGAGACCGGAGACTTCCTAAACATGCTTTAGAGCAGCTCACACAATTTACAAAGATTAAAACAAAAACCTTCTCTGTTCTTTTTTTCTTCTCTTCGTCTCTTCCTAGCTAAAAGCTATTGCACATGGTCCCTTACTGTCTCTAGCTTTTAAACCTGCTTGTGCCAACAGGTATAAAGCTCCTCGGGTGTCTTTTAACTTTTCAGTGATATCAAACTGCTACTGAAAAACACCTGCTTCTTCTCTCAGCTACCTCAGTGTTGTTCTGTCATTGGAAGCCAGCTCCACTTCAGTACGGTATTGTGTTTAAGCTTCCTTGTCATACCAAGTTAGCTTTGCTGAATGATGATGCAAATTCCACAGGTTTGCATCAGCCATACGAGCTAGTTCAAGCATTACTCAGCACTTTTTCGGTCTTTTTTTTCAGAGTAGCAGGATGTTGCACAACTAACTCAAACTCTTGCAGAAAATACGAACACATGCTCCCCAGGGCTAACCAAATCTTAGTTAAAAGATTGTATTACTGGCATATTTCCAAATATTTAAACGCACTCCTAATGTGAAAAAACATCTGTTTCGAAGAACAAAGTCCTGAAGCTAATAAGTGGGAAAAGCAAATCAAATATAAGGTGTGTCATCTTATTATTAGTGTAACTAGCTTTTCCTACATTATAAAAAAGATTCTAAGTTTTTATTTGTTTTATATAGACCATGAATTTTTTCCTTAAAGATTTTATACATTTATGGGGAGTGGGGGGAATCCATGCCCACCTCTTTTCTTCTTTGGGTTGCCTATCAACTCAGACAATCCAGACGGTTTGATTCTTGGTGTTTACTTGATTACTCCTTGATGAAAACATTCCTTCAACCAAAGCAATAAGTTTATTGGAAGCTAAAGCCCTGATTTCCAAAGAAATATATTACAGAACTCAACAAAAGTCATTGTCATGTTGTTGCCATCTTTTTTTAAAGAAATTAAATTTGCTTTTGTTTCCTGCCTTGTATGTTTTTCATGCACCTCATAAATCCCAAGTACATTAAAAGGTGGCAAGATCATGCTGGATGATCCTGACTCTGATATCTGTGACAGTAGTAGATCTTATAAAAGAAGTGCTACAAGTTTTTCTACATGATCGGAAACTCTGTATAATTTATTTGAGTGTCTGATTTGTAGTGATTGGCCAATTCAGTTTTTCAGAGGTACAGTGCTAACCTGAAAATTGTTTCAACACATCAAAAAGTAACAAACTGAGAAAGACTGTTACACAGTTCAATATGACGCAATGATATGAATGCTTTAAATTAGCACTGAAGTTTTCATTGACATTATTAGGTAAGTTCTTTTACAGCCTCCTCCAAGTTTACAGTGAGTCCTACTGACTCAAGTTTTCTTTTCCACTCCACAAATTGCCAATTACCTATCTCTAGCCTAGCATAAACAAAGCAGGGAAAAATTATGTAAATGAATTCTTCAACAGATATTGTATTGAAAACAATCATTCCCATAAAATATTCATCTAGAGCATAAAAGAATATGGTGGGGTTCTCTGAGGGACAAAGGAATTTCTTTTGCACAGTAATCCTAAATCAGTCACCCGTAGAATGAAATCAGAGATTTTGCAGATATGCTGTGCTTTGGGCTGGTGCTGCCCATGCTAATCCTGTTTAGGAGCATTCACTGCCTCTTCCTGATAAGTACTTAACTTGCCTGTCAGGATTAACCTGGAACATTATGTATTAATAATTAAAGAAAAGGCAAATATTCTTCCTACTGAGTGTTGACAAAAGTTCTTTCTCAGTACTTCTCCTTTTATGAAAGGAGACTTGATATGATTATTATAAGACTTTATTAATTAAACAAATTGTTTAATTAGTCTTAGTAATCAGCTATAAGGAAATGTATTTTTACTTTGGTAGAGTATACCACTGGGGGAGGGGGGAGAACTGGATGGATATAATGAGCATTTTATATATTCTGGACTGTGATAGATAGAGTTAGTGGATAAGTGCTTTTGCATTAAGGGTTAAATTCACTTTTCTTTAATCTAGCAACCTGATGTGCCTGGGTTTGGTGCTTATTCTGGGATTAAGTGATTATTGTTATTGGCAAAATACTACTTATATAACAGAAGTCAGATTTCATTACCTGTCTTCCATAACTGTTCCTACCAGAAGTCGTTCTAGGCTTTCTTTGTAGGAATCTTAAATTAGCTAACTTATGTCATAATCACTGTCTGAAAAACTATCATGACTATGTCCATGCTGTCCTACATATATGCTTCCATGAAAAATAAAATGACTGCCACTATAAAATTTGGCTAGATTCCATTCATTAGGTAAGGTCAAATAAGGATTGACATAATAGCAAAAGTGACCAACCCTGAACAAATCCAATTTATGGAGTGGCTTGGTTTAAGATAATTTGTAAGAGATTTTTTTTCCCAAAAAAGAGGTATAAATGAAAGCCAAAAACCTGTATTTCATACATGAGAAAAACCAATGGAAAGTAAAAACTTTATCTAGACTCATTGATGTGGGAAGAATGATATGCAAGTTGTTATACCAGTTATGATGTAACCTTGCAGAAAAACTACAAGTATTAAACTATGAGAGAAAAAGTTATTTTTCCAAATAATCCCCACTGTCCATAGACCCAGTAGATTTCTTCAAAGGGTTCAGAATTATATTCACTTTTTGCCTTTTTCTCTTTCTCAGTTATTTTTTTTCTTTAAGTGTGAAATTATTTTTTACATAAAAATGTAAAGTGAAAGCAGCTCAGGAAAACCTGAAAATTTAAATAAAGTCAATGAAAATTCAAATAGTTCTCTAAAAAACAGAAAGGCAAAATAGAGTTTAATGCACCTACTTAAAAATTAAACATAAAAAACCCTTGACAATAAATGATACAAATGCGATAATATCACTGATAAAAAACCTTCCAGTAAGGCTTAATTCCCAATAAATGCCAAATATTAAACATTGATACAGATTCATATTTTTAAAAATGAATATATTTTCCTTATATTTTAGCTTAAAAATATTTTTACTAAAATATGCAGGGTAATATTAATCTTTCAATATGAATATATGAGAATATTCATCATTGCCCAAAACTGGAGATAGAACTTCTGATAGTGAAAATAGGTGGGGTTTCTTGCAAAATAATGTGTCCTGAAATATATTATCCAGAGGTGGTATTCAGCAGGTTCTGACCAGTTCTGGAAAACCGGAAATTTTAAGTAGTTCAGATACTTAAATACCACCTCTGGTATTTAAATAGTTAAATAGTTCAGATACTGGTAAATACCACCTCTGAATGGCCCTGCCCCCATCTATTCTCTGCCTCCCAAGTCGTAGCTGATTGGGAGGAAATGGGGATTTTGCAGTAACCTTACCCTGGAGTGGGGAAGGAATGGAGATTTTACAGTATCCTTCCCCTGGAGTGGGGTGGGAATGGAGATTTTACAGTATCCTTCCCCTGCCATACCCACCAAGCCATGCCACGCCCACCAAGCACACACCCACAGAACTGGTAGTAAAAAATTTGAATCCCACCACTGATATTATCAGACTTTTAACTGACACATAATATGTGGCTGTACAATTTTAACATACTTGGATCAATAGATTTAATATTGACCTTAAAAAAAAAGCCAACTATCTGAGAAACGATCTTCTTAAAAGTTTATAAGGTGTTTCCTAGATTGACAAGCGGGCAGAATTGTGTGAATCAGACACAGTAAATGAGTAGGCTTGGTCCAATGAGACAAATTCTATAAATGTGGTAATTTAAAAGCTCATAATTAATTGGCGTGCCAGTACAAGAATATAATCATTCTTAGTGATTTATAAGAATTGCTACAGCTTTTATATTATGCAAAGAAGCTCAAATTAAAACAAATTAAAATTCAGAGCAGCTGAACTGTGGGTTTTAAGGAGAATATTTGTTTTATTTTCAGGGGAGAATTAAAATTTAAGGTAAGTTGTTTTATAATACTTTTCATGACAGAAAGTTGTTTTATAATATTTTTCATGACAGTATTGTTTAAATAGTAGCCAAGTTTTTCCAGCATAAGCCAGAAATGTTAGCCAGAAGAATGGCTAAACCAGGGGTCCTCAAGCTTGGCAGCTTTAAGACTTATGGACTTCAACTCCCAGAATTCCAGAATTCTGGAAGTTGAAATCCACAAGTCTTAAAACTGCCAAGTTTGAAGACTTCTGGGCTAAACAATTCATGGCAAACAAATAAGGCCGTGCTGGTCTCCAAAACTTTAAATTTTGCTTTTGTTCCAAACAGTTGGAGGGAATTTTAAAAAATCATCTTGTCATTTTGAGAATCCCCTATTTTACTCTGACAATAAACTCATGAGGTAAATTTCATTGAGGAATAGTAACTGAGTACTTGGTCAATCAGTGAATTAGCATTATACCTAAGTTAGGCTTTGAACTTGTTCTGTATTTTACACATTTGTTTCTATTCTATGTACCCTTTTCACCTAAAGATTCTTCTTCATTGTATTTATGAAAGTTATGCATAAATATGATTTGGAACTAATCAATATTTTTCTAATGGCATATTATTTATGCAAGATGAATCAGGATTTGGAAGAAAACTTTCAGGTAACAAATATACTGATTTAAATCTGCATTTCAAACACAGAATCCAAATTGAAATTTAGATATAAGGCATTTTATTCAATATGATTTCTTTTGCATGATGTACACATGAGAAAATTGTTTTAATTTTTATTTTAAGTTTACATTTGTTGTTATTTGTGAAGTCATATCCGACCCATCGCGACCCCATGGACAACGTTCCTCCAGGTTTTCCTATCCTCTACTATCCTCTGGAGTCCATTTAAGCTCATGCCTTCTGCTTCAGTGACTTCATCCAGCTACCTTGTTCTCTGTCGGCCCTTTCTTCTTTTGCCCTCAATCTTTCCCAGCATTAGGCTCTTCTCCAGTGAGACCGTCCGTCTCATTAGGTGGCCAAAGTATTTGACTTTCATCTTCAGGATCTGGCCTTCTAAAGAGCAATCAGGGTTGATCTCTAGGACTGACCAGTTTGATCGCCTTGCAGTCCGAGGGACTCGCAGGAGTCTTCTCTAGCACCATAGTTGAAAAGGCCTCAATTCTTTATGTAAAAAAAGTTTTATATAAAGGAGTACAATAGAAGAAGAAAACAAAAAGAGAAAGACAAGAAAATGAACAACTATAAAAAACCAACTATAAACAACCAACTATAAAAACCAACAAGGAACTTAACAAAAGTACAAAAGAAACCAATCAAATTTATTAAAGATAATTATTTTTTAAAAAATAAAAAAAATATGTTTTCCTGTTTAGGATGGCACTGTGAATACACCTCTTTCACACACACCCTCTCTCTCTTCTGATTAAAGTGCTTTCAAACTTCTATCGTATTGGACTATATCCAAACATTCAGGAATTGCTTTAATTTTAGCTGCATGAAGACATTGGAAGATTCTTCTACTAATTTCTTAAAAGAGATCCTGACTTGAGCACAAATATTAAAGTAATCCAACAAGATCTGGCTGAGCTTAAATGTAATTTAAAACTGATTTTTTAAAAAATGGCTCATTTTGAGAATCAACTAAATGGCTCTGGGTCAGTTATTCAAGCTAGTAACAGTATTTTAAATAAACACATTACTTACTTAGAGTTACTATTGTATAGGAAAGATCTACATATGATGGGCATTGAAAACCTTACAAGTCAATCAAAACTGGGTGAATTTATAGAGGATTTAAAAAAAAAAAAAAACCTACCTTTTGGATCAGATTTTCCTGTCAGAATTGAACATGTGATTAAAATTCCTTTAATGAGAAGAAAGTCTGGAACTGCTTCTAATATTATTGTGCCGTTATCACTAGAAGTGAGATTTTATGTATATATTGCCAGGAAACAGTCAAATCTCCTTTGAACAGAGGTTCTAGCCAATGTAAGACATCAATTTTTCTTGATTTGGAAGTTTCCAAAAAAGTGAAAGCTGTTTACAGAAGTATGACGTCTTACCAGATCAATACAACTTCCGCATTTCATGTGTTTCCCAACTACCTTCTGTGTTAATCATCAAGACCAGTTTCACAAGTTCTATTGTCCTTTGAATGAAGAGACCTTCATTTTACTTTAAAATCTGCTAATGGACAAGCCTGATCATATTTCATTCCTTGAATCTGTTGGATCTGTTGCAGAAAAGTTGAGTTTGCTTACAGCTCTCTGCAAAAGCATTATTTTATAAGCCTCTATGCTTGCTTTTTTTTTTTTTTACTGAATTCTTTTTTGTTTGTATTATGGTTAATTTAAAATAGACTGTCTGGGCATGTTGCCAATACTGCCATCTATTTTTAATACATAGCATCCCAAGCCATTGTTATATCTGTACCTTTATTAAGATTGTTATCAAAAATTTCTTTTAACTTTTTTCCATAATTTTCCATCATTTCTTCTTTCTGCAACTACGCTTCATTTAATCTTCATCTGAAAGATCTGGTTTTCCTTTTAACACTGAATTGATGTATGGGGGAAAATATCTTTGGTAGTATCCCTGTTTTGTGAACAGCAGTAGCCAAATTGTAAAATATTCAAAACATGATCTGGGTCTTTCTTAAAAATAAAGGTATTTTTATGCATCACTTAACATGTCTCCATGGATCTACAAGTTCAAGATTGTCTATCCTGTCAAATAGCAAACACACTTTTTTGGGCACTTTTTTGTCCTCCTTTTTTGAGGACAAATTAATCCATTCCAATCTCTCATTAAGTACCAATTTTCATATGGTAACCATTAATTTGTCCATAAATCCTTTGCAAAAAGTTACACTATCCTCATTTGGAACATATATTCCCAGTATCAAAGTCTTGGTCATGTCAAACACCAGGGAAATCAAGAGATTCAGGCAGTTCATATGTATATAAAGATTTATTGTAATCTTAAAATCTGTAGAAGAATCTGAACTACTAACGGTCAAGGGAAATTAGGAGAAGAAAAGAATAGAAAGGAATTCAAGGTGGGCTGGACTTGTAAGCATGAAGGGACTCATGATATATTTAATCTTCTTTCGGGCTCAACCTGGGCATCTCCTACAGACTATATATAAAGTACTTCCACCATCACATATCTACCATAATCATCATTCAATATCAGTTTGGTTGCAATTGGGGATTTATATATAAAACAGTTACATTTTTTTTCTTTTTAACTTACTTACAAGAGTTAGCAAAACGATTGGAAGCTGTTTCTTTATAATCTTTTTTTCTTTTATATTTCTATTTCTTTTTATACATTTTTTTTAGTTATGGTATTGTTCCTTATTTTTCTTGTTTCTTTTCTAATTCTTTTCTAACAATATTCATCTTGTTTTATCTTGTTAAAAATTTATCCAATAAATGTATTTATGCCTAGAGCCTGTCAATAGCAGTGTCAATTGTTCATTTTACTGTATGACTTCATTTCTGCTGGTTGTAATTTCAGATAAATGCATGCATTAAGTAAACTTATGTTTAAATATTCTATCTACTTTTCTCCTTCACTGTATTACTGGTTTTCTAATTATTTTCCTTCGTTGTAGTTCTATACAGAAAATAATGATCTTTTTATTAAGGAAAACATATATAATGTTAATTATAAAATGTGCTAGTTTGTGTTTCCCTTTCTTTTATATCAAACTAACATAATTTTGGAAATTAGAATAGAATAGAATTCTTTATTGACCAAGTGTGATTGGACACACAAAGAATTTGTCTTTGGTGCATATGCTCTCAGTGTACATAAAAGGAAAAAAAGAAAAAAAAATACATTAATCAAGAATCATAAGATATAACACTTAGTGATAGTCATAGGTTACTAATAAGCAATCAAATCATACTAGGAAACAAACAGAACAATATAAATCGTAAAAATACAAGCAACATGGTTATAGTCATGGGAGGAGAGACAGGAGGTAATCCTAAAATATAACACTTACCCCTGACCTGGATGATTGAGAATCTCCATAGACAAAACTATGGAAGAACCATTATAGGAATATTATGGAACATGTCGTCCAAATATCTGGGAGGAGATGAACCTAAATCCATACGCTCTTAAAGTTGGGGGTTCATAAATTCATTTTTTTCCCCTCTTTCTACTTATCATCTGATTTTCATGGATTTAAGAAGGCTTCCATGAAGGAAAGTAGCCACTTATTTCAAAGTTTAATAGCAATCACAGGGTTTAGTGTAATCACCAACAAAACAGCAAAGTTCAACTGCAAAGCCAGCAAAATGAGCTCCTCAGATAAATTGCTATATTCTGGAAGCATCAGGGTGTATTGATTAAGCTCCAGAGTATTTCACTTCAGTGGGATAGAATTGAAAAAAAAAAACAACAACAATTCTTAACTGAAGAATCTAAAGTTTTCCCAATATAGCACAAAGTTACTTCTTTATCAAGAAGTATAACTTTCTGACCATAAAAACACACCTTCCTGATAACTACGACAGAAAATATATATTAGACTTGGTCAATTTTTATTTTTCAGAATTGCAAAGTGGCAGGCCAGCCACAAAGTCATCCTTGCTTTGTTTCATAAAGCTACAGATTAACTGATGTTTGCAAACATTACCAGTGTCTAAAACATTAAATCTACAATAATCTTGAGACTGTCACTAATTTGATAACCTTATGGTTGCAACAATAGCTAACCTAATTTTCAAACATTATCTGCTTCTTCCACATTTTCTCCTTTTTGTAGCACTTTGCTTTATGAAGTATCTAGAAACGGTAAAAGAGGCATACTTTTTGGTATTAAGAATATTGTCTAGCTATGGAGTTTGATATTATTTCTCTCCTTGCCCACTTAATTGTTTTTCTCTTTGCCCTATTTAGTTATATTGTTATTCACCTTGCAATATTAAGCAAGGTCTTTTGTTATTAAACTCTACAATGTCAGGAATGGTAAAATTATTAATAATAAACCTAACCTTCCTAAAAAGATATTTTCAGAACTAAATAGTAATGTAATATTTACTTAAACTAATAGTATTTAGCCATGAGTCTCTCCAGCACAAAGGATCATGTAATTTTATTCTACTGTTTGCTTTCAACTATACACAATCTTGTTAGCCTAGCTATTCAAATTTAATTATAGGACAAAAGCTTGACAAATTCCCTTGTAGTCATTCATCGAGTCATATGTTTCTAAAATTAATGAGTAATCCAGATGGAATTCCAATTTCCAAGGAAATTAAAGCCTTTGCTAGAAAATGCATCTGTCAGCTTATGAAGGAAATGCAAGATCAGCAAATCAATAATACTGAACTTTTCAAACGAGCTCAGTGACAAATAAATAACAACATTGACAGGCACATTTATATGTCAGAACAATTCAAAACAGGCTACATGGTAGCATTGGATTTTTTAAATACTTACAGTTAATGAACAGAAAAATAAACCAATGACTTAGTATTATGTGATTTTGGAAATGTCAGTTCCTTAAAATGAGATATAATGTAATCCAATATAGGCACAATTATTTACACAGAGATAAATAGCAGCAATTCCAATAAGAACCATCGCCTTTATAATATCATGGCATTAATCATTAAGTGGTGAATGTAAGAATAGTATGAGCACTGAAAATATTTGGATAATATCTAAGCAATGGGTATTGTGTAAAGTTATCTTTTCCCAATGTAGTATTTCTATTATGACTTTGGCTTTCAATTTCCATAATTTCCAGATAACATGGCTGGGAATTCTGAACATTAAAGTCCAACTTGGACTTGTAAAACATTAGTTTGTGATAATCTTCTATACTCTGTACAGTTGTTGTTAGCGGTTTAATTCTGTATTGATAAATAAACTAGGTTTTGCCTGTGTAAATATAATGGTTAAATTATATATAACTCATTGTAAATAATAAAGTAGAAAGTCAAGCTACTATGCCATTTCTACATGTTCTTAGAGTCTATGCAGCTCCTTCATGACTGTTATTTCTGTTATATAGCAAAACACTGTATAGTATAAGTTTTTGGAATTTAAGAAAGAAATTCTTGTATTATAGTAATGAAGCAGTAATTTAAATATCTAATTTGATGAACTTATTAAAATATGTTTATTATAAAAGAATTCAAGGAGAATTACCTGCTATTGTCACTTCTGTCTGTTTTCTTAGGAACTAAGAATTGGATAAGAAAAGGGAAAGAGAAATAAATTCAAGTACATGTCACAAGAGACTCTTACCAGTATTTTAGGATTAAGGAAATTATGTTGCCCAGAATTACTTTCAGTGAAATGGGTGGTCATATAAATTTGATAGATAGGAACATAAATTAAAAAATAATAGACTAAAATAAAGAGAAGGACAAAAACAGTAAGAAATTGTTACTCTGTGGAAATAAAGTATTGTATTGTTATCTTCTTTTTCCTCTCAGAATCACATCAAAGCAATCTGTAAAAATAAGTAAACAGATAAAAAAAATGGACAATTAATGACACTTTTAAATACCCACCTGTGTATTTATGTCTCAATACTTTTCTCATACTCACATTCAAAGCTAGTGAGTGAAAAAAATGTAAACATTTGTCTTGGAGATCTGGTAATAGGAATTTATTTAAGACATATTGACATAATAATAAAGACAATCTATCATCAACTCTCTATTTCTTGTCTTGTTTGGCCTTCTGACCTTTTTGTTCACAATTTTTAAAGGCATCTCCACATATTCCTTCTGGGGTCCAAAACTCTTTAACAAGAAAAAAGTAAGGAGTTTCTTTGCTTAGCAAGATTCACACAACCATACTTCACAGCCAGATGGAGAGTCAAAAGGCCATTGTAAGTTATTGATTATATTTTAGCAAAATCTTTCCAGCACAGCTCAAATGTCAGGATAGATTCTGCCAGGTCTAATTAACTGACGTTGCAACTTCTTTTTTTATAAGACATTCTAAGTAATTACTTATAAGTACTATTTTAAAAGCAAAATAATAATAATAATAGACCAGACTTAGAAAAATGTATTTTTCCATTTAAATACTAATATTTAAAACATCTCTTAAAAAAGTATTATCTTCAAAATGAAGAATAATCAGAATTTTGATTTGCTTCTTGCATCTTCTACCATATCTGAACAGTACCTACACTCTCAAGCCAAAATTGATGCATATATTGCATACATAAAGCACTGGAATATCCACAAGTTCATTTTAAAGGAATGTATTTAAAGTTATCATATATGCAAACCAAATGTTTTTAGTATTTTAATTATAATACTTTTTTTTTAATTGTAAGCTGCCCAGAGTCACTGAATGAGATGAGCATTGAATGAGATGAGCAGCTATAGAAACTGAATAAAGATAGAAAGATGAAATAGATGACAGATAGATAGATGATAGATAGATAGATAGATAGATAGATAGATAGATAGATAGATAGATAGATAGATGAAAGGGGGGAGAGAGAGGGAGAGAGGGGGAGGGAGAGAAAGAGGGAGATGATAGCTATGTAGGAAGGTAGATAGACAGATGGTAAACTGTTGCAGTAGAACTGCAAAATAAGAAAGAATGGCACAAAATTGCCAGAAATTGCCAAAATAAGGAAGCGATTCAGACTAACAGTCTGGTTTCATAGGTCCATAATTGAACAAAGTCAGAAGCAGAGAAAATTGGATAGTGAGAGATACTAAAGGAAGTGGAGGCGGAGATGTAAGATAGTGATAAGAAGCTTATTTTTTAAGCTGCTTGGGCCAATAAGTAAATCAGAATTGGAGTCTGGGACATTGCAGTAAAGCAAGAAATATGAGTTGAAGTTAGAAAAGGTATTAAAAAAGTGTGGAGCTTTGGCTACATAGTCACACTGAAACAGGAACACAGGTGCACAGACACATGGGGGGAGGAGAAGGAATAGAGCAAAACAAGTTTAGCTAATTGTAATGAAAAACAGGAATGGGGAAAAGCTTTGACCATAAATGCAGCCTAGGGAAATAGAAGAGGTGAGGTAGAAGATAAAAGGAAAATATATCCATTCATTCATTCATTCATTTAACAAGGGCTTTTCTCTTTGCATCACTTTGCTCAGCTGAGATTTCACTCCTTGTAACTAACAAAGGCAGAGGCCCAGCTGGGGAAATGCAAAGGCTTAGAAGGTTGATTGACATATTTGGCCAGCATGTGGTGAAAAGGATGTTGGCCAATTTTAACAGCTAGAAAATCCTCCAGTGGATCATTGAGGAACATTAGGCTTAGAGAACTGAAAAGAAAGAAAGCTGATGAAGATCTGATCCAAAAGAAGGAATCATATAGCCAGAAAACTACCTACATGAGATTTTTACAGAGGCAGATGTGACAATGAAATTTATTGACAAAGAAGGGAGGCAAATCAATTTGTTTAAATATGTTTTGTTTTGTTTTGTTTTGTTTGTTTTGTTTTGTTTTGTCTAACATAATTAGATGTCTTCTAGTTCCCACTCCCTGCTCAAGCAGGAAACTGTGAAACATTTCAGATAAAGGGTTGTCTAATCTCTTCTTAAAAACTTGCACTGTTGGAGCACCCATAACTTTTGGAGGCAACTCATTCTACTAATTAATTGTTCTAACTGTCAGGAAATTTCTCCTTAGTTTTAAGTTTCCTTGATTAGGTTCCATCCATTGTCCTTGTCCTGCCTTCAAGTGTTTTGGAAAAATACATTGATCCCCTCTTCTTTATGGCAGCCACTTAGATATTGGAATATTGCTATCATGTCAGCCCTTCTTCTTCCTTTCAATAAACTAAATGTATTCAATTCTGCAATTGTTCTTCATATGTTTTAGTCTCCAGTCCCTGCAGTCTTTCTATAGTCTCAACATCTTTTTTATATTGTGGCGACCAAAACTAGATGCAATATTCCAAGTAAGTTTTTACCAAGGCATTATGAAGTGATACTAACCCTTGATTCTATCCCTTTGTTAATGCAGCCTAGGACTGTGTTGGCTTTTTTGGCAGCTGTTTGTTCTGTGTTTTGTTTTGTTTTGTTTGTCTTTGACTCAGTGTTTGGCTTCTGGTGACTGCCTGGATTTTAGAAGTGGTTTGCTATGAATTTCTTCCTATTGTTTAACATCAAATTCTTGTTTCTCCAAAATCATATTAACATATATATTGACTTCAAACCAAATTAAGGCTGTAGCCAAACAGGACCAGATCATTTGAGTTAAAGAACTTCAAATTCTTACACTCTCAATCTAAAAAATCTGATATTCATATTTTTTTTATGAGAAGTACATAAAATACAAAATCATATTTTCTATAAAATCATTCTGTAAAAGTAGAATAGTATAGTATAGCTGGATCACAAAATTTGCCAAAATTTCAGAGGTATTATAGATTTACTTTGCAAGTGGGTCTAAAGAGGAGATAATGAACAGATCATTGCCATTGTATTCTACATATTTCAATAAGTGAAAACTGGTCATTGAAAGATAAAGCTTCTTACATCTTATCACTTTCTATTATGTCTGCCCACATTTATTTTAATGCTATTTTAAATTCAAGCACCTATATTTTTTCTATGTTGTATCTTTTCATTTTCTCTATACATTAGGCTGTCAGCGTTCCAGAAAACTCCCGACTCCCAGTAAAGACGTGGAAGCAGGCATTTTCCAAAGTTCTCTTTACTAGCAATAGGTAAACTGGCACATCTGGGAAATCCAGAAACTGAAAAACCTGGGCTTTCCTTCAATAATACAAAGCTCCCAAAACCAACCCTTTCTCCCCTTTCGGTCACATGCTCCAATCACCATTGGTTTCACCTCAGCCCAGCCCCTGACCACTCCTCCTCCAGATTCTGGACCGCCCTGACCTTGACCGATAGGAAAAAATGCTATTATGTCTACTAACTCTTGTAGGGCTTGGTGGGTTCAGCTACAGTCTGAAGAAGGCCAGGGGCTTCCCTGGTCGGTATTTCATGGTGGCGCAGGTGGCACAGCTCCTCATATAGTCTTCCACTTCAGTTTTCATTTTTGGCCACCAGAATTGCCTCCTAGTCAAATGGAGGGTTTTTAAATACCCAAAGTGGACCCCCAGGCGAGAATCATGACTTCTCTTCAGTACCAGGAGCTGTAGGCTGTGGGGTACATAAAGTTTATTCCCCTTCCATGCCAACCAGTCCCTTAGGGTGAGGTCCACCTGGTGCTCTTTGAACCAGGAATCATTAGAAAGCACTGCTTTTAGCTCCGCTGTCAACTTGTCTTTGGGGAGGTTGGAACCCTGGCGCGTTTGCGCTCTGGTGCAAGCTTGGGTGGCTGGCTGAGACTCTGAAATCATGGCATGAACTATCTCTTTCCATCAGCTGTCAAATTGGGGTTTGCGGGAGAGAGCATCAGCCAGAAGGTTCTTACCCCCCCGGATATATTTCAGGTTAAAGTTAAAGTGTTTGAAATACTGAGCCCAACGAACCTGCTTTGCAGAAAGCTTCCTCGGGGTCTTCAGTGCCTCGAGGTTCTTGTGGTCAGTCCAAACCTCAATAGGCTCCTCTACCCCCTCCAGGAAATGTCTCCAGGACAAGAGAACCCATCGCACCACAAACGCCTCTTTTTCCCATACCGCCCATCTGCACTCAGTGTCAGTTAACTTCCTTGATACATAAGTACACAGCATTAGATTGTTACATGGGTCCCTTTGTAGTAGAACAGCCGCCACCGCCACATCACTTGCGTCAGCCTGAACCACGAAGGGCTTATTCAGGTCAGGATGCTGTAGGATTGGCTCCACCGCAAATAGGCGTTTTAACCATTCAAAAGATTTTTGGCAGTCCATTGTCCAAGCTAAAGGCTGGCTAAAGTTTTGGCCTGGTGGGAGACGGGCCAGTTTTAATAGTTCTGTCAGAGGGAGTGCGACCTCAGCGAAGGAAGTGATGAATTGTCTGTAAAAGTTTGCAAACCCTAGGAAGCTCTGGAGTTGCTTACGGGTGTGTGGGGGCTGCCAGTCCAGTACTGCCCTCACCTTCTCTGGGTCCATTTCGATCCCCTTATTCGATACTCTGTATCCCAAGTAGTCAAGGGCTTCCTTATGGAACTCGCATCTGGACAATTTTATCCCAAATCTCATTTTTTAAAAACCTAACGGCACCCTATAAGGGGGCTGTCAGGGGTGCTGAGCCCCAGCATCTACCTAAACCTGGGTGGTGCAAAGACTCAGTGAAGATGGAAGAGAAAGAGGGAACTGTCGGGGCCTGTGGACTCAAGGAAGTACCGACCCCTTGCTTTCTTCCCCTGAAGAGTTGGAACGGGCCATGAAGGCTGCAGAGGAAGTCCTTCAGCTTGGGGCTCGGCCCAAGGCATCAGAATCCTGGAAGAGTTGCCAGTCTGACCCAACTTCAGGAGGAGATTTGAAGTCACCGAGTGAAAGTGACTGGAGGATGGGGGCCGCTGTGGGCTCCGGCGACTCCCAGGACTGGGACCGGCCCCACCCCACGCAGAGCCAGTCCTTGTCTGGACTTCCTGACTGCTTTGAATGGATGGAAGTGGGGAGTTACGCACCCTCTTCAAAACCCTTTGAGGTGAGATGGCAGCTAGCACAACCTACTTTCACTTTCCCTGGCTCGGGACAAGGATGGGGGGGTTAGTGGAGTGCAGCCCACCCCACCCAGCCAGGAGTGAATTGGAAGGATTGATGCCCCATGGCCAGCCTGCAACAGTGGGATTCCAAAATCCCCCTTTTTGGGCCCCACGCCAGCCTGCATTAGCATTACCTCCTGCGGAGAGCATACCACCCGGATGGGCTTTTTACCCAGGCCAGGGATGGATCCAGTGCCAGTGGTATCCTGCACCGCCTGTCCTAAGCTCCCAGGGATCCCCCTGGCCCCCCTCCTATGCCTCAATGCTCCTGGCACCACAGGGAGCCCTAATCCAGCAGCCGGCTGCAATGCCCCCCCTCCAGTGCAGCAAGCAGCTCAGCAGCCAGGTGAGGGCACCATTGAACTTTATGATATAAAAGGCTTTATCACACTGCTACAGCCTCCCTTTGACGACCCAGACCGCATAAACAAAAATGAAGCCATGCTAAAATTCATTAAGGAAGGTAACTGACCAATGAAAGACTTTGTATGGGACTTTAGGAGAGTCAAAGGCACTCTGAGCCATTGGCCTGATCGCATACTCCTGCACTACTTCAGGGAAGCCATTGACCCAGAAGTCAGAAAAGCCTGTGGGATCTGGGGAGTACCTGAGCGTCTCCACCACTATTATACCATGTCCATTGCTCTGGACAGAGAAGTACACCCCCCCCCCAGCCAACCACCACTCAGCAGCCACCTTGTAGGCCGTTAGCAAAAAAGCCCATTTCAAAACCTGTATACCGCACCCCCCCTTCACAAGGGGGGTGATTAAATGCTATCACTGTGGACAAACAGGACATCGAGGTTCTGAGTGCTTGGCCCCTGTCCCAGTTCCACAACGATGACCCGCCACAGCTGCACGAGGGAGGAGGGCTCCAAAGAAAACCCCAGACACCAGCCAATTTGCCAAACTAGCCATGGAGATTCCCCTCCCCACTGAAGAGAGGGGGAGCCCTCCAGCTACAGGAGCACCTTCCGACAGCCCAGTGGGGATGAAGACCCCATGGTGAGTACCCCATCACCCCTTTCTCAATTAAAGTAAGACTAGAAACAGGGAAAGAAACAGAACTCCTAGCAGTAATAGACACAGGCTGCACCAGATGTCTAATTGGCCAAAAAAATGTAGAACACCTGGGCATCAAAACAACACCCTTAAAACAACCAATTAAATTTTACCAGGTTGATGGCACGCTAATTGGGGGAGTCCCTTCCACTCATGTTACTGAACTGATTAGATTAGAAATGGGGAAACATCATGAACTCATACGATTTATAGTAGCCCCAAAATGTCAGAATCTATCATACTAGGCCTGGCTTGGCTAGATAAATGGGCCCCACCATCACATGGGAAGATGGATACCGAAAAATCAGGATAGGAGTTGGCCCAACACTCCCTGCTCCTCCCCCCCCCCAATACCAACCTACCCAAAATGACCAGTAGCCAGAAACAGCAGCAGCTTGTTCAAACGGGCCTCCAGGCAAACACCAAATCCCTAAGGTATATGCAGACTTAGCCGAAGTTTTCAGCAAAGAGGAATGTAATCTCCTCCCGTCCCCCACACCGGCCCACAGACTGCACCATTGAATTACAACTGGGGGCTAAATTGCCAAAGCCTAGAATGTACTTCATGACACCTGCTGAGATGACTGAATTGACGAAGTACATTGACACCAATGCACCAATGAAATCCAGCATGGCCACCCCAGTACTGTTTAAAGAAAAAAAGGATGGTACTTTAAGATTATGTATTGATTTTCGATCTATCAACTCCCACTGATGAAAGACTTACTAAACCACCTATCGAGAAGAAAAATCTTCACCAAGCTAGATCTAAGAGAAGCCTACTACCGCATTCGCATAAAGGAGGGAGACGAATGGAAGACTGCTTTTAACTGCCCTTTGGACAGCTTCCAATTCCGGGTCATGCCTTTTGGACTCCAGGGAGCCCCAGGGGTCTTCATGCAACTGATCAACGAAGTTTTGCATGAGCATTTATATCAGGGGGTTCTTGTTTATCTCGATGACATTCTTATATTCAGCGAAAATATGGAAGACAATGTCAAATTGGTTAGACAAGTGCTGAAAAAACTTCTAGCAGCCAAACTTTATACAAAATTGTCGAAATGTCAGCATTCCAGAAAATCCCTGACTCCCAGTAAAGACGTTGAAGCGGGCATTTTCCAAAGTTCTCTTTACTAGCAATAGGTAAACTAGCACATCTGGGAAATCCCAAATCTGAAAAAACCGGGCTTTCCTTCAATAATACAAAGCTCCCAAAACCAACCCCTTTCTCCCCTTTTGGTCACATGCTCCAATCACTGTCGGTTTCACCTCGGCCCAGCCCCTGACCACTCTTCCTCCAGATGCTGGACCACCCTGACCTTGACTGATAGGAAAAAATGCTATTATCTCTACTAACTCTCCTCTCCTAAATCCCCCCTCCTACTTTCCCACACATGAGGAGGTGGCAGCATTGAAGCTCCTGGCCTAATATGGCTTCCAAGGCTGACATAGGCTTTGGAATAGTAAATGATCCAAAAGTGGAGAAGAAATTAGGATGGGACCAAATTTAATAATCTGAGGATCGTATCAATAGATTGGCTCCATTTTCAGTAGCTTCAGCCTTTACCCAGCACTAGTAACAGTTTACACAGAAAATCAGTTCTTCATATCTGTTCTTAAAAAGGAGATATGGTACTTTCTTAATTTTGGCCTGGGACCACAGCACCATCTAAAGGATCTGATAAATTTATTCAATATTGTTTTGCCACAAAAGAGGGAATTCAAGTTTTGTTTTCCAGAAGATCTTTTCCCTTATAATTATATAAAGAGAGGATCAGTGAAAACCAGACTGTTCATATAATAATGCCACTAAGGATTGTTAGGAAGGCAAGTTTAATGCCTAAATAATTTCTTATTTCCAATTTGAAACAAAAATGTGTTGGAAAGGTCAAATAGGACAGAGAATGATCTTGCTCATCAGTGAAACAGAGAAATGCATCCAGCCAAAAAGAACGAATGGAAGATTTTTTCAAAAAAATTTTTGCAAATAATACCAAATGTAAGTATATGATCTTCAAAATACTTCTACCAATTTAAAGGCCTAAGTATTAGCAAATGAATGCTATGTAAAGGCAATACTTCTCCCTAGCATTTCTTAGTATTAAATTAATGCTTCCCAGAGGGAAATGAACACCACTGTATAAGGTTAATTTAAATTTTCATGCCCTTATATAAACCATTGTATGTCAGCCATTTAAAGAGCCTTGGGAACCTGGTGGAAAGAGATGGTCCTATTGTAGGTTTAAAAGAAGAGGCCAATTTGAAGCAAAGACAATACTAAGCAGTAATTCTTCCCAAGGGAGATATAACATAAGCAGCATTGTTCACACATTTTAATAATTATTTTTAAAAGGATCCTCTTATTCAAATTCCTCTAACATAATTTGCTTGTTTCTGAAAACTAGTTTATAAGAAAATCCCCATGGATCTATGAACCCATAAAAAAGGAGAAAAAAAATATGGGCAATAAAAGTCTATATAAGCAAAATTAAATGGGAACAAGCAGCAGTTATAAACTACACAAGTAATTTGTCATGATCCTTCCTCAGTATATACTATAAATTGTGATGGGGGCACAAATATATCACATGTATAAATTGAATTTTTGAATCAGGACAGCCAGGGTCTTTCTTCTAATTCTCACTAGATGCAACCCAAATTGCAATTCTGGCAGATCCCATTATAGCAATGAGATGTGGCCTCTCTAAAAAGACAAGTCCGTGGCTATGTAATAACTCTTATAACCCTCATTACCATATGATAGAAAACCAATGTTCATGGATATGCGTGACACAGGCTGAATGTGTGTTTGTGCAAATGTTAAAAAAAAGTTTAAAAAGGGGTGCTTAGGTAATATTTAATTCCAGTGTTCAATTTACTAGGTGTGGGCATACACTGACAGTGAAAGGGAGCAAGCTTACTCAGTAAAGAGCTGTCTTATCAGGGAGATAGATGGCATATAAATTTAATAAGTAAAAATAAACTTTCAATTGACAATCAAATATTTTGATATTTCAGAAGGATAAAACAGTGACTTGAAATATTGGAGCATACGTAAGAAAGATCTATAATTTAGGGCTAATTTTGAGAAGAAAATTCCTACCTGAGTAGAAGCAAAATGGAAAAGCAGAGATTAAAAATACAACTGTCTGGAATCTGAACAGCATTATTAAGAACTGATAATAAAATGCTCAGCAGAACCTCACACAATTAAATTACACAGCCTATTCAGATAGGTAAGGAGTGGGACTCTGATTAGAGGTGCCAGGTGGAGATCAGTGGCAGGCAGCATGAAAATGAACCCTTCATGGAGCAACTGCTTTTATTGCTTAGATCAAAAGCAGCTCCTCCCATTCCCATTTATTTGATCCATCCTGAAATTGTTGAATAATATGCTGGAACTTTTCCTTTACTGAAACATTTCTAAGATCCTTTCATAGGAGAGCTACCAAATTGTCCCATATTTCAGTTTCCCAAAAATAAAGGTTACAGTTTTATGATTATGGCAGATTTATTTTTTTAGTAGATCCCTTTTAGTTGAATTCTTCTGCTGTGCTAGTTTTGATTATGGCTTTTTGTTTTTTAATTAATGTCCCATTATCTCAGGATGAGTACTGTTGGGAATCTGAATTCAACTCTCCTTTTTCTAATATGCCTAAGTCTCCATGTACATTTTTAAGAATTTTTTAAGCTCCAAATACACACAATCATATGAATTGTTCCATTTTTCATTATCTATATATAAGAATTGCAAGTGTATCAGTGCGAACAGAACACCACTGTTCTCCACATCAGTTCCCATCAGGATACAACAGGACACAATATAAACAAGAAAAGGTACATAATTATTCCACATTCCACCTGCAATTCTATTGGCATTTATTGAAAAATGAACCAGTGACAGTTACGTCTCAGTAACAATTCAGAGAAATCCAGTGTGACTCTGAAATCAATCATTTTTTTTCTTGAACAGACAGTTCCTGCAGCAAATGCTGGCATGCCATCTTTTTGACTAAGAAGCACTTTGCTTTCTTCAGACATCCTTTTCTTACTGGCATCTGATCTCAGATCCCTATTGAAGTATATTTCACAGCACTAAAACACTCCATTGTGCTTGAATATGGAATGAAGATGTAACATAGACAACTGATGCCAGCAGCAATTTCATCAAAGCTAAATAATTATACCCATCTATCTAAATTCAATGCATGCTTTGCAAAGCCATAAACTAAGCCCTAGAATACAAAAAATGTATTCAAAATCTATAACTAGTGTACGAGTAGACACTTTTCAGCTAATTATATCAATAGTTTAAGAGTATCTAATTTCATGTTTGTTTTATGGTCACAAAATTGAATAAAATAACTTAAAAATAAAAAGTTCCAACATAGTATCAACATAGTATCAAAACAGAAAACAGAAAAGAAAAAATATTTTAACCTTTCCAGCCCAAACCTTTTTGTTTAAGAAATCATATCAAACTTTAATCAAAACATATAGAAGTCCAGATAAAAGCTAACCTCTAATAAAGCCATAATAAATTCTAAAAGAAGTAATGTTTTTCAATTTTAATTTATTTTAACAATTCTTTATTGCTTTGAATTTTTGCTTGAAGGACAATAGCTTAAATTAGAGCAAATTCTAATTTGTCTTCGGAGAAGGGCGGCATATAAATCAAATTAAAATATATATATATATCTGAGCTTAGATAACAATTATATGCAAATTTTATGTCATTCTGGCACAATTTCTGAATTCAGATTGTACTGAAGCTTGAAAAAGCAGTGAGGACTAAAACTCATTATTTAATCTGGCAAATTTTAATTCCTTGGTGTTAATGTCAGAGTAATTTGATTTTATGTTATAACATTTTCAACTATAGTTCTGAATTTATCAGTAATTCAAATTCTTCAGTAATGTGTTTTAGGGGTGAGATTCAACAAACAACATAAATTCATCTATTATGTCAAATTATTAAAATTAAGGACAAGACCAGCTATCTGTACAGTATATTTGTCCATATCCAGTTAAAAGAAAACTAAGCTCTACAGAGATGATGCTTTTGGGACATTAATGCTTTGCCGTTTCAGGAATCAACAGACACACACTCCTTGTATTCCCAGTTTATTTCTAGAATATTTATATTATAATTTTTAACATACATTTGAACTGACTTATCAAATCACAATTATAAATTATACTTTCCCTGATTTGCATTGGTATTAATGGATTGGTTTACCCCATTGAGATACTCATGCCATGGGGTTGACACCATTCACCTTATGAAGCAAAAGCTTCTGTCAGTTATTGAAACTGAAATTGTCTGAGGAAGCAATTAGAGTAGACAATCAATCCATCTAGGAATCAGTAATTCATGGTAGATCCACTCTATTTAACTGGTGCTGGGTTATAATTCCAGTCTAACAAATTGTTTTACCAACTATTGTTCAATAGGTGGTATGATCATTAAGGTAAAAAAAAATCAGCCTCAATTCCATCCCTGGGGCATTGAAAATGTTTGTTACTGTAATTCAGAGGCAAAAGCGCCCATTTTTAAATTAAAATAATTATCATTCTATTTAGGACTTTGGGATTTTTTTTTTAAATAAATACAATTATTTACCATTTTAAAAATCCCTGAAGGCCTGGGACTGCACTGAATGTTCCTCTCTATCCATCTATGTTCCACTCTTAACTCTATTATCTTTCTCATTCTTGAGAGGAAGAATGTGTTAGATCTGTTTTGTTATTTATTCTTTTTTAAAGAATAAATAGGCCCACTAGAAGCCTCACAAACTTTTGGAAATATAAGCAAATGTTCTGTATAACTGTCCAGTTTTTGATGCAATCCAAGACAATTAACAACAGAGAAAGACGATGGACACAACAATCCAATAGGAGATGAACAGATCTCATCCTGGCCATATCAGCAACCATATCTTTGATGAGGCCTGCTAGAGTTTAACTGTGGTTAAAAAAAAATTGGGAGAAAACATTGTGTTAAAATGGAACATTGTGTTAAAATTAATGACAAATATTTTAGCTGCCACAGTGATCATCTTTGGATAAAATAAAGATAACATAATAAAGGTGGGACCAAAAAAACCACCAATTATTGACATTTTCCATACCACACATGATGATGAGCTCTTAGTTCCTCATAGTATTTATCTTGTTCATTTCTCAGATTTAACTTCAACAAGATCTGTGCCAGAACTGTTTTGATACTTCTTTCCTACTAAGTATTCATTATTAATTAAATTTAAATAACAGTAAAACTCTAATCTTAACATTTGAAGGGTTTTATTATTTATTAGTGTTAATGAATTTTGCTTTAAACTTTGCTGGATGAGAATTCATGTTAAGGTTTTCAAACTAATTTTAAAAAGAAAGCAATGTCTGGGAAGAGTATTCACATAAGCTTACTACTCCAGGCAACATAAAAATGCCATCAGCATAAAGCCATGTGACTGGCGAATGAATGACCAAACAGAGTGAGGGCATAATTTTAACCAACAAATCTTAAAAGAATATGAATGTGCTGTAAATGCCTGTTGGTGCTTTGCTTCCAGGAATTTAAGGATTTGGATTACAATATAATTGTCCCAACATGCTTTACTGACCTACTTTACAGCTTTCCTTAAGCAAGCCTTGGGAGATTGGTGATCTCTTTTGTATGTTTTAACATTAATTCATTTTGGCAAGTCCAGAATAAGAAAGAAAGTATGAAAGTCACACCATGGACATATTTTTTTATATATATAAAAATTTAGGATAGGAAAACTGAAAGCTTCACTACAGTAATAAAATCAAACTTGAAAGGGAAGGTTTTCTTATATGTCTACTCTATAAAGTTTGGAAAATGCTAGTTTTATATATAAAAAACTAGCCAGGTGTATGTAAAAAACTTACCAGGTTCTAAAAACCTGGTAAACAAATTGTTTTGGCAATAGAATTTGATTTCAGTTGGCCTTTTTCTCAGTTACCTTCATTTTTTCCAGAAAATCTAAATCTCACTCCGTGATGTTTACATTCATATTATGTGACCCAAATATTTAAATTTTAGCTTCCTTATTACTGTTTTCAGTCTGGTTTTACTTCATCTAATATTGAATTATTTATTATTTTGTGATCCAAGATATTATTAACAATTTTCTTTATTCTATAATATAAAATTTATGTGATTTTAGATACTCAGTTTGGTGTAATGATTAAAATGCTGGCCTAGAAACCAGGAGACTATGAGTTCCTTAGACACGAAAACCAGTTGCTTGAACTTGGACACATTACTCTCTCTCTCTCAATCCAAATCACCTCACAGTCAATGGTGGGTTGCCCCCGGTTCGGACCGGTTCACAAGAACCAGTAGTAAAACCGGCGGGAGGCCCCACCCACTACCCCGGATGTTATCATCAGTGATCTGCGCATGCGCACAAGCAAGGTACGCACATGAACAAAGTGCGTGCGCGCGTGATCCTGTTGCCAACCGGTAGTAAAGGTATGTAGAACCCACCCCTCCTCACAATATCAGTGTTATGAGCAAAATAGAAGGAGAAAGGAGTGTTACAAATGTTCTGTGCCATGGATCACTTATAAAGCAGTAAAGGCAATAAAAAAATAAATAAATATATACAATAGCAATAGCACTTAGAGTTATATACTACTCCATGGTGCTTTACAGTATTTCTGAGTGGTTTACAGTGTCATAATATTGCCCCCAACAATCTGGGTCCTGATTTTACCGATCTGAAAAGGATGGAAGACTGAGTCAACCTTGAGCTAGGCAGGATCAAACTCCTGGTTGTGGACAGAGTTTGCCTGCAATACTGCATTCTAACCACTGCGCCACCACAGCTCCTACAAAATTAAAGCATCACAATACAAATATGTGCAGGCACAACCACTGCCTTAAAATAAAATGCCACTCTTACACTCTGCCTTACCTTTCTTGGTGAAAAATGATAATAAACTATATATTTTAATAAAAGTTCAGTGGGAAAAAAGAGATACCATATTTTTCAGAGTACAAGATGCATTGGAGTATAAGACGCACCTTCATTTTTGGGGAGAAAAATAGGGGAAAAAAATTCTGCCTACCAGGTATTCATCTGGCTAGCATCCTTAGTCTGGTCAGCTTCAGCACATTAGTTCTCTCACTGGTTTTGTGGTTGGGTCTGGTTGGGGCTAAAAAACAGCTTCTAAAGCACAGCTGATCATCAGAGGGAGCTTCATTGACTAAAGCAGGCGAAGCGCAGAAGGTGTAAGAGAAGGCAGCAGCTGTTCTGGGTAGCCATTTTGAGCACCATGCATCGTATTTTGGGGCAGCAATCAGCGGCGATGTGCTTTGGCGATCCACGCAGCCTTGAAGGGCTCTCAAACGGAGCATTTGGAGGCTGAAAATGCGACGCATGGAGCCCAAAAACACAAGCCATTGTCAGTGGCAATCTCTGCAGCCAGGAATAGGACACATAGAGGCCAAAGAATGGGGGCCTGGCAGGTGGGCAGGGTTACATTTGGTGTATAAGACGCACCCAAATTTTCAGCCTCCTTTAGGAGGGGAAAAAAGTGCATCTTATAATTAGAAAAATAGAATATTTCAGAAAAAGAAAGTAGTTATTAAAAACAATATTACTGACAGTATTGAATAATACACTATATGAGCTTTTAAAATGCTAAGAAAAGATCATAGCCACTTTGTTTCTTCAGCATTGCTGGTAAAGGAAGATACAGAAGTGAATAAAGTGCATAGTAAGCAACGACTCCTTTGAAAGGTGTTCTTTTTTCTACAAAATATTCAGTGAGTTATTGGTGCTAATCTGCAGTCCATCTCACCAGAGAGATACTCAATTGTACTTCAAAAGTGGAGCAGAAGAGCTCACCTGGAAGTCACTTTCATAGTGAGCAGAAGATTAATAGAGGGCAACAAGTCATTTCTTTCTGCCGTCTAGAAATGGTGTTTGCTGCTTCTAGTAACGAGGCAATTGGGCAGTGCGGATAAGCACTAAATGTAGATCTATATTTAGATTTCTTTCTCCATGATGGAGAAAGAGCAATTTGACAGGTCTAAAAGGTTCATTAGTTGTTCTCCAATCACAGTGTACTGCCTACAATTAATATTGTATAATGTACTTCCCATCCTTATTCTGCTTTCAATGTTACCAGCATTTTCTAATTGTTTTTCTTTACAGTCATAATTTAAAGCTGCATATTTCCAAACAATATGCCACTCTGTAATTTGTCAGACTTCTTAACAATAGAGAAATCAGGTATTTCATAGTAATTTTGCACTAAAAAAATAGAGTAAATATTATCTATTTGTTTAGATTTATTAAACTCTCAACTCCAATGGAGTTGGGCTATATTTTTACCCAAGGTCTTTGCATTCCTGTCAACGAGGAAGCCTAGGTAGCATATGTATGTTATGCCTAAGAACAGGGGTGTCAAACTCAAGGCCCGTGATCTGATCCACGGGGAGTTTAGATCTGGCCCACTGGGCCAGGGGCCACCCTGAAAGCAGCAAAGGACTGGCCTGCAGTGCCTCTGCCAGTGAAAATGGAGCCCAGGGGGCCGCACACAGTCCTCCCGGGCTCCGTTTTTGCCCGCGACAGCCTCCTGCAGCCCGCTGCCAGCAAAAAAGGGCTCTGCCAGCAAAAACAGCAAAATAAAACAAAAGGAGAAATGTTTCCCCTTTTGCATTTGAACATCCAAGAAGGGACAAGAAGGAAGGACGGGAAAAAGGAAAGACAAAGAAAAAGAAGGAAAGGTGGGAAGAGAGCAAGGAAGGAAAAAGAAGAAAAGAGGGGAAGGAAGAAGAAAGGAGAATGAAGAGGGAAGAAAAAGAAGAAAGGGAAGGAAGGAAGGAAGGGAAGGAGGGAGGGAGGGAGGGAGGGAGGAAGGAAGGAAGGAAGGAAGGAAGGAAGGAAGGAAGGAAGGAAGGAAGGATCGATCCCCCCCACCCTTGCCCAGGCCCCCACAGCAGAGGTGGATTTCAGCAGGTTTTGATCAGTTCTGGAGAACTGGTAGCGGAAATTTTGAGTAGTTCAGAGAACCATTAGTAAAAATTCTGACTGGCCCCGCCCACATCTATTCTCTGCCTCTCAAGTTCCAGATGATAGGGAGGAAATGGAGATTTTGCAGTAATCTTTCCCTGGATTGGGGATGGCATGGAGATTTTACAGTATCCTTCCCCTGCCATGCCCACCATGCCATGCCCACCAAGCCCGTCCACAGAACTGGTAGTAAAAAATTTTGAAACCCACCACTGCACCACAGGTGCCACCGACACGTGTGACATCAAGCTGGCCATGCCCATCCTAGCCACACCTACTCTGCCCACCCCAAGGTCAAACGCAACCCTGATGCAGCCCTCAATGAAATTGAGTTTGACACCCCTGCCTAAAAAGGTAATCATGTCAATGGTGGGTTTCAAAAAATTTTGCTACCGGTTCTGTGGGTGTGGCTTGGTGGGCATGGCATGGCTTGGTGGGCATGGCTTGGTGGGCATGGCAGGGAAAGGATACTGTAAAATCTCCATTCCGTCCCCAATCCAGGGGAAGGTTACTGCAAAATCCCCATTTCCTCTCGATCATCTGGAACTTGGGAAGCAGAGAATAGATGTGGGCGGGGCCAGTCAGAATTTTTACTACCAGTTCTCCGAACTACTCAAAATTTCCACTACCGGTTCTCCAGAACTGGTCAGAACCTGCTGAAACCCACCTCTGGTCCAGTAGAAATGACTTTCTATTTCCAGTAGAGGTGACCTGGTTAATGCATGGAAACAGCTGTGGTCCAAATTTAAAATATGCTCAAAATTATTCTGAAAACAAGGGCTTTAGGATTCTAGCTCCATTTATAACACTGATTCATTTGTACTTCCTTTCCTCCATAATGAAACATAATATTCAACATTTATGACTTTGGGGAAAGGGGAGCTGATAGCACAACTTCTTGAGGATGGGATGTTTTCAGATCCTGACATGTGGAAATGTGTGAATATAGTGTCACATTTGGTTGAAGGATTACTTGAACTAAGACATAAGTATCTATCTCATTTTTTCCCAGCTAAGAAAAACTCATGAAAGATTTCACAGTAGACTCAGGGGAAGCATTGAGAAAAACAAGTCAATCAGAATGCTGAGGTTATTATTCTGATGCTGTTTTCAAGCAAATCACTAAAAGAAGAAAAAAAATTCTTAACAATAATCAGGCTTTTTAAAATACATTAATGACAAAAATGCTATGAAGCACATACATAGCAGTTGTCAAATCAGAACTGTTTCCTGAAGAAAAGAAAAGTTAATATGGTTCTCTTTTATTTATAAGTATCTCCTAAGCACACATGCCTACGCACATTTTATAAATGCTCCCTGTACTACTGGATTTTCCTTATTTGAAATTCTAGTTTAAGCCAAAGTTCCAACTCTGTTCAATAACTCAGGGACCTGCCTCTAGGCATAATTATACCAACTTTGTGCATTCCATACTTTGCCAAGTGACAGTAGCTATAAATTATCAGGAGGGGGGAAATAATCAACAACATTTTTAAGGTTCACTGAAACAGATTATAAGTATATCCATTGACATTTTCTATCTGGAAAACCAGAGCAAGAGGTCAAAATCATGACTGACTAACAAGGCAAAGCTCAGGGAATAAAGGTTAGACAGAGGTTAACATCATGTCAACGCTAACACCAGCTGTTAATAATGCAACAGGAAAAAAATATAGTCAGGTACAATATATGAATAGAAATTAGGCCAGGAAAAATGAAGTTGAACAGGGGTTATTTACAGAGTAACTACAGACATATATTTTCATGTTATAAAAGACGTAGAAAATTGATTAAATATCAATTTAGTGTTTCACTGTGTCATATACAAATATTTCATGGAGATATTTTTTTTAAATCATGGGTGCCAAAGGTTAAATGGAATCCAGCACAAATCCAAAAGCTCAGAAGGCAAAACCTTTGGTCCCGGTGACCGACCCAGATTGGATCTTGCCACATTAAATGGAAGGATTCAAAATCCATTTCTAGAAGCATAGTTATTTTTTGTAGATAGAGTCATGAACAACTTTGCATGCTAGACTCTCCTGAAGCCTGATCTGTGAGCAGGGGTTAAAATTCTAGCCACGGTCTCCTTCTAGCATTTTCTATAGAGGTTCAGTGTATTTTTTTAAAGATTGTAATCACCTAAGTAAAGAAGGGCTTTGTGTTTACCTTAGTATCTATATACCACTAAAATTCTCATTCTCTGTTTATGTTTTTCTGTTTGTACCTTCAACGCATTATATCACAATAATTTTTGAACTAAGGTACCTAAATTCTACTTACTTAAAGAATGCATAAAAAATCCAGAAACCATTACTCCTCTAGAATTCTACCATATTTTCCGGCGTATAAGACGACTGGGCGTATAAGACGACCCCCTACTTTTCCTGTTAAAATATAGGGTTTGGGCTATACTCGCTGTATAAGACTACCCCTCTTCCAACGCACACCAAATAAAAATTAAAAAACATCAGATTTGATTTCAATATGGTAATTTTAATTCAAATGCTTATGACACGCAGGTACTTAGCAGGAAAACTGTCACTTATAAACATAAGGCTGTTTGTCATCAAACATGTCAACATAAAACAGTGCAATTGGATTAAACTTTTCCTAATTCACTCTAAAGCTGAAAGGAAAGATAAGACAATAAACCCATGGGAGCTGTTTTCTAAGCTGTCAACCAAACTGGAACTGATGATGATAGGAGGAAGATAACAAACAATAGAGAGCCAGTGCCGGGCAAGTCCCTGGCGAGTCAGCAACGCCCATCATAACTGCAAGCTATTTTTACAGGTTTTGCTGGTGTGACAGTTTCCCTTTAAAAGCCTTCAAAATCCTCCTGTTCATCATCTGATATCATAAGTACATCAATGACATCTTGTGATACATTTGTAAGGCAGTCATCATATGGATCTAATTCTGTATCAGATGGTGTGGTCTCAGCTTCGGCTTCCTCTTCATCTTGCCACAAGTAGTCGTCCTCCATACCATCTAATGAATTTGATATGCCACACTTCTTGAAAGACTTGATTACTGTTTCTGCATCAATATCATTCCAGGCTTTTATGACAAACTTGCACAAAATATCCAACTGTGGAGCATGCATGTTTCCTCCTTGTGTGAATGACTTTTCACCACTAACCATCCACTCATTCCACTGTTCTCGAATGCGATCTTTAAATGGCTTGTTTAGGCACACATCCAGTGGCTGTACCAACGATGTCAATCCTGCAGGAATAACTGCCGCATCTGTGTTTATTCTTGCAAGCCTTTGCTTGGTGCTGGGAGTTAAATGAGCCCTGAACATATCCCACACCAGTAGACTACGTTTTTGAATAAGTCCACCTGGTCGCCTGCTCCATACATTATCAAACCATAGCTTTACCCCTTCTTCATCCATCCAGCCTTTTTCATTCACATGTACAAAACAACCAACAGGGAACTTGAGTTTCGGCATTGTTTTTCTTTTAAAAATAATCATTGGTCTCAGTTTGGAGCCATCAGCTGTGCATGCTAGTACCACTGTAAAACTGGACTTCTCATGTTCTGTTGTTTTAATTAAAATTGTTTTTTCATCTTTTGGATGGACAGTTTTATTTCCAATCATATCAAAATTCATTGGAGTTTCATCCATATTTCCGATACTACTTAACGCATAGCCATGTTTCTTGCACTGTTTTATTACATATCAATGGAAACTATTTACTTTGGCATCAAGATCTGCAGGTAATTTTTGTGCAATTTTTGTCTTTTGCCTCAGAACCAAATTATGCCTTTCCAAGAATCTAGTACACCAGGATACAGTGGCCTTAAATCTGTTGCTGTGATCTGGGTTAGATTTGGCCCACTGAAGTGCAAACAAGTGTATTTTATTTCATGTCATTACATAACCATTTTGGCGATGCTCATTCACCATGTCTGCTACATGTTTTTCGAGTTCTGGCCAATGTGGGGTGCCTCTTCTTAATGCACACTTACCCCTTGGCATACTCTTTAATGCTTTTACATTTGCGCCCGGGCTCGCAGGCGAAGGGTGGGAGTGCGCAGCGCGCTTTCCTGGCTTGGCGCCGATCCGGACAGCTGCAGAAGGAACTTGGCACCTGCTGTCATGTCTTTTCTGCTGTGCAGGGTTCAGCACCTGGGCTCCCGGGGTTTAAGCCTCCGGGCCGGCCCGTGCTGCTCCAGGATGTTCGCTTCGGGCTCCTTGGAATCGTTGCTGGGCAGTTCTTCCCGTTGGGGCGATGGTGGGTGGCAGCAATCGGCGTCGCTTGGACTGCGGAAGCCACGGCGGTGCTGGTCGGGTTGGGTCTGGTGCGGCGGGCGGAGATGAAGGAGCAGCCTCGGCGGCAGCAGCAGCAACAATTACAACCGGAAAAGCCATGGGGAAAGGAGGACGAGGAAGATCTGGCAAGGCGGTACGAGCGCTTCATGGCTCCTCTGGTGAGCGGATTGCGAGAGCTGTACGACTGGGGCGGAGACATGCAAAGTCGCATGGAGCTTCTCATAATGGAGACGCAGAGCCAGGTGTGCAAGGCGCTGGCCCAGGTCGACCGCGGCGCCGCTTTCACTGTGGACTGCTGGGAAAGGAAGGAAGGTGACCTGAATTCCGGGGTAGAGTGGGGACACGTTCCTTTCTCGTGGGCCGCGCACTGCCTGGCACCTCTTGTAGGTTGGAACTAATTTGGAATACAGCTTCCCCTCAATGTTGCCAGCACTCCCAAAGTGTCATCGGTCAGTGCCAGCAACTCAGATTCGGGTACCAGGCGTATAAGATGACCCCCGACTTTTGAGATGATTTTCCTGGGTTAAAAAGTCATCTTATACGCCGGAAAATACGGTATTATGTTCAGACTAATTTTATTTGCAAACCTGGGCCCTTTGCAATATCCCTATGGGCACGTGGTTATGATTTTCATCATTCCCTGCCAGCTTTCCACAAGTAAAGTCATGGGGAATCCAGCTAGAAGTTGGAAGTTGCCTCCTCTTCCTCTGCTTTATTGCCTACTCGTGGTTTTAATGTTTATCTGTTTAAATAAATATTGACTTTATTATTTAAGTTTGTCATTACTATTATTTTTCTATTTATGCTATATATTCTTCTTAGATGGTTGCTGGATCATCCAGCATTAGGGTAAAATAAATGTGAATAGTCCAGAGTTGAAATCCAGCAGGTTCTGACAGGTTCTGGAGAACCAGTAGCGGAAATTTTGAGCAGTTCAGAGAACCAGCAAATACCACTTCTGGCTGGCCCCAGAGTGGGGTGGGAATGGAGATTTTGTAATATCCTTCCCCCAGGAGTGGGGTGGGAATGGAGATTTTGCCGTATCCTTTCCCTGCCAAGCCCGCCAAGCCACGCCCACCAAGCCGCACCACACCCACCAAGCCACGCCCACAGAATCAGTAGTAGAAAAAATTGGATTTCACCACTGGAACAGCCTAAAATTTATGTTCATCAAATCAGGCTGTACTACCTTTCTCTCTCAAAGAACGATCCAACAGGTCATAGGGTTGACTACTCTAAATAAATATTTCTGCTAGTTGATGGCAGGGTAATATATCTTTACTTAAAATTGGATCTCTTTATTATTATTGTGTGTGTGTATCTCCGTTAATACATCATGAGTGAACAATTAATGTAGAGGTTACACAACAAAATTTGTAAGAAATTAAGCTTATAAAACTAGATCTGTGTTCCAATTGTAATATATATATATATATATATATATATATATATATATATATATATATATATATATACAGAAAAACATTTTATGAATCTGTCAGATATCAAAGAAAGCAGTATGCCTTATCTAAATGTATTTCATGAATTATCACTGGGCATAGCAATCTTAGAATTTTATTCTATTTATATCATAGAATTCAAGTTTACAGTCACTTGACAAGATGTAAGCTATTCTTTCACATTTATAGATCCCAATAATGCAACAAAATGCTTCTACTGCATGACACACAAATCAGAATCAGAATAAGGAAGAGTTATCAGAAAATCATTAAACAGTTAAATTATTTTCACTGTTGAGCTAATTTTAGCAATTGTTCACCAAAAACACTGAAATATTGCAGATGCCAAACTTTATTCTTCACAGCTTGGCTATTTTGTGAAAGGTATCCACCATTGTTAGGCAGTATGATGAATATTTTAAAATGCTGCAAATCAAATATTAATGTCAACTTCAACTGCAAACATGCATCTAAGTAGAAAAATGCTAATAATGCCCTGTGTCCCTTTTGCCTTCCATGTTGTCTTTCATTCTAGTAGATGCCCCTCTCTCCACCAAAAACACTGTTTTGCAAAGCTGGAGTCTTTAAACTACATGAACCAAACGTGACAGGACACAAAGGAGCCACATCTTGTTTGGTTTGCAAACAGACATCTGTGTAAACTAATATGACTCATTGTTCCTGGGAAGGAAATGCAAGGAGCGGGAAGGAGAGAGAATAATAGGAAAGAACACTGATTCTCCTGGCAGGATTTCATACAGCTCCACAGGAAGGGAAGGCCAGGTCATAAATAGCTTTGGTTCTCATTCAAATGCTGCTGACTATTAGCATCAGTCTTCCATCTGGACTACACTAAAACAAAATCTGCACCAGTCATTGCTAAATTTGTAACAGTGGTACAGGAGTGACTGAAGGCAATCTGACAAAGATAAGTGATAGCTTTGGAGTTAGGGAGTCCTGCTACATGCTCCATCAGTCGGAAACTGGAATCATTCAAGTGAAAATTAACTTCCTCTCATCTGGCCTGTAGGAAAAAGAAAAGGCTGGCTAAGAAATGATTGTGCTATTAATCAAATCATCTTCAAATGGGATAGAACTTGTGGGGATAGTTCAATCGAACTGTTTATTAGAAGAAGTGGTGATTCACTCTTTGTTATATAGTTAAATCTGTAAGACAGAAAAGTGCCAGACAAGAAGGATGCAAAAGAGAACAGAGTTTGCTGATGCTTTTCTCAGCCCTGGAAGCATCAAAAGATTGCTTAGCATTTACCTAGTAATTGTGTGTGTTCTCCATTGGTGGCAAGAAACAGGCCTCGAGCAAGTTTTGTATCAAGCAACTGACAGGTTGTCTCTGCAAGAGAAACAAATAATGGCCTTATCAAGGATACCCAGGCATTGAACAGATTCAATCTGTCCTGTACTTCTTTACAAACATTACTTCCACCTACATTCCTGTTCCTTGACTGTATGGAGAAGGGAAATAAAAAAAAGAAAAGAAAGTCAATGGGGTCTTTCCTCCCCAGAATCAGATTTTCAAAACTGATTGGACTTAGGCAAAAACAAGTATATAACAAAGCAACACATGCTACAGGAAAACGAGAAGCTGTATCTTTTTAAAGATTAGTTACTGTGATTCAAACTTCTGTAGATAAAAATCCACTATGTCAGAAGTGGATTCAGATTTCATGAAGTGTTATCCCTCTCAAATAACCATGATTGACATACACAAACAGAGACTTGAACTAGGACTGGATCCAGTAAAAAGATAACCCCCTTCTGATGGTTCAAATGTCAGACATTACAGGATGCCCTTAGATGTACTTCCAAACTCAGTTGGGGAAACATCTAAGCATATTTCTGATAATTAAAAACAACACAATTCTTTTGATAATTTTCAAAGTCTTCCTTCGTTTCTATTAAAGAGCTCACCTTAACATTTTTCTCATAGTGTCATCTTTAACGATCACCTAAAGCAAGAAGATAAGGCCATGCCTAAGCACAGAGTAGCAGCATCTATTGCTGGCCAGTTAAGTAATGATGGTAGTTGCAGCAGTGAAATCAAGTCTTCCCCATTTTATACATGCTTTCCTTTTCTTTGCAATAATTTTACTGAAAATTATATTACACAGATAAAAGATCAATAATTCTGTATTAAATTATTATTATTATTATTATTATTATTAAATTATTAACTGCTGTATTATTCAACCCCCCAATTAATTTTTTTTACAAATATCATAGTTAAAACTTCTTTTTTTAAAAGTACTGAAGAAAACTTATCCAGTGAATTAAATAAAGTTTGCCATTCTGATGGTTTCCAGTCTTTAAGAAACTGTTTTAGAAAGTATTGTATCCAAACGTAAGAAGCTTAAGAAGTGAATTTCAAGAACCCAAAGGCTCCATTAACAGCTATAAGGTCAATGGCATCTTGGTGATTCCCAACCAATTGCAATTCAGCTGCAAAAAGTCATTTCCTGCTGTTTGCTCACAAAAAAAAAGTTGTCCAGAGTTCATGTGGTAATCTTGAAATATCTCCATTTTATAGAGAGACTTTGGTGGTTTGGATTTAACATCCAGATGCTGCTTTTAATCCTAATGTTGCCCCAATATTTAGGAATATCAATTTGCTTCCAGTGAGTTGTAGCATTCACTGTGCATCCCCATTTTGTGCATTCATCAATACTACATATATACACAACAAGCAGGTCTTCCATCACAGTGCTAACTTGACTTTATTTGATCTCCCTCCATCTCCCTTGAGTATTGCTAGCAAAGGCCAAGGTTTGCTACTGTATGTTCCATAGGTAGAAATATTTTAACTTGAAAATATTCTGATTTTATTTGTTGATCAGTAATTCCACCAAATGCATGTAAATATATGAAACCTAAGGTACTAAAAAGCATTTTATCAACACTTCCTTCAACACTTCCTTGAATAAAAACAATGTCATTATTAATGCTTCTTCAACTAAAGGTTATGAAATGTTTATCAATAGTTACAAATCAGATTTATAGAAAGGAACACACATGAGGATGCCAAGTTGTTTCTACAAAGCTTCTTTATTGATTTCAGGAAGAAGGATTCAACATATATTTATTTTACTTCTTATGTAAAGATAACATTACATCAGAGCTTCAGCAGGAATAACAAAGCTGGCACTTGATAGTTGTGTTAAGGTGATATCCCCCAGTCCTTCAGTTAGCAGAAAGAAAATCAGTGTAAATTGTTTGCTCCCATAGCCAAAACTTTTTTTTTCTGACAACAAAATAGTGGTGTCCTTATGGGTTTACTGCAAGACCAGTTAAGGAAATAATTGATAGATTGTTTTGTCATCCATTGAGTGACATCTGCTGCCATAAAAAGCATATATCAATCAGTCTCCTTAAGGTATGGGGGGAGGAGAGGGGGTGTTGGATTGCACAAGTATAAATAGGTGCCTAGGATAGAGGATTTAGTTCCCTTTCAAGTTGGTCAGATGACAGCTCAGTGGCACAAAGGGCTATTTTTGAATGTAATCTAATGCTATTTTAAAAGAGTGGTAGACCCATGTTCATATGTATATGTATATGTATGTATTCTGAGGTTTTCGCGGGTGTTTGTATGTAGGTCTTTGGTTATTCGGGTTTTCTCCCGCGTAAAATTGGAGGTTTCTTGGCAACGTTTCGACGAAGTCTCATTCATCATCTTCAGGCTGGTGTCTTCGGCTTCGTGCTTCTAGGAGAAACCTCCAATTTTACGCGGGAGAAAACCCGAATAACCAAAGACCTACATGTATATGTATATGTATATGTATATGTATATGTGTGTGTGTGTGTGTGTGTATATATATATATATATATATATATAGCTTAGTCTTAGTCTTAGTCTCCTAGTTTCCCAATGGGCAGCAGAGTGTTTGCTGGCTGCCAGAAAAAAAAGCCTAGAAACTAGTGGATTGTGATTTCACTGATTTCACTGAACTAGGGCTGCATAAAAATCTTGGTTTACGTAGGAAGAACCTGGCTAAAGAGAAATACACATAAAGCCTACGAAAAGGAAAGAAAACAAATACTGTACCTTCACAGGGATGATACATGGAATGAGGGTGTGGCTAACTGATGAGGACTTATAAGTCCGAAATAGATCTATCTTAATCTCCTTAGTCTCCCAATGGGCAGCAGAGTGTTTGATGGCTGCCAGAAAAAAAAAGCCTAGAAACTAGTGGATTGTGATTTCACTGAACTAGGGCTGCATAAAAATCTTGGTTTACGTAGGAAGAACCTGGCTAAAGTTTCCCAGCGCCAGTCAATATTTGTGGGTAGACATGCCTTTAAAGAGTAGATTTTTGTCAATCTGGCCACCCCACCCTAGCCACTGCCACCCTCCCACCCCTCCCGAGGTCAAACACAACCCAGATGCAACCCTCAATGAAATCAAGTTTGACACCCCTGGACTAGGCTATCCTGAGCTAGCATGGCCATAACTTGGGACTGCAGTTTAACCTACTGAAGGCCATTTGTCTGAGATAAATTGGCCATACTATACATTTTTTTCGCCAGAATAATGATAATATAATATTATTAAACTACACCTTAACCCATTTCTGCCTTTCCCAAATATCTATTCCATAAATAAGGGATAGCAATAGCAATAGCATCTAGACTTATATACCATTTTATAGTGCTTTACAGCACTCTCTAAGTGGTTTACAGTGTCAACATATTGCACCCAACATCAGGGTCCTCATTTTACAGACTTCAGAAAGATGAAAAATGAATCAATCTTGAGCCAGTCAGGATCAAACTCCTGGCTGAGGGGAGAGTCGGCCTGCAGTACTGAATTCTAACCACTGTGCCATAAGTGTTCTGTGTTTTATTTGTCCTGTGACAATCATTTCTGGGTAGTCTTTCATTAATTTAATACAACTGATTTAAAACAAGATAAGCAAGAGCAAGAATAGAAAGAACAGGGAAAATCACAAAATATAAAGACCCATATTATAGTGCATCATTTTACCAACATCCTGGCTTGTTATTGGCTGCCTCTAAATGTATCCCTTTTCCCTTGCCTTCAAAAAGCTCAAAGCAGGACATCTGGTTTGCTTCAGGGTTGTGTGGGAAACTAAACATGGATCTTCTTGATTCTATTTCATCACTAAAGAAATTTTTCATTTTATAATATAAAAACAAGAATCAGTAATTATGGAAAGAATCCAGACAGATAGGAATCCTCAGCAGGCAGCCTTCCCATAAGCTGTAACTAAGCTAATTTACTATGTATGTGTTTCTTACAAAACAAATTGCTTCAATGCCAAGTGTGTATTTTTCATCCTCACAGCTGCACAAACTACACAGCATTTTCATCCTGTTCCAATGCTGTTGCTCACTTCCCATTCATCACAGCAAGCTGATCCATTTCTACCTATCTATTGTAACTTTTGGAAGTGCTTTATGGTGTCTCAAGCTGAGTTACATGCATCCCAGTGTTTTTCTTTGAAAGAATCAAATTGGTTTCCCTCCTGAGCACCAGAGTGAACTGCTTTGCCTCAGATAAATATTTGACAACATAAAAGTGTTAGAACAATACCAGATTGTAATGGGACTTCTGACTTGCAATAGGGCCCAAACAAACAAGTTTGGAAAATTTGCACATATACTGGGAGGATGGAATTGTTCTTAACTTGATACATTTATACATAGATTTATTTATATGTATTTGTAGATTAAATAAACTCATCTGATTCCCACAACCTGCAGGACTTCATTCCACATATCTCTTTAATTAACAGTAGCTCTTTTAAGTAGAGACCAAGCACCTCAGGACTATTTTATATGATGACAGCATGGTCATTAGTGCATGTAATACAGTGGTGAAATCTGAACCGGTTTACTACCAGTTTGCTGGCTGTGCATGCACGCTGCAGCCCAATGCGTGCTGTGCGTGCACATGCGCAGTGCCCACCACACACCAAATGCAAGGTGTGTGCACACATGCACATGGAGTGCACACCAAAGGAAGCATGGGGTAGGTAGAACAGCACACGGAGGGGTGATCAGCTGTGGCGCGTGATCTTCAGAGCCTTTTTTTTTTTTACTTTTAGAAGCATTTTTTTACAACCTATTCGGGTGAATAGGTTGTAAAAAATGCTTTTAAAAGGCAAAAAAAAGGCTCTGATGATCGCGCGGCACAGCTGTGATTGCCAGAGCTTTTTTTTTTTTACTTTTTAAAGCATTTTTAACTAAAAATGCTTTAAAACTTTTTTAAAAAGTTCCGATGATCGTGCCTCACTCAGCTGATCATTGGAACTTTTTTTTTTACATTTTTTACAACCAGTTCGGGCGAACCGGACCAAACTGGGAGCATTTAACCTCTGATTTAATAGCAGATGAAACATCAGAGAAAGAAGTAAATTTTAAATACATTGGGATGAAGCAGTGGGAGAAAGAAAGCTGAGACAAGACAGGAGCTTATGCAGATGAAAATTCATGTAGACAGGTTATAAGTAATTTGTGAATTAATATGTGTAATGAATTAAAAACCCATTGTGATTGTTCAGACATTTTAAAATAGCCGAAATCCAAGATACATGGATTCCAGCTATTTGAAGTTCAGTTGGGCTGGCATAGTCTTTTTATTCAAAAACTGGGATGTGTAATGGAATGTCCTGGCAGATTAAAATGTTCTGCTATTACTTTCATCTTGTTATGATTTTTGATGTCAAATTTGTGTCTGTTAATTGCTTTTCACAAGGTTTAGCCTGGTTGTCCTGCATAGAATCCAGATGATGGGCAAATAATGGCATATGTTACATCAAAGGAAAAACATGTGAAGGCCCTGCTAGGTTGTGTGTGAAGTTGTTGAGGTCCATGATAGTGCTGCTGATGCAAATATGAGGTTAAATGGACAGTTGAGCTTGTTGCAATAGGGATCTGATACCTAATACCTGAAAATATACATTGTCATTGTCTAGTAAGAGTTGTAGCTTATTAATAAATGTGTTTGAGATGTTTATCCTGTTGTTCGGTTTTTGTAGTACAAAGTCCTTTTCAATTTCCTTATCATTATCAACTTTATTCATAGTAATTGCCCTCCCTTTTCAGATTGTTTGGTTATTTTATCATTTTCATTCTTAATGCACTGGATGGCATCTCATTCTGCGTTAAGATTATTGCAAAATGATATCTTTTATTAATAATTGTAGTTGAGCTTGTTGGTGAAAACATCATTTTACAATTAGGGTCATCTGGGAGTGTCTATGACAATCTTCATAACGTACTGAAAGCAAAGATCTCCCATCAGTCTATATATTTCACAGATTACAGTAAAGATTATGCTACGCAATCTCCAAGAATTTCCTAAAACATCTAATCAACATTCTCTATATTAAGCAAAACAATCATACATCATCTCATGTTCTGGTGCATGCAGGAATATGGTTTCCATCATTTGCTTATATGTCAACAATAATATGAAAAGTAACAAAAGTTCCAGTTTTAATCCTAATCAAAATCCATCAACCTGAAAATTGACACTGAACTGTCTCTCTTATATGTGCTAATTTGGTTGAGAATTTCTTTAAATTTCTTAAAAGATATGACTTTTTTTTAAAAGTGATGTCAGATTGGCATTTTTCCAACATGTAAAATTTCTGGATATAACCTTCCCTAGTAGACTTTTTGCAAAATAAATTTGGTTGGCTTATATTTTTATACATATTTTTCCAGTATCCTTTTATGTAAAATATAGCTCTCTGATTCAGGATTTTTAAAATATAATTTTTTACTGATGCAGTTCTTAAAAGTACCTCCCAAAATATTTACTATTTAAAAATACAGTATATTTATCCTGCTTCAAATACAGCTTTCATATATAGAAAATTTTGTAGAATTTCCACCAGAGCAAGAAAGTCTCCATTTAGTACTATTTTTTATGTTGTAACAGAGTCAATCTTGGTGGCTCTTATACATTCATTCATATTGAAGTCCACATTAGATTGTTTGCTTATTGATCAATTTATTATTTTTACATTCCTAACATGAATAGTCTTGCCTGCCATTTATAAGATGGACCATGTACACAAATTATAGAGTTGCAGTGGAAATATTTATGTGAATTATATCATTTATGCAGTTTAGCTCATTATATACATGGTTGTGGCCCCAGGCATATTCCTATTCTTCCATACTATGAACATTGTAGTTGACTAATTTACTGTCTTAAATAGGTCTAAAACTGAACCATTCACCAGATTAATTTTCTTTCTCATTTGTCTGATATAAAACTGTGGATAATACTTTTTGTTTAAGAGAGAAAGAATACTGCTGTGCAATTCAGCATTTCTAGCAAGGAGAGATAACAAGATTGGACAGAAAAGCTTGCCAAATGGCAAAGACCCCAGTTTTGAAGGAGGCAGCTGTAGATGAAAAGGTCAAACAGCTACATTGTTGAGGTCAATTCAAATCTCATAAAGATGCTAACTGTAATGTATGTGAACTCAGCATGCTGAATGTAGAATAATTGCTTTCATATAGACGGGACACAATAGTTTTAAATGATACCAGATCCAGCACTGCTTGCCATTAGAGCTATTGGTGAAAGTAAACTTAGCATTTTCTTTTCTAGGTCAAAGAAGATTTTTTAATCGATATTCCTTTTTAATGGACATGGAAATACATTCTAACTATTGTAACAAATGCTTTAAATCCATGGTCGGCTTTAATCAGATATTCGTTGGGGGAAAAATATCTAAATGTAGAATTGCCACAGCACAATTTAGCCAGTGTGGGAATACTTGGGAATATTGATTTGCATGATTTTGGATATTTTTTGCTAAGACCATGGTCAAATCTTACCAACTCTCTCAACTTTTCTCAACAAACTATTTGTCTTTTTCAACAGTCACGTGATGTTCCAACAAAAGTTCATTTGGAATTTGAGACTGTTTCTCTTTTGATCAACTGGTGCAAAGGATGCCATAGACAAGAACTGGATATAAGCTAACAAATGGAAAATTAATTGACAAAAGTTAGACACACTCTTCAATAAAAGAATCAAAACAGAACTGAGGATATACAATAGTCTGTTCTGAATTAAGATTCATTAGTCTTTAAAAAAATAGACTTATATTTGTGATATACTTCTGAGTTTTTCATTGCTTTTGAAAGGTCAGTGTTTAAGCTGGCCTCAACTGATAAACTAGTTCTGACTCGTTCTTTAAAAAAGTAGTTCCTCATATCCCATTTTGATTAACTGCAGCATATATTAATGTAACAATGACAGCTAGTGGAAAATGTACCTTTCAGATTGCTTTCTGATATCTATTTTGCTTTCTGATATGTGTTTTGTTGACCATATTACAATATCTGTGCATCAGCTGGATTGGCAGAGTATAGTTCAAGATGTTGGTTATTATCTATAGAGTTCTAGTTGAATTATGATTAGGATAGACCACTTCCTCCTCTACCAAACTGCCTGTACCATAAGATCTACTTCAGAGACTGTACTGTATGTTCCATCACCAACAGGCCAAGAGAGTACAAACTCAGAACAGGATTTTCTCTATATTTGGAACAATCTGAAATCTGTTTCTAGTTACAATACATAAGAAATGTTGGGTGTAAATTGCAAATAAATTTAAGGTAATATGTGTAGGTCAGATTCAATAACAGCTTTGATTTTTCCATTATTTCTGGAGAATAACTCTATGGGACAAATGAATTTGCTTCTAATAAGAGTTACTCTATCTCTATTTCCATTGACTAAGACCACATTCACAATTCATACATTGACTAGAGAGCTGCTACTATCAGAGCTGTGTTGGGAAATGGAGCATTAAAAACCTGTTGGAGAAAAGAGCCTTGTGCCATATGACCTGTCTATGACTTCCTAAACAAGCAGGTTGCCATCAGATGAAGTAATGGATACCAATATTTTCCAAATTTCATTCAGATCAACTTTTGTATGTGGAACATGAGAAAATGCAATTACATTTTTATCTTATTCAGGAAAAATCTAGCAGTTTTCACTAAAGGTACAGATAAAGTTTTCTCCTGTCCAGTGATGTCCAATTCTAGACAGTGATGCTCATTTCCATTTCTTACCCAGGGGAGCCAACATTGTCCAAAGACATTTCCGTTGTCATGTGGCTAGCATGAATATACACCAAGGTGCACAGACACTGTTACCTTCCCACCAAAGTGGTATCTATTTATCTAGTAGCATTTTCATGCTTTCAAGTATTTAAAAAAAATCTCTAGGTTTAAGAAACAGATTAGAGCTGATATCTATATAAAAGGAGCTTCTGAAAGTATACTGGGATTTAGTAATAATGACCATTTTAAATGGAGCAGATAATCAATTATAACAACTGACATGAATAACTGAAAACAGTTTTAGCAAACTGTCACATTAATAAGGAAGAAAGTAAAGAAATTGACATGGCTTAAAACGTTTCTCACATATCTTCTTTAATACTTTTTATATCTTCTTTAATCATTGTGGTTTTAAAATGAAGCACCCTAACAAGTAGACATTATCTCAAACTGAGTATGACCTCTAGTTACAATATGACCTCAGATTTATAAATGGTATCTGATTCAAGTATGAACATGCTTAGAATATTGAAACAGCAAAGGTGAACTAAGTGCACTGTTTGGGAGCTGGAGGTAAAATTTTTCTACCACAAGGGACTTGAAAAATCATAAAAGCATGAAACTGCACCAGTGGACTTGTTTAAAAACAGCAAAGTAGCTCAAAGAAAGCAACTTTCAAAAGTTTCTGCTGAGTTTTAAATTGGCACGCTCTGCATGTCAAGTAGGTAGTAGAAACCACAGAGAAAGACCAGTATTAGAAGTTGCAGCAGACCTTCTTGAGAAAAAATCTGGGAAAATCAGATACTGCTGTCACTGGGTTTTTCCTAGAACAAAGTAGGCAGCAGACGAACAAGACAATAAAACCTAAACTGATACAAGTCAGAAAACACTCTTTTAAACTTGAAGCAAAAAAGCAGTGACAGAGTTCACATTTGCAGATGGCTGGAGGTGAGTACAAAATGTCATCTATTCCTGATCTCCAAAACCTTTGGTGGTCCATACTCTATTCAGGCAACCTGGAAGTGTGAATATATCTTTGTCTCTTGCACCTTATATAGCCATTAATTTTCAAGGAGAGATAAATGGGGATAGGCTATTTAAAATGCAATTGAATATATGTATTTTTAAAATGCAATTGTATATGTGCATTTTTCCACCCTTACTTTACTTCTAAACTGCTGATCAACAAACCTATTCAAGTAGACTCAGATCGTCTTTGGCAAGATGAGATGGCTATATTCCTGGAGGGCCATTGTGAGGATTATGTTAGGTATCTGTCAGGTATAATCACTCAGATTTGTTCCAATTCCTATGGAGTTGTTAGAGGAAGGTGGTTCAGAAGGTGGCTTTGCTAAAGCTTCAAAGATACCTAGGGGAAGTAACTTATCTGGATCCCTTCTGGGCAGGTTTTAGACCAAGATATGGAACTAGGATAGTATTGATCACACTTATGGATGATCTCTGGCAGGAACAGGATGGAGGTTATGAATATCTCATTGTTCCCCTTCCACTTTCAGTAGGTTTTGATATCACCAATCTGGACTAGGTTAGAGGCTAGGATTGGGGAACACAGTACTGCAGAAGTTCTTATCCTTCATCTATGGTCAGTTCCAGTCACCATATAGCCAAAAGAACCCTGTCCATTTCCTCAGGACTAATAGATTAGTGTTGATAAGATGTAAGAGATCTAATCCAAGATTCCTTCTATGTGGGATCCCCAGGGCTCAGTTTTTACCATAATATCCACCATCCACCTGATGAGATAGCATAAATCTACATAAGGAAATAAACAAAATTCCATCAAAATTCTAACCTGATCAAGAAACATTTTATAAGAGAAACATACCCTACAATAGAAACAATTATAAGAGAAACATTCATGAAGATGGACACCTGTTTTAAGACTGGAGGTATTGACTTAAGCACACATTAGTAGCATTCCAAAACTTAATTCTGATTGGACAATTTGCATTCAGATTGCTTATTTTCCTCTATGGAAAACAGAATTCTTTGGGGCTAATCAAAGGTGTCACAGAATGCTAAGTGAACTCTGAATACTGCAAATAAATAAATTAGATGTGTCAAAGAATCTTCAGAAAGCAACAACAAAAGAAGTCAACAACAAAAACCTTAAATAAACAGGACCTTGGAAAAGCTCTTGTTAAAATATTCTGTTTAGAACAGTAGAGCAGATTGTCTCACTGATAGTCTAAAGCCAACTGAAATCAACATAAGTAGATGTGGCCTGTAATGCCTTTCCCTGTGGGAGCCAATTGATGGTGTTGATGGTTGTTGATGCATTATTTTCCACTCTCAGACTTTTGGAAGGCTCGAGATAAAGCATTTTAGATGGAATTCATTCTCTTACTCAGATTCAACTGTATTTTGTTATACTGTTTTGTCACCTACTGTTGAGATACATAAGACAAAGGTTGGCTTGAGCAGTCAGTTCTAACTGTGGTGCACTTTAGATCTTGGCAGATTAGTGATCATAACCCAGGATCAAAGTGTAGTGTTGTACAGGGACAAATGCAGAGAAAAGGGACACCTGCATCTTTCCTCTGAACTTTGTATTATTAGATCTTCTTCTGTCCAGAAATGAAGACCTGGTCATTTAATATAGAGGTGGGGAGGCCTGGGGAAAGAAAAAAGCAAGTTCTTTGGCTTGAAAAGAATTTGGCTGAACAATCACACCAACAAGTCCAGTCACTGTGAAGGTACTACCATCCAGATGGAATAAGCAAAAACACAGGCACATTTTACCTCCTGGACACAGCAAAACAAAGACACCATTTGCTAATACCTTTAGGGCAACCAGTGATAAGGCAAAATGGTAGCGAAGCAGGCAGACCAACAGAAGATAGTAAACCTGAATGATGTTTGACAAAGGAACGATCCTTCCTCCAGCATGCCATAAGCCATAGCATTTAACAGCATAGCAGAAAGATAAAAGCTGAAATAAAGGGCTCACAGTATTCATTCATCTCACAGCAATGGCATCCACGGATCCCCAAAAATATCAACTGAGCTTCATTGTCAGGACCGGGACTGTACCATCCCCATTTCTGCTGCTTGCATCTGTTGCAATTTAAATCAAGTATATTCAGCACAGATTTTAATATTAAACTATTAAACGCATGGTTACATTATTGAAACTAAAAACTAAAATCTACAGTACATAGAATTCTATTACATTGAAAAAATTGATCTGTGCTCCCTGGGAGGATTTTCAAGTGGCAGCAAAATAGATTGAATCGTTTTCCCTGACAAGAAAATTCCAATATCAAAGGAGGGGGGATGGGATAGATAGTGTCTCTCACAAAAACTCTGCAGTCCTTTTCCTTAAAACATTTGATAAGGGGAGAGAATCACTAAATAGGCTCTGGCGGTGGAGAAAAGGCATTTTGGTCCCATAACCTGTAGACAGCAGTAACTCCAAGAATCCCAGCCAACATGGTCTTTGGCAACAGTGGCTGAATGTTTTGGAAGTCCAGTATTTCTGAAAGGCACCAGATTGGGGAAGACTGTTCCAAATGATCAGCAAAACCATTTTCCAAAGACTGTGTATAATATCTAACACTGGCATTTAATTCCAGGATATGAAAAGGTTATTTCTAATGTTCTGTGCTATGAAATAACCTTTCCAAAATGAGAGGGTACTTTACAATTTTTTTAAAAAACAAAAAATCCATTGAGAGTCAGCCAAAAAAAAAAGACCAAATATGGAGAAGTCAGCAAGTCTGCATAGAATGGGTAACAAAGGGTTTAACATCTTTCTGAGGCTGAGCAATTTGTTCTTTCCAGGATATTTCTCAGTAGAAGTCCAGTTCATATTACAAGTGACAGAACACCTGCAGAGCAAGTAATAAGTGCACCTAAAATCAATCAAAACTGATTATTTTATTGTGTTTTCTATTGTATTTTCAAAAGAGGACAACATTTTATTGTATTAGATATGCGGCTGCCCTAAAGTTGCTTTATAGAACATGCTGATCGCATATACTGTACAATCACATCACATTATCATTATTTTCTCCTATCGCTTTGCTATGGAGGGTCCTATGCCTCTTAGATTTATAGCAAGATTGACTATTGGAGTTTATTGATCCTTAAGCAAAGTCTGCATTGTATGAGACTCTGCAACAATGAGGCAGCACACAAATTGACCAACAGAATACAAACGCACACACACATACACATACATGTATGTGTGTGTGTATGAAAGAATACACACACATGCGACAATAATATGCTGAGACAGAAAATTAAGAATTAATTAAAGTTATAAAATCTAGCAGAATCCTTTCCTTAAGTTCTTAGAGAAATGGAGATACAGAGGTTACATTATGTTCTTTCCCCAAGTATGAGATTTTACATGAATTCCAATTCCTGTTTTGATCAGGGATAAGATATTTATTTTTACAGAGTATTTCCTATTTGGGTTTTTCATTATACCGACCACAAGGTGCCTGTATTTATTGTAACCAATTCCCTCCTTATTAGGAATCATCAGATCTACATAGCTGATCTTATTTTGAAATGGACTCCCACAGGATGTGGAGGATGAGCTCGCCAGGGTTTATGTGAGCTTTCAAGTCTTAAATTTTATTCTATTTACCCGTTTTTTGGAGCATAAACTCTAAAGCAATTACTTATGATACTTTATCTTGGACTGCTCTGAGAGAGGAAAGAGTAAAATAAATAAAAAAACCCTTGTAAATTATTTTAAATCTCTAGAAATCAATCTAGTTATAGTACCCTATTGGTGTATCTGAAGGTTCTACCAAAATGTGTAGGGTTTAATACTCCATTTGAAGATTACAACTCAACATAAAGAAATTGAAAAATTGCATAATTTGCTATATAAACTAGGCAGTGTTGTGGGAATAGTATGAAGAAAGAATTTTCAGTTTCCAACTATACTTTTAAAGTAATACTGTAGCTCCCTCTTTGTAGAGCTTCTACAAGACAAACTGAACTGATAAAGGAAAAACTCAGATACTAAAACAATAGTCCTCACTAGAGATGGCTATGAAAATGGCGGTTATACTAGTAGTGGTTTTCACTTACCTTCGCTACCGGTTCAGAACTGTGAATGTGCGTGGTGCTTCTGGGCATGCGCAGAACCTTCTGCGTACGCAAGGAGTGTCCGTGATGACATCCGGGTAGGTGGGCGGAGCCTCCCGCCACCGCTGCTACCGGTTTGCCTGAACTGGGGCGAACTGGTAGAAACCCACCACTGGGTTATACCCATAACTGAAGATGTTGATGTATACATTAAATCTCAAAAGCAGTCAAGAATTGATGGCTTTTTCTCCAAGGAATAACCCTAATAAACTCTGGTGACTAAGGCAAGACACAAAAGAAAATGGAAAGGAATATGACATGACATGTGAATGACATTTTGGCTTTATCACTCTTGGGCAGATATTACTACCATCGTAGATAAGAGACCTCTGATATTCCAAATATTTTTTAAGAAATAGTTATTCCAGACAGCCGTGGAAAAATATATGGACAAAAGCATATTCACAGTACAACTGTGTACAAAAGAATTCAATATGTTATCAACAAAGTCCCTAATCAAGGAAACTTCAACCCTTTCCAGCCACATGGCTTGGGAATCCTTGCTAACAAATGAGACAAATTATTTGAGGGGAAGCATAGGATTTCAGTTTCTAAAATGTTAGAGAAGCGTTTGGAGAACAACATGAAGCTTTTAAAATATTTGCCTTGAAGTGTAATCTGATGTATTACTATTGAAAGAATTTGTCTCTGTTTCAAATGATCTACTGATGACTCTTATCAAATTAGTCTCAAGTGAGATTGAACCACAAAAATACTGTATTTGATAATGATTCACTAATACACAGCCAGTCCCAAACGCAGACTCATTTTATAAATAAGAGAAAAAACAAAATAAAGTCTCAAATGAAAACTAAGTAAAGAAAAAATAAGGCACAAGTAGAAAACCTAATAAGAAAAAGTAAGAACTCGAAGAGCACTGCTGTTCATAAACCTCATAATGGGTAGCAAACAAATTTGATGACTAAAAAAACAAAAATAAAACTTAAGTATAATAATCTATTTAAACTTTTGGGAACAGTTATGAAAGAAATAATAGATCAACTAAAAGCCACCTAGAAAGAAGTTAGAAGCCAAGTTCCAAATGAAGCAAATCAGGCATCTAATAAGGTTGGAGAAATCAATGCACATTTAATCCAGCAACGTCCAATAACTGTTGAAGATTTTATTACTGAACAAAATCATCCTGCAAATAACTCAACAATTTTTTTATTACATGGAGAACGCTTCCATGCAGGAAGTGATATTTGCAACTAATGAATGTTATGCTGCTATTTGTCAACTTTCTGAAACCTAGAGGCTTCCTCTTACAGATAGAACTAAGATTTGCATTTTGTGCAATCTTTCAACTTTCATCCCACTTAAACTTGTTTCAGATGATATTTTAAAGGCGGGGTATTACAATTGTGTGAAAGCAAGAGCACTGGTAACTTTTGACTGTGTTGCTGTGGCACAAATGGTTTATTAATTTGAATATTTCCTCAGGCAAGAAGGTTTGAAGTAAATGTTTTTAAATATTTTTGTAATCCCTCTAGATCAGTGGTTCTCAACCTGTGGGTCACGACCCCTTTGGGGGTCGAATGACCCTTTCCCAGGGGTCGCCTAAGACCATCAGAAAACCGGTTCTGGGGCTCCACCCACCCCCCATGTTATTCTTACCTTTAATTTGGCCCCACCCCCAATCTATTGCTGCCTCCTGAGTCCCAGCTGATGGCTAGAGGGAAAAAAAACTGTTTAAACTCTTGCCGCGGGGCTTCAAAGGGCCACCCTACAGTGTTAAAAGAAAACAAATGAGTAGACCGGTGTCTGCAAAAATAAATGGGTAGATCCAGTGATGGGATTCTACTTCAGTAGAACCGGTTGTTAAGTACTTAAGTAGTTAAGCCAGTGGTTCCCAAAGTGGGTGGTACCATGCCTTAGGGGGCGGTAAGAGGCAAGGGGAGCGGCAGGGGGGCGCTAGAGGCAAAAGGGGATGACAGGGGGGCGCTAAGTGGCAAGGAGGGTGGCCCCCACCCTTTGGCCTGTGCCTCACAGCAGTTACCTCCTTGCAAGCAAACAGCAAGAAAAAAAAACTCCTTTCAGCTTCAGCATAAGCTAATTAGCCCGTTGATTAGATCTGCCTCCCGACTCTTTTTTTTATTATTATTTGATTTATATGCCGCCCTTCTCCGGAGACTCAGGGCGGCTTACAATGCGTTAAACAATAGCCTTCATACTTTTGTATATTTATACAAAGTCAGCTTATTGCCCCTACAAACCGGGTCCTCATTTTACCTACCTTAGAAAGGATGGAAGGCTGAGTCAACCTTGAGCCTGGTGAGATTCGAATTTACAGTAATTGCAGACAGCTGGTGTTAATCACAATGCTTTTAGTCTGCTGAGCCACCAGGCCATCAGACTCTCAGCTGATTTGCTCTCAGCTGTTTTGCCTCTGCAACTTGCTGCAAAGAGCTAAATTGCTGGAGCAGATTTTTTTTCTCCTTATGCAAATCAAGCTGAAAACGAAACTGGAAGTAAAGCAGACTTTGGCTGTTACCTTGGAAAATTAGGCAGAGGCAGATTTATTTTCTTTTTCCTCACCAAAAAAGGTAGGTGCAAACAATGAGAAATTTAGGGCAAAAGAGGAGAGTTCAAGATTTTAAAACACAAAAGAAAAAAAGCTCTATTTAACTAGGAAATTGTAATAATTGAGATAGTATTAATTGTATATTGTGTTGAAAGCAGAAATGGTTAAAGTTGTGGTTTGGAGGAATATATGGGGGACAGTATTTGGTTTATTATTGGTAAATATAATTAATTGATTTGTAAGAAATTGGATGGTATAGAAATAATTGGAATATTCATGTTCATATTGATTAATATACAAAAAAGATAGTTATATAACTAATTGATTTATATTAAAATGTTGAATTTGTATTAAACAACTGTATTACATAATTAACCAATGTGAGGATGGATTTAAAAATAGATGACAATGGGAAGGGGTATAAGATAGAATAGAAGGGAAAAATTGAATTTGATTAAGATTAGAGATGAGGATGAGGGTGAATGTGGTGATGTCATGCTGCGCATGCCTGCTGAACAATCATCTCCGGGCCTAGATGTCATCTTGACCTCCCCGGAGTTATGACGGTTTTGATCTCTGCCGTCTGAGCCTGCTTGGACTATGTGGACTGACCTGACCCCATTTTTCCCCTCCATTGAATGGAGGTTTACATCTGGGGATTCAAGTCTTGATGGAGTGGGCCTACAGCTGCTGTCTCAATTCCGGCTTTTTGGACGATCGTGGTTGACCAGCCATAGTGAGAGGGGGGCTGGGTCACCCTCTGCCGGATCGAAACAGCATTTTACTCCCACCATTGCCATGAGAGGGCAATGAGGTTCCACGTGCTCCATTGGAATTCTATTGAAGTCCGGCATTTCACTCCTTCTGACTGTGGGGCTGACCCCCAGGGGGAGAGCCTTCTCTGTGGTGGTGCCCACCCTCTGGAACAACCTCCCCCCAGAGATACGTACAATAACAGACCTCCGGATTTTTCGTCGGGCCCTGAAAACCTATTTATATCAACTAGCTGGGCTGGCTTGAGTTAAATTTTTAAATTGATTTTAAATTGGATTGTTTTAATTTACGGCCAAAATATTTAATTATTTTAAACTGTTTTTAAATTTTGTATGTTTTGTTTTTTACTTTGGCTGTTCACTGCCCTGAGTCCTATTTGGAGAAGGGCGGTATAGAAATGGAAACAAATAAATAAAATAAATAAATAAATAATATTGGTTTTTTACAAAAATAGATGAGGAATAATTATGGCAAAAAGGAAATATAGAAATTGTAAATTTAATTGAAATGATAAACACTGTTTAAATTTGTGAACCAGCCAAATACTCTGTTCAAAGAAAATACATTGTATGTTTGTACGTGTGTTTCTAATTATTGCTATTTATTCATATTTGTTCTCTTTTATTCTTCAAAGTTTAACAATTCATTCTTTATCTTAATATCTTTATATTTGTTTGGGGTTGCCTTTCTTCCCTTTCATCTTTTTTATTGTACAGCAATCTTTCTCCTCAAACCTACCACCTCTCTCTTTTCTTTCCTTCTTACTTTCTCTTCCCCCCTCTTCTTCTCCTCCCGACATCCTCTTCCTTTCTCTTTCTCCTTCTCTCTTCCTCCCTCTCTTACCCTCACTCTTATTCTAATTTCCCTTCCCTTCCTTCCTCCCTTCTCTTCCTTCCCTCTTTGATCTCTCTTCTCCTTCCTTCATCCCTCTCTATTGCTGTATTCATTTTCAATTTTATATTTTCCACTATGGAGTCCAGGCAACCCCGGTCTTCCTTTCATTTATCAAGTATATTTCTCAAAATTTCCCCTCATCTTTTTAATTATTAGCAGTATATTTCATCTTATTCCATTTTTTCTATTGAACCCAGTGTAATCATCTTTATCTTTTTTTCAATTATTTCCTTTTCAATATTATCTTGTTTCTCTTGTTTCTCATTCATCTTTTCTCTTTCTTTTTTTGCAAGATAACCAATTCTCTGCTTCTTTATTTCCCTTAAATGCCTCCCTTACTTTTTGAAACATCTCCCTTAGTGTCTCAAATTCATCCTCCCAATTCTCCATATTTTCAATTTTAAAAGGCTAGGATTTTTCAGCTTATTCCTTTCATTTACATATGTCGGGGGGGGATGCTTTTCAAGGAGCCACAAGGGGGGATGAGAGCAGAGTCATTCTGACAGTGTCTTTTAAAATTGCTTGGAAGACACATTTTTTCCCTAACAATAATGGTTTGTATACTTTAGAATAAAAAAAGTACTTGCAAACCTTGGACAGAAGTAAAGAAAGGCAGGACTGGGCTCATTATCAGTAGCTAGTTAGTTCATTGTTATCAGTGACTCCCACTGATTCTAAACTCATTTTAAGACTGGGATTGGTGACTACTGAAATTTAAGTATTCACCATTGCTCTCAGAAATCTTTGCGAGGATCTGTCAGAAATCACTTTTTTCAGCCCTCTGGGTAGTCCTTTTGTGCATATGGACTACTCAGAGGGCTGAAAAAGTTATTTTTGACTGGTCATCACACTTTTGACCAGTCCTTGAACTTACGACTGTCCTCACATTTTACGTTTTTCTCCCTATCTTGTCACCATGGTGAAGAGAAGCAATTGTGAAATGAGTGACATGGTTGTTAAGAATGCTGCACGGGCATAAATGTGAGGATGGTCATAAGTGTGAGGACCAGTCAAAAGTGCGAGGACCTGTCAGAAATGACTTTTTTCAGCCCTCTGAGTAGTCCCTATACACATAATCATGGCCACCCGGTCACATGACCAGCTAGCCATACCCACCCAGTCACATGACATCTGAGCCACGCCCACAAAATAAGCCATGCCCACAGAACTGGTAATAAAAAATTTTAGAACCCACCCCTGGTTGGGGGTCACCACAACATGAGGAGCTGTATTAAAGGGTCGCGGCATTAGGAAGGTTGAGAACCACTGCTCTAGATAAACCTAATTTACACAACTCAATAATAGACAAAAAAAAATTAGCTGAATAAATAGAACTTATAAACTTATAAATACTTTTAATGATTTATGCCCTATGGAACAAAATTGTATCAAATTGTCCTGGTTGAAGAGTTGATTAATAAACAGGTACAGCCACCATCTATACCAGAGGTCTTCAAACTTGGCAGCTGTAAAACTATGGACTTCAAATTCCAGAATTCTCCAGACAGCTATGCTGGCTATGCTTCAAATCCTATGAATTTGAAGCTATGCTTCAAATCCCAGAATTCTGGGAGTTGAGGTCCACAAGTCTTAAAGCTGCCAAGTTTGGGGACCCCTGATCTATACCTTCACCCCCTTCTAATCATAAAGCAGTCAGCGTGAGCTTAAATGGACTCTGGGGGATGGTAGCGGACAGGAAGGCCTGGAGAAATGTTGTCCATGATGTCATGCTGGGTCGGACACAACTTCGCGACTAACAACAACAACGATCATAAAAGCTGTGAAAAGGAGAGATGAATCCATGAGATAATGGCAAATGTAAAAGAAGGGGAAAGAACAAATGTAAGACCTGCAGTATGGAACAATGCAGCCAAAAACATAATGAACAGTCTCTTCAGAAAGATACAAATCTTACAATGTCTGTACAATAATGTTAAATGTATATATGCCTCCCAGATGTGCTAAATCTAAAAATCAGGACCACTATACTTGGGTCAAACTTACATTCATACAAAATACAAATATGCTCCAGAGAACAAATTTCCACTGGACACTATTGATTGAATTCTTTATTTGGCCAAATGTGATTGGATGATTTTATCATATGGGTGATTTTAATGCAACAAAAAAAGGGTCGTAAGTGCAAAATAGCAAAACAGTTGACACCTTACTCACTTTCCTTTATACTTTGAAGGACTCTAAACTTGACAGTACTTAAACTTCTAAATTTATTTTGTAGACAGAATTTTCGAATTCTGAATGGCTTTTGTCCCAGAAATTTTTCATACTTATCAACTAAGGGATATTTATGAAATTTCTGCATACAGTATTTGTACTGTATTTTCCAACAGTTTTTGGTAATAACAATAGCATTAATATTGAAAATCCCCAGTAGGATAAATTCTTTCATAATCCTTTCCTTCATATTTAATTGAATTATGAAAAGGTAGGAAGGCCTTTTCAAAGGCTGAAGACCACTTGGGAGATCAATGAAAAACAAGCTATTCACACACAAGTCTTGAACACTTTATAACTACTGTATTTCTACAAATTTTTCAATGTTCCTATAACAATTTCCTTGGAATGTTTTTCCAAAAGAAAATCTAAAGCAAATTTTCTTCCATCAAATTGGTTAGAAAAATGCAGGAAAATTTCCATGTTGGGAATTAACATAATACTGCCGCTGCACACATTAAAAGATCTCTGTGCAAGAAACTGAAAATAGGAACATATTCTTTGTAGCTGGCAATTCTGTCATCAATGATAGGCACTCCAATGGTCCTGCTCTATTTAAAGTCTAGGTATTAAACACAAATGTCTGGAGGCATTTGCCTATATGTAGAACAGCTCATAAATAATTGGGAAGGTTTCTAATTTGATTTTCTAGTAGCAATTACCTTTTATTATGGAAGTGTCCTTAAAGGCTTTGAATGTACATTTGCAAAATGCTATTTGTATGGGGGACACTTCCATCAGGACCCCTGGGTGAAATTTATGTGTTTTAAAAAAGCTATGTTCATGCAATTAACATCACATTCAGTTTGATTCTCCCTTCCTCCTTGGTCATAGGCCCCTGTAGTATTACTCTTCCATGCCTGGCAGCTGTAGGTCTGTATCTGTACTGCATACAAATGGGAGGAACATGACTAAGTGAAGGTGTATACTCAAACTGAGTAACCTGATGTTCTTTGGATATTACTGACCTTATACCTCGAGCTGAGACCTGGGAGCTGTAATTCAACATTTCTGGAAGGCCATGAGGTACTTGCTGTAATGCATTATGGAGAATCTTAACTTTGCCAGTACCCTAATGAAACTAAATGTTTTACAGGCAAACATTACTATACCAATAAACATTTGGATAAAAGGGAGAAAGTGACTTCCTCTACATTCCACATAAGACTGGTCTAAAGAGAAAACTTCCAGTGTCTAATCCATCCATCCTTCCTTCCTTCCTTCCTTCCTTCCTTCCTTCCTTCCTTCCTTCCCTCCCTCCCTCCCTCCCTCCCTCCCTCCCTCCTTCCTTCCTTCCTTCCTTCCTTCCTTCCTTCCTTCCTTCCTTCCTTCCCTGTCACATCAGGTATGAAGTAGAGGCTTCTTTCTCTTTATTTCTGTAGTTACTATTGGAAAAGGTAGATACTATACAGTGTGTAAAAGGAAACACAAAATACATTTCCTATTTTTTCTCAGTTCAAATATGACTGAATATGATGCATCTCGTTATTCCCCTAACACAATATCTGGGCAGCAATAACATTCTTGGCCATTCATGTTGGTTTCCAAAAATTGATACCTAAAGGCATACAAGTTTATCCCACAAAAGTCCACCTATATTCAGAAAGTTTTACTACTAAAATATGTAGCGTTCCTAAACTGAAGCCAAGTAGCTCAAAGATGAATGACCAAAATGGCTAGAGTTCAGTCAACTAAATTATTTATGACCAGTTTCTGTTTAGCTTACTTCTGGTTTGCAGGGATTTGGATGTAGTGTAACTAATTTCCCCCTGGCCTCACTTTTTTCTACCCACTCTTTTAGCTCTTCTGCTGGCATAGCTTGATTAGCAGGGCAGTTCTGCTGGCATAGCTCTATGCAAGCATTTATCTGCAAGAACAGGAATTTCTGCCAAAAGAGAGTTCTTTCTTACTCTATCTCCCACCAGCCAAGACACATTTGAGTTAGAATTGTACTATTAGTGTAAATTTTGGATTAAGAGTCAAGAGTACAACATTTTCCATTAAGTTTTTGCGTATATTGCCTGCAAAACCTTACTGCTCTGGCAATTTTATGTACCTCAACTCTCTAATCACTCACACAGATGCTTTCTCTCTTGTTAAAGCTTTTTTTTAACTTACCACATAAACTATCCTTGGCTTTATTCATATTGTGAAACTTTTGGCACTGATCATTAGTCACTGATTGCACTCACTACCAGCTGTTTTTCTGCCTATTGGGCCTGTTTTTATAAACTTCAAAGGCATTTTTAAATTTAAAACATCTGTTTTAAAAGTGTTAAACAATTTTCTTTGCCTTGATTCACACTATGGGTCATGAAATGTTGCTTCAAGGCAAGTTGAACTTTCTGTATTTTATGGTAGGTTATGGACTAAAGACAGAAGGGAAGTTTGGAGTGTTCCCATTTTAGAAATATTATAATATTAAAATAAATTTCACCAGGTGCTAGTGACAGTTTTAAAAGAATTAAATGCTATTCATGGGTATAACCACCTGCAGAAGATTACAATACAAAGATAAGCCTCTGCTTCTTTTCTATCTTGACCCAATCCCAAATTGTATGAAGATTTCTTCTTCCGACTTTTTTTGCCCTCTCATTCCTTATATTCTATTCCCTTTCTCAAACAACTCCATGCTTCAAATTGCTTTTTCACTTTATTTTTCACCACCTTAGCTGTAATTTTTAAACAGTTTTACCTAAAATATCCTTTCCTCATCAGCTAATTGCTCAATTTGTTCAATAAGTAGGGATCACATTATTGTTTGTCAATTGAAGCAAAAAAAAAATAAACTCCTACAAAAAAATAAACTCCACAAAATGTAGCGCTTGTCTGATTTCTCAAACAATTGGATCAGTGCATGGAAATCCTTGGGAGTGAGCGTTGGTATCAGTGTGACTGCTTCTGAAGACTTTCTGCTGGAAGATTATATTGTTAATAGCTGTGCCACACAATCGTCGAAACTTCTTTTTTTTACCGTTTTAAAGCATTTTTTACTACCTATTCGCCCCAAAAAATGCTTTTAAAAAAGGGGGGGAGTTGGCCACGCCCACCCAGTCACATGACCCACCACCAAGCCACACCCACCAAGCCATGCCCACAGAACCAGTAGCAACAAATTTTATATTTCACCACTGCTCTACATGGGCTACCCTTGAAGAGTATTCAGAAGCTAAAATTGCCATAATGTGGCAACATGGACAGTTTTGGATGCTCCTACAGCAGGGGTGTCAAACTCGCTGCCCCCGGATCAGATGCATCACACGCTGGTCATGCCCACCTCCAGTTTAACGAAGGAGAAAAAATTTGTGATACACCATGTGATGGCGTGCCAACACAAGTTTGACACCCCTGCTCTAGGATAGCCCTGATGTAACATTAGGGTTATCCTAGGGGCCTCCAAAACTGTCCACATTGTAACATCAGGGTTATGGGAGAGCATCAGGGGTGGGTTCTACTTACCTTTACTACCGGTTCACAGCAGGGCCGCACACGCAGTCTCACTTCACTTGCGTGTGTCCACGCTCTTCTACACACATGCACGCTCTTCTGCACATGCACAGATGCTTCTGTGCACACGCAGAAGTGTTTTGATGATGTCGGGGTTGGTGGGTGGAGCCTCCTGCCGGTATTACTACCGGTTCTATAGAACCAGTGAGAACCAAGGGCAACCCACCACTGGAGAGCATCACTGGTTGATAATCTGCTTCTGGATCCAATTCAAGGTGTTGGTTATCATCTTAAAGCCTTCTATGGCATTCATACAGGAGATTAGTCTTCAACTAATGGGATTAGTCCACCCCACTTGTTCTAGCAGAAGAGACCTACTGAGGATCCAACAAGTCAAGGAATTTTGACTGAAGTCTGGAGAAGAGCCTTTTTTGCCTCTGTCGCCGCACATTGGAACATCTTATTTATTTATTTATTTATTTATTTATTTATTTATTTATTTATTTATTTATTGGTTCAATTTATATGCCGCCCTTCTCCGAAGGGTCAGGGCAGTTTACAATGCATTAAGCAATAGCCTTCATACTTTTGTATATACCTGCTTAGCAGGGCTTTTGGCCCCCCCAAGCGGTGTTCTTTTTTATACAAAGTCATCTTATTGCCCCCACAATCTGGGTCCTCATGCTACCAGAGATGAGATCTGCCCCCTCTCTTCTGATCTTCAGGAAAAACCTTAAAACCTAGCTATGCCAGCTGGCATGGGTATTTGGTTGAGCAATTCAATCTATGGTCTAACTGCCATTGTAACACATGGCACCAGCAGTTACAAGTTAAAGAAGGATTCAAATTTCCACTGTTCTCCCTTCTCACGAAGCAGTTAATAGGACAAATTTCCACAAACATAGTTAGATTGTACATTGAGTGGGCAGTTGGACTAGATTTATTTATTTTATTTATTTTATTTGTTTAAATTTCTATACCGCCCTTCTCCAATATAGGACTCAGGGCGGTGAACAGCCGAAAATAAAAACAAGACATACATACAAAACATACAAAATCTAAAAACTGATTAAAATAATTAAATCTTTTGGCCGTGATTAAAACAATTCCAATTTAAAATCAGTTTAAAATTTGACTCAAGCCAGCCCAGCTAGTTGAAATAAATGGGTTTTCAGGGCCCGACGAAAAATCCGGAGGTCTGTTATTGTACGTAACTCTGGGGGGAGGTTGTTCCAGAGGGTGGGCGCCACCACAGAGAAGGCTCTCCCCCTGGGGGTCGCCAGCCGACATTGTCTGGTGGACGGCACCCTGAGGAGGCCCACTCTGTGTGAGCGTACTGGCCAGTGGGAGGCTATTGGTGGCAGAAGGCGGTCTCGTAAGTACCCCGGCCCTAAGCCATGGAGCGCTTTAAAGGTGGTCACCAACACCTTGAAGCGCACCCGGAAGACCACCGGGAGCCAGTGCAGCTCGCGCAGGAGAGGTGTCACATGGGAGCGCCTCGTCACCCCCATAATCCCCCGCGCGGCCGCGTTCTGGACCAGCTGGAGCCTCCGGGTGCACCCCAGGGGGAGCCCCATGTAGAGAGCGTTACAGTAGTCCAGGCGGGAAATGACGAGTGCCTGAGTGACTGTGCGTAGGGAGTCCCGATCTAGAAAGGGGCGCAACTGGCGTATCAGGCGAACCTGATAGAAAGCCCCCCTGGCCACGGCCATCAAATGATCTTCCAAAGACAGCCGTGCATCCAGGAGGACGCCCAAGTTACGAGCCCTCTCCGTGGGGGCGAGTGATTCGCCCCCAATAGCCAGCGATGGCATCAGCTGGCTATATCGGGACGCCGGAAGCCACAGCCACTCGGTCTTGGAGGGGTTGAGTCGGAGCCTGTTTCTCCCCATCCAGGCCCGCACGGCCTCCAGGCACTGGGACATCACTTCAAGGGCATCATTGGGGTGGCCTGGGGTGGAGATGTACAGCTGGGTATCATCAGCGTACTGATGGAACTCCACCCCGAAGCCACGGATGATCTCACCCAGCGGCTTTACATAAATGTTGAACAGAAGGGGCGAGAGGACCGACCCTTGTGGCACCCCACAAGCAAGGTGCCTCGGGGTCGACCGCTGCCCCCCTGTCAACACAGATTGCGACCGGTCAGAGAGGTAGGAGGAGAACCACCGCAGAACGGTGCCTCCCACCCCCAACCCCGCCAACCGGTGCAACATGATACCATGGTCGATGGTATCAAAAGCCGCTGAGAGGTCTAACAGGACCAGGATAGAGGAGCAGCCCCTATCCCGGGCCCTCCAGAGATCATCCACCAATGCGACCAATGCCGTTTCCGTGCTGTGCCCAGGCCGGAAGCCGGACTGGAGCGGGTCTAGATAGACAGTTTCATCCAGGTACCGGGGAAGCTGTTGCGCCACCACACTCTCAACAACCTTCGCAACGAAGCGAAGGTTGGAGACTGGACGATAGTTAGCCAAAACAGCCGGATCCAGAGAGGGCTTCTTGAGGAGGGGCCTCACAACCGCTTCTTTCAAAGCGGCCGGCAGGACCCCCTCACTCAAAGAAGCGTTAACAATCTTCTGGAGCCAGCCTCGTGTCACCTCCCGGGAAGCCAGTACCAACCAGGAGGGACACGGGTCCAATAAACATGTGGTCGCGTTCAGCCGTCCCAGGACCCTGTCCATGTCCTCGGGAGCCACAGGATCGAACTCCCCCCAGATAACGCTCTCAAGACCTGCCTCAGTCATCCCGTCCGGACATACCCAGTCAGAGGCCATAGATGACCTATAAGGTCCCTTCCAACTCCGTTAATCTGTTAAATCTGTTAAATGTTTACATGATAGGTAATCTTTAAATGTGTAGATTATTTTTTCTTTTGTCTTCTTAGCTCTCATAAATTTGTTTAAATTTGTGGAGAGGACAAACTGCATAGAGTGAAGACCCCAAACACATTTTCTCTAATTGCTACCAGGGAGATTTATAAGGGATGCATTTGTGTAGATTTGAACACTACACAGAGCTCTCCCTACAATCCAAGCCTCTAACTCAACTCTGGACCATGCAGAAAGCTATACTGGTATTGTTTTCAGTATGTGAAGGTCAACTAAATAAAATAGAACATTGAGTCTCTCACACTTTTAGCATATACTAAAAGAAAGTTGTTTCTGAGATAGCTGACAAAGTTAGCAGGAAGAAGGTAACTATTTTATACCAGGAAGTTACATTTAGTATTTCAATAAAACCTAAATTACATTTTCTTCATAATAAATTGGTTTTCTTTGTCTACATTCCAAGCCCCACATAAAAAAAATGACAAAGCATCTTTATTAATATGATTTAAAATTGGGGCTAACATAAATTCTAGCGTATGATAAAAATTATTTAAGCACTATTCTAGCTTCTATTTGAGATAATTTATTTCCACACTGGGAATACTGGAAGGATTAGAAATAAGAAAAATAACTCAAGTAGTTCTGATTACTTATTTTAATGGTGGAAAAGTAACCCTTAATTATTGGGAAGAGGATGAATACCTTACAAAAGGAACCATCAGGCTGCAACCACTTACTATTAGTACCAATACAGATAGTTTTCAATTTATGATCACAATTGAGCCCAAAATTTATGTTGCTAAGTGAGACATTTGTTAAATGAGTTTTAGCCCATTTTGATGACCTTTCTTGCCACACTTGTTAAGTTGTGTCAACCCTGAAGTGAACCTGAGGCCATCTTGGAGGCTTCAGGGTTGCCACAAAGCAGAAGAAGGGGCAGGGAGGGGGGAAATAGCTAGATGGGGGATTGTAGTCAAAATAAGAAAGATTTCCTGTGGGAACCAAGGACATTCCGACAGGTGACTGGAGTGAAGTAACCAAGCAACCGGCCAGCACCTTGATTGGACAGTGTGACCAGTGACTTGGAGGAAAGGGGAAACTTTTACTTTTTGATTAGGTGAAAACTGCAGGAACTTTCAGAGTCAGCTTTCACCAGTTGTGCCAATATGATGTATCCAATAAATTGTTCTTTGAGGAACTTGCCTGCCTCAGAGTTCTGCTTTCTTTGGGTGTGTTACTTGGAACTCTGACCCATAGCAGTTGTTGAGTTAATAACATGGTTGTTAAGTGAATCTGGCTTCCCCATTGACTTTGCTTGTCAGAAGGTCACAAAAGGTGATCACATGACCCTGGGACACTATAACAGTCATGAGTCAATTTGCCAAGTGTCTGAATTTTGATCATATGACCATGGGGATGCTACAACAGTCGTAAGTGTGAAAAATGGTCATAAGTCGCTTTTTTCAGTGCTGTTGTAACTACAAACGGTGACTAAATGAACTGTTGTAAGTCGAGGACTACCCATAGCAAAAAAAAATCCTTAGGGGACTCATATAAGGTTCATAAACATTGGAAATAAAAGCATGTTGCAATTTGCATGACACAATATCTTTTCGTTTTCTTAATTTTAATCAAAATCTTTTTTTTTTCTTTTATTCTGGTGGAAAAAGGAGTTTAACTGGTACTGGCGTTTCCACAGACACATCAAACATGAGAACACTATATTAGGGAAATAATTTGCATTAGATCAGTGAGTTTTTAGTGATAAACATATTGCAAGTGGAAAGAAGGTTAAATTACACAAATACAGTGGAATCCGTTTATGTATGAGGAGAAAACTTCCATAATTTTGAAAAGGGATGAGCAACCATGTGGGATGGCCAATTGTAGGAGACCTTTTAGGGATACTGTGACATTTCTAGAAGGGCAGCCATTTTATTAGGTCATAAACAAATCTAAATATGCAGCATGTTTGGCTTTCTGAAATCTTTGTCTCCACCTCCTAGAATACCCATATGACAAAAACATTGAAAAGAGGCATAGAACATATTCAGAAAATAAAGTATTTTATGGCTACATTCTTAAGCAATATATAAGAAAGGGAAAACAGGTTGATAGTGCTATTTTTTTTCCTTTCATTAACATGTAGAAGCTGGGTGTAGATTGTAGATAGCAGCAAATGAAGGTTTTCTGCAGGAATGAGAATACTGATTTTCCAGTATTTTCAATCCATGTTCTTCACTTGAGTCACCTATCCAGAGGGAGAACAAAAGGGTTGGGGGAAAAATATTGCCCATACACTTTAAAATTACTGATGTAAGGTTTACTTTATGGTTTTTTTCATCAATATATAAAATTCAGAGGTAGAGAAAATGTACCTAAAATGATCAATTCATAGTTTGTCTAGCTCAGGTTAAACTGCTGTATCAAGGAAGACACTCTGTAATCAGATTTTTGTTAGATTTCTTTTCAACAGTGCTAAGCCTTGTCAGCAAAAAGAATAACAGTTGAGAAAATGCTAACATAAACCATTTTGTAGTCAATTTGGATACTCTTATTTGATTTAGATTTTGCTATGTCCAGACCTTGCACTTCTTGTAAGATATGAGCCAAGCAAGAGTAAGACAACCTTGAAAGTGTAATTTTAAGAGTTTTAAAAGAAAGTCTTTTCTTTAAAAAATCACTTAAAATGTGTACTAGAATGTGAACAAATTAGATTCTAAATCTATTCAAAGTGTTGAAGTCTAATCTCCAATAGAACAGAATATATGTAGCTGAATGTTAAACTGTAGAGTCCTTGCTACTATCTGAGCTCTGTTATTTGCTTGCAGATATTTCATTACTCAACTAGGAAACATCATCTATGTAAGTGTGGGTTTGTTCCCTTTATATATGCAATAATTTGCCCTGTCAATTTTGGTGGCTATGTGGTTTTTTTCTTGGTAGTTCCTTGATTAGGATATTGTTTTCTGCTTGATTGTTTGCCTGGTGATTAAACTGGAAAGCTGTTAGTCCTAGACCAGGGGGTCTCTATCCTTGGCAACTTTACGACTTGTAGACTTCAACTGTCAGAATTTCTCAACCAGAATGGCTGGTTTAGGAATTCTGGGACATGAAGTGCACGAGTCATAAAATTGCCAAAGTTGGAGACCTTTGCCCTAAACCAAACTAAATTGAATCATGGTAGGGAATTCCTGGAAGCTTGACATTCAGACAAATCAACCATTAATAGACACATAATAATAAACCATATTTATACACCATTCAAAAGATACAGCAAAAAGATAAGAAGGAAAAAAAGACCAGAACACATCTTCTCTAGCAGCTAAATCCAGATAATCAGGGATTAACACCAAGAGCTTGAGCTGTTTCTTCAGGGAAGGGCAACTAATGAAGGCAACATTACATCATTGTAATTCAAGTTCTGTTCCTTTTGTCTGTAGGCTGTGATATCAGATGTACCTATAAGAAGGGTAGAACTTCTGTCAAGCTGTTGTGATGCTGCTTTCATTATTTTGATGAAATCATTGGATCTTTCAGATTCTTCTCCTCATATTGTTCTAGGGAGAAATGAAATATACCCAAAGACGGACTACAATCAACTAAGATAACAGTAACGTGTAAAAAATGAATAGGTCATTATTTTAAAATATGCCTGAACAACAAAAAAACCCTTTCCAAATTGTGGCATGCTACATGAATTGTCATGAAATGTTGTTTTGAAAAGTTCATTAATGGCCTTTTTAGCCATTCTTGCAGAACCTATTAACAAGACTATCCTGAGTTAGTCACATGTGGCTGTTCTTTGATATTTCACATGTTTGTCATACTGTCCATTTTCACAGATCGAAATCTACTGAACAGCAAACATCTGAACTGACAGTTTCAAATTGTCTCTTGTAAACATGCAGTAAAGGAACATCTATAATCAGATTTTATTTTTCTCCAAAGTAGTGAAAGATTCTGAAGTATAAATAATGCATAGCCCTTCAAGCTCTGAGAATAAATGTTTTTTTCTTCTGCTTCAGTTTCCTCCAAGATACAACAATTTAGAAAAGAGAGTTAGGAGGAAAATATTCTCTGCTTCCACAGATATAAACAAACTTAGCATCTCAAGCCCCTCTGGAACATTTCTTAAATTCAGCTGACAGAAACTCAAAACCATTCCCCAGTGGCAGGTGCTACACTATCTCTTTCAAAGATGTAATTGCAGAAAGATTCACACACACACAAAAAGAAAAAGTGTTAAATTTATTCTGAGCAGGCCAAATTAACACAGGGAAAAAACCATAAACATTTCTAACATGAACTTAATTGAACCTGATCTAATCACTAGTTGCGTAAAGAACAACTATTTATGTTTCTCTTCTTTTTGCAGAAGTTGGGTTACAGTCCCAAAGAAGAAGAAAATGGAATTGATGACCTTTATAACAGCAGTCTTTTAGAAGAAGTGAATCCTTTACAAAGAAAAATATACTGAAAATTTGGTCGCAATTTATGACAAAGTACCTTTGTTATCATTGGTAACATAGATAGGCTGTTGTTTATGTTAAAACTATACTCTTAAATTTGGTATATCTGGTAAATAGCCTATTGGGCTGTATATGTTTTTCACTTTGTTAACCAAAGCAACAACAACAAAAAGATACATTGGAATGTATTGCCCAATTAATAAAACATTATTCCTTAAACTATAACTGGACTTGTCCACATTGCATTCCTCCACTGTAACATAAACTGGAAATGCCAAAAGCAAAATCTTGAAGAACATCACAATTCATACATAACTTGGAAACTGAGGTATTTACCAAAATAATGGATGTGCAGTGGTAGGCAACCTATTGCTAACTGAATGTAGCCCCTAAAACAAAATCTTCACTGCAAAATCCAGGAAAGGAAAACCAAAAATACATCTCACCACCCCTTACATTGCTCCCAAAGATATATATGCCCTTCAGCTGCCAACACTGAACAACAGCATTCTTCATATACATAGCTGTAAATCCTAAGTAAATTCTAAAGGGTAAAAATGGAAATTTGAAATATTTCCTCATTGGATAAAGCCAAAATTAGCATGCAAATCATGAAATGCAAATCAGAGAAATTATAGCATTTTTCAAGTGCCCTACTAGGTTGGAAAAAAGATTCTAACTTGGAAAGAGAAGTCTAATAAAGATCACATCTAAATCCTGTATTAAGGATGACCATTTGAAGGGCATTTCCATATGGCACAAGCTTTTTCTCTCTCGTCATAGCTAAAGCCACCTGACTTCAGGTGGAAATAGTATTTTCCCATCTCTCTCCAAAAATGCCTTCCTGAATGCACAATTTGTGCTGCTTTTGAATCTGCCCAGTTCTTAACAGTTGCTTTCAGCCATACCCAGCATTCTCTCTCCTTTGTGATCATTGTTGACTTCCTTCCATGGGTTTATCCTACTGGATTTTCACAACAGTAGAAGAGGAACATCAACACCAACTTCACTACAGAAAGTGGTAGAACAGACTTCTGTGTTGTGACTCCAACCCCCGAGCCCGTCTTATCGGAGGGAGAAGGCTCTGAAAGTGAAGGAGAGGAGTTGGCCAGGCCTCCCTCTCCAGGACCCTCCTCTCTGGCAATGCCTCAGATGTCTCCCGAAGGAGAAGAGATTGGCCAGGAGCCAGGTATCGCCGAGCAGTCGCAGTCAGACAGTGACAAAGATAAGTCTTGGCTGGATCCACGCCAGCGTCGGAGAGACAAGCGCACGCAGCAGAAAAGGAGGCATGCCAGAGATTAAGCTGAGTCACTGGACCACACCCCACAGGGGATAAAAGGGGGTGTGGTGGCCATTCAGGCTCTGTGATGGACAAAACTAAACAACTAGCAAGTCGCATTGTATCTCTGAAACTACTTATCTGCCTGCCTTGGATTTAATACGGACTGGACTTGACAATTCTGTGGCTTTGTGTATTTGTTTTGGTTTATCTGACGGAGGAGGAACACCTCCCTCTGTGAGTAAAGTTCTTGGCAAGCAGCTACTGGGTTGCTACCAATCCTGTTATCGAAGGAATTTATTGTCTGCAAGTTTTATTTAACCCCTGGCTGACTGTTTGTGTGCATGTGTGAGATGGGGACAGAACATTCTGTAGGTGCTTTTTCTACCAGTGTTGCAGTAGTGGGATTCAAATCCCATCACTACCGGTTTGCTTGTGAGCATGCGCGTGCACGCATAACATTTCTGTGCATGTGCAGAGACGTCTGGGCGGGTGGGCGGAAGCTTCCCCGCCACTGCTACCAGTTTGCCCAATCCGGGGCGAACCAGTAGCAACCCACCATTGCAGTGTTGTTGCTATTATTATTAGAAGAGTGATACACTGCTAGGAAAAGAGTCTACCAGGACTTCTCTAAGCACTTCCAGGGTTCTTGTTTGCCTTCCTATCTAGTGATACCAAAATTGGTAGAGAAAATCAGACTTGCCTACTGCTTTCTCTAGCAATATCCAGATCCATACAACTCTCATTGCTTACAAATGTCTTGGTCAATTGGTGCCAGGAATATCACACCAAGATTCCTAGTGGGGGAGGGGAAAGCTTCTCTAAAGTGAATTGTTAAGGTTCTGACAGGTGACAAAAACTACCTCTCTAGCTAGCTGTTAGAACATACCTCTTCCTCAAGCCTTGGCTCACATTAGGGATAACAGTTGGCAGATATTTTCTTGCTTACTGACAAATCTACCAGTCACTGCATCTCACCTTGTCCTGTAATAAACTGTTAAGAAAGCATGCTTGCTGGCCTCATTGAAGCAGAGTAGAAACTGGCAAGATAGTCAGAGCAAATTTAGGCAGGCATACCTGAGTGGACTATAGGCTGCAACAAACCACATTAAATTGGCTGTCTAGATTTGCCATTAGAAATAACCCCTCAGCTACAGCAAAAACATCCATAGAATGTTTTTGCTGTAGAATGATCAGGGGATGCATTAGGATCACATTATCAACAGGTCCCTTGTTCTGGAATCAAATGCTCAAGGGGAACAGGGGTAGATTTATGCTGCCACTATATCAGACACAAAATAGACCTAGATAACTACAATAGGCCTACATATCATGTAAAACTACAGAAAACTGCAAAACAACAGCCAAAAGTCTACTCTATCTCTGTGATGCCATCCAGTGGACTTTTGCAACCCAGCTACAGAAAGAAAATTGCTGCCAGTTCTTCCAGAAGGCAATGGAAAGGAGGAAAGTATTTCTGCCAGCATGTACCCAAGGCTTGACTTGGCTTTGACTTTATCAAGACTTTTGATGATGTTAAAAACATGTCTTTAAACATATAAAACTTGCTCTTTTGAATGTCAACATAATTACAGAACAGTGTTGTTCCCTCCTAACAAGCTTTTCATCTTAACAATAGCAATAGCACTTAGATTTATATATCACTTCATAGAGCTTTACAGCACTCTCTAACTGCTTACAAAGTCAGCATATTGCCCCCAATAATCTGGATCCTCATTTTACTGATCTTTGAAGGATGGAAGGCTGAGTCAACCTTTAGCCAATCAAGATCGAACTTCTGGCAATGGGCAGAGTTGGCCTGCAATACTGCATTCTAACCACTGTGCTACAATGACTCCTAATACATATGATTATGAAGGCATTCTACCTTAACTGCTGAAGCAACAATTAAGCTGAATTTATCTTAAAATTCAAAAAGGCTGTCTTTAAAACGACCTAGTTTATTTCCTCATCTTTATTCTCCACCAAATTTTATGGATCCAGAGAAGGATGCAACTTCCCTGAACTGATTTTATTCCCAAAGCAAATCAAGATAATCAAGTCCACTGTGTGAGATATTTTTGGGAGAAACAGAGGTCTTGGTCCTTTCTTCAATTCTTGATCTCTTTCTCTTGCCCTGTATTTTGATGTTGATCCTTTATTTAAATTGTCAATTTTATGCTTTCAATATTTCTCAGCTTCACATCTGTACGTAAGAATGTATATTCATTTTTATTCATGTACTCAGCTTCAGCAAATCCGTGCCTTTTTTTCATAGCCAGATTTGGTATGTGTGTGCGTGTATACACATACACACCAGTGGTGGGTTGCTCCTGGTTCTCTCCGGTTCTTTAGAACTGGTAGTAAAAGCAGTGTGAGGCTCTGCCCACCCAGCCGGATGTCATAATTGACAATCTGCACATGCGCAGAAGCTTCTGCGCATGCGTAGAAGCGTGCATGCGCTCCCATTGCGAACCAGTAGTAAAGGTAAGTAGAACCCACCTCTGATACACACATACACGCACACATGCACGGGCTCACACACACACACACACACATATAATGCACATAAGAGTATACTTTGTTCTAAATTAACTGTTTATAGATTTAAATAGAAGCTGTTCCTAAACCATGTGTCCTTATTATTTTTAATTTTACAAAAGCTTTTTACAATATTATTTTTTTAAATTTTGATTTTATAATTTTGTTAGATTTAATCTTTAAAGAAATGACATTTTTAATTTCATCTTTCTTCTCAAGTATGAACTAATCTTTTAAATATTGCTTGTTTGGTTCTGTAATATTTTTATTATTTATCACTTCAAGGAACACCAATTAAAAACCAAGGGACATAACTGTCATAATTTCCACTTACAAAATGTAAAGAAAGAGATTCAGAAGCAATTTTTAAATCTAAACAAAACAAAAAGAATCATATATCGAAGGGAAAGAAATGTCATTGGCCCAAGAAGCACAAATACTACAAAATGAATAAAAATTATTTGCTATCAATTTAACAAAGTTCTTTAACAATTACATATTATGTTAGATATTGCAGTGTATAAAAAATGTTAGGCCTACTTTCAAAATGAATACATTCAGTGTCATCTTTTTCAGAGGCACATTTTTTAAAAAAAAATAACCCAATGAAAGAAATCAATTTGTTATAGATACATAATTGTTTGCTATCTATTGTCTCATTTTTCTAACGAAGCATTTTGCACATGAGTATGTTGCTAGTTAGGCATCCAACCTTTAATAAGGGGAATAATGATTAAGAGTAGGGTATTAGTTGCCACAGAATCCTAAAATTTACATGGACAATAAAGATGGAAGAGAAAAATTTTTGACATTTTTTTTAGGAATGTAGAGGCTAAATCTAATGTCATATATTATTGGGTCAAATGATAAAATGGTATTCTGGAGATAATTTAAATCAAAATTGACTTAAATTTAAAGCCAGATATATACAAATGACTTTCTTGACTCAGCAAGTCTCCAATAAATTACCAGTTATTTTCACTATTATTTTATTCAAACCAGACTATAATCTTCATTCTCTAATTTCTCTTGCATCACTTTGACTCTTTGTGTTTACCCAAATTCTGCATCAGCACCCAAATTCTGCTCAGCTCATTGATTTGTAATTTCAATCAAAAGTGGTGTCCTATTTAGATAGCAATAGCAATAGCACTTAGACTTATATACTGCTTCGCAGTGCTTTACAGCCGTCTCTAAGTGGTTGACAGAGTCAGTATATTGCCCCCCAAAATCTGGGTCCTCATTTTACCCACCTCAGAAGGATGGAAGGCTGAGTCAAATTTGAGCCTGGTGAGATTTGAACTGCCAAACTGAAGGCAGCCAGCAGTCAGCAGAAGTAGCCTGCAATACTGCACTCTAACCACTGCTGCACCACCGTGGTTGAACAGTCTAATCTAAAAAATGTCATTATATAAGTAAACTTCCTAGCCATGGGAAATCCCACTTATTCCAATTTAGGCAAGATTAAATGCTAATGCAAGCAATTTATGTAAGTGAATAAAGTAGTAGTGGAGATTTGAACTCACAGCCACAGAGAAGTATAGCGTTTATTCTGTAAAAGACAAGCTCATGTTTCATCACCTGTTTGTATGAAAATTCAGAAATGATAAAATCTAGTATGTTTTAATATAATTCATACTTAAATTAGTAATATGCATTATAAGCAAGAAGCCCAACCCACAGAATGAAATGAATATAAATAATAAGAGTTACAGTTAGAAGTACAGATCTTTAAGTCATATAATATCCATAATCAGGAAAAGAAGTACAGCCAAGTTATTTCAGCCATTCCATTTTAGTTTACTAATTATGTTCTTAGTTTGATAACCACTGACAGAAATTTAGTTGCTGCAACAGGCACATTGTAACTTCTATCAAAGGCTGTTGGATCTGCCCGGCATTCAGTTAAGTCTCAACATGCTTTCACATGGAAATTACAAACAGAAGAACATGTCCTTATTATTACAATGACATGGTCTTGATGCAAAAGGAATCTCTTCAAATGTGTCTTTAACTATGCATGAAAGAAGAATTTTTGATTTAGCTTTGATAAAAGCAATCTAGTCTTTAATCTACTCTTAGTTGAAGCAAACAAGGAGACAATTGAAAGGAACAGTTATAATTGATGCCTTAATTCCATTGTGAGCAAAACAATTTAACCTTACCTATAGGTGCTTGCCCAGAGAATTGCATACTGGTAATCTCTATCTATTTAGATGCATGGCAGGTATATGGACACTTTGGAATAAATAATCCAATTCAGAACATTTTTTAAATAATCTAGATTTAGTGAAACAATTGCTTAAATGTTTGAATAATAACTATTGGCATTTTAAAGCCATAGATTTTACAGGACAGCTTTACTATTGGCTTACCATGCTTTGATTTCAGGGAACATTGTCCAAACTTAAACAGAACAACAGCAAAAAAAAAATTAAGCTTCCATTTTTAAAAAAAAGACACCTAAATTTTTGTCTGTAAACAGTCTGCATGTTTGAAAGCTGACTTAATCCAGATTTTGACCCCGTGCAAAAGTTCCTAGTGGAAAACTTTTTTTAACCACTGAGTGTGTGTGTATGTATGTGTATGTGCATCCCATCTCCATTTTACACTTTTTTTCTCAATTTATTTTCTTAGGTTTACTTGGAAAACATTCCTTGCAATAATCTGCAAGGTGTTGAAAAGTCCACCTCTAGTTTCTGGGGAAAAAAAGAGCAAATTAAAGATGATTTCATGGAAAGTGAGTGGATGATTGTAGCAAGATGAAAAGCCGATGACTGGCCAACAAAAAAACTTGAGATTGCCCATACATGCTCCAGACAGTTACTCCTCACAAGGAGACTGCAAAACAGCAGGCTCCAACAAGTTAGAGCCGTGAGAGAGAATAGCCATCTTACTCAAAATGTAGTTGGTGGCTTTAAAAGGTCACTAAATTTGCTTAATTTCTTATCTAATCACTTTTGGAAATTACTTGTTGCATTGACAAGTGTTATAGAAACAGGTGAGTTTTCTCCAATCCTTAGTGAAAATACTACTAACTACATGATTAGTTAGCTACTACTAAATATTACTAACTTTATGAACTTGAAAATATTTTTAAAATAAATAGCAAAAGGGTAAATAAAACTTTGAGTTTAGAAAATTACAAATGGACTAAGGGTCCAGGATAAATTTGAAATAAGATTTTGGAATTAATTAAGGATTAATTATTTGTATTAAAGAATCCTTCCTACAGGAAAATGCTTTTGCTTTGAAAGTTAAAAAAACATAGTAAGACAAGAGTTTTAAAATTCACTGGAGGGAACTAGACAAAACTATATATTATAATTAAAGGAAAAGTACATTTAAATTTGACTTACTAATGCAGAATGAAGCTTCATTTTAACATTGGACATTTAACATATTGAAGGAATTTTTTCAACAATAGATCTGCAAGTTTATTTTAATAATATCTGCCTCAGTAGATTTTTGTGTTTAAAAGATATTATGAAAGACGTATGAATTTTACCTGACAAGATTGAGACTGATTTGAAAGTGGATTTTAAAATTACAGACTAGATGGCTCAGTGGCTAAGACAGTTCGACGGTTCAAATCCCTAGTACAGATCTCCTGCGTGAGCAGGGCGTTGGACTAGAGACCTCCAACCTCCCTTCCAACTCTGTTACTGTTACTGACTAGAAGAATGTCATGGAAAAATATGTATTGTACCGAATATTAAGTTATTAAGGTACTACTTATAGGCATGTATGTTATTTGTTTTGTTGTTCTGTTTGTCATTTATTCTTTTTTAATGATAAATGTAAATAAAGATTATTAGTTTTTTAAAAAATAAAAATATGTTACACTGGATATATAAAAGATATATGGTATGTGAAAATGATCTTGAGGGATAACAGGAAGGGCTATTGCCTAAGAAATGATCAGACAAGGGAGAAGGGATCCCACAATTGCTTAAGACTCAAAGAAAGAAACTTGGGAAAGATCTTACCCTATCAGATCAGTCAGTTAAGTTATGGCAGGAGATTTGTACTTTTAGACTTGCAAGATTCTGTTAATGTAGCAATACATTGTAAATACTTTGCAATAAAGTACAATTAACTCAAGCTGATGTTCTCTATCTGGCTTACTTGAGAGAGCTGACCAAATGGTATCTCATAATTAAAAAGGAATATACAAATAACAAACCAAGAGATAATTTTCCAATATTGGAATTACAAAAGATGCTTGTTAAGAATTTTAAGAATTTTGTGAAAAAGGACAAAGAAAAAAAGTTATTTTAAAAAAATCTACAAAGTTATTTGAAAAGTTTATAGATCAAAGTTGTTAAAACTAAAATAATATAAAATGAAAAATTAAGTTGAACAAAATAATTTGAAAAGTTTATAGGTCTAAATTCTTAGGTTTATATTCTAAATAAAGAATATAAATTGGATTATTTGACCAAGATTTAAATAAATAATGGACCTTTGCCGACCAGGACTAAATGACAAGATTAGAAATATCTATTTTATAGATATAGGATGAAGAGACATTTGTTATATTTTAAGAAAAGGTGATAATGTGTTACAATTATTTATATTCATTGTGACAAATGGAAGACATTTCTTTCTAAACATTGCCTTTTCTTTGCCTTATTTTTACTTTTCTTTTAATATATGTGTGCGTGTGTGTGTGTGTGTGTGTGTGTGTGTGTATTCTGTACTGTCTTTTCTCTTTATTATTTTATATTTTACTATGCATTAGTTTTTTCTGTGTAGCTGACAGCAGGGGGTGAAATGGGACAACTCACCACAGCCAATTTGCCTTAGGCAACTCACCGTGGCCCACTCACTGCAGGCCAGTTCAACATGGCCAATATGCCATGGGACAACTCGCTGTAGGACAATTCAACAATTCTATTTAATTATTAAAAATAATTTAAAATTTATTTTAATTGTTGTCATTCAAATTTCATTTTGTCACTCCTTTGGTATCCTTTCTTTAATGGTTCTATTCTACTATTTCTTCGATATTAGTGTAACTCTTGTTCTGTGGCGAGTAGTCCCACAGTGAGTTGGCCACAGCAAGTTGGCTATGACAAGTTGGCTGTGGCAAGCTGGCCATGTTGTCGTATGCCCGCAAAGGGCAGCATCAGTGTTGGCAGAGTTAGGGTCAGGGTTAGAGTTGGCAGGATGGGTGGCGTGGGGACTGGAATGGTGGCAGCCCTCCATAGCAATCTCAGTTTCTCATGTGGCCCATTGGGAAAACTAATTGCCGTTCCCCCCCTATAATGCTTAAGACAATTATTATTTTAAAAAACAAATGATTGTCACTTTCTCTGATGAAAAATTATTTGATTGGCTTCAAGTTATATACTTATGTGAATTATTAATTTAAAGTTAACATTTAAATAAATCCTGTTTTATTATAACAGATATAATAATTAAGCAAATGTATATGAGGATGATAACAGTTTAAACAGTGAAAAATTGATTTTTATTTATTTTAGAATTTATTTATTCAGCGCTATTTCTATAGTTTTAAAACTTAGTGCAAACAGAAATCGATTGAAGAGGATTTTGCAATGAATTAATTAGAAGAAGACAAATATATTTTGTCCCTACATTGTGACTACATCGCATTTTCAATTTCCAACTGGCTAAAATCTTTGTTGTAATCCAATTTACAGCAATGCGTGAATTAATGCACTATTTCCATTTTACAGAAGAATAAATAATAGATCGGCCATTTCAATTTTAATAACACCAATGATAAGAGAAACTTACATGCCCAAAAGCCATTCTACAGGTTCATGACACAGGTGGGAATAATTAGCTGTTCAATTTTATGAACTATTCTTAAAACATGTCAAATCCTGCCTGGATATTGACTCAGAGCTGCACTATTGAGATATCATTTCGTCTCCATTTTATTCCTGTTTTGTTACCTTGGAGGCCAGTGAACACACATTCCAGTGTGATTCATTGCCAGATATAAAGCTTCTTTTTTATTGTAGCTAATAAACCAAATAGAGAGCATTCATTTATTTCATAAAATGCAGCTGTTTCTCTACTTCTGCTTGTCCTCAGAGTTCAGTTGCATTTTGATTGGATCCTTGTATCTTTCCCTCATGAGTGAGAAAAAATATTCCTGTTGAGACAGAGGAATTTTACCTTAAAAGATGCAGAGGATGAGGAGTTAGCCTATAATCTCCAATTCTTTCTCTACTCGCATCTTTAGCTTGATAAGATTAGTCTTGGATTTTTTTAAAAAAAAGCAAAAGAAGGAAATACAGAATGTCTAAACTGGGCCCCAAGTTGAACATTTCCTGTTCCTGATTTACTAATTAATTTTGCATCCTTCCTGTTGACTAAAAATTGCTATGAAGCTTCAATACACCATTTTTATTTTCAGTAATATTCCAGGGAGTAAATCAAATTATCAGTAAAACACCTCATAAATGAAAATTGAACACTTCTGTAGACTTTAAATATGTTCTTCTACCTTTTACTAGTCCTCTTATAGTCATATAGCTGAATTCAAACTCTGCTCTGCACAGTTGCTCTCAACTTAGGTCATCCATGAGAAAAGGTTATCCAGCCTTCGCCCCAACACATCCAAAGAAGAGAAATTCACCATCTTCCTTGGTAACAGATGTCAGCCAGAATATGCCCAATGAAACATAGAATTTATTTTGGGATGATAGTTGAACTTGACGTAATCTAGGGCATCCTTGCAGCTATTTAAGAATGCTGTCATATCACTCTATATTTACAATTTAACATACCAAGTTTCTTCTATTCTACTAATAGTACATACTTTCTAATCCCCCACTCACTCTTGTTAAGCTTTTTTGCATAAATTGCATTTTGTATGGATCCTTCACATTTGCTGCTCCAAACTGAACTGTGTGTAGAATAGAATGGAGTATAATTTCCTGTAATTTGGAAGCAGTGTCAACATTGTGTGGTCTTTCCTTATAACCATGTCACATTACCTCAGCACCGTCTATATATCAATCTGTTCTGTCAACTCCATTGCCTTCCATCAAATTCTCATACTTCGTAATGATGACTGGTGATTATATGCTTAAAAATGGGGGACTATAAATAGCAATAAAATGGACTAAGTCAATGAATTCAACTACTTTGCTAGAATATTCACTAAATAAGGGAAACTGGATGAAGAAATATTTAAAATATGTGAAAGCCAGTAGAATGAGTAATTCTACTAATACTCTGTAATATTTCCAACAGAAGAGAATGTATGTAGTTCAGAGAGCACCAAGGACTCCATAAATTAATGTTTATTCAAAAAGTTTAAATATGTGTGTACAACAAGCAGGCTTCTGCTCAGTTTGATATATGGAAATGAAAATTGTATAAATCAGGAAAATATAAAAGTAAATTGTGAATGCAGTAGAAACGAGCTGTTAAGGCTCATATGTAAAAAAACAAGAATATACGGGTTAAAAATACATGAGTGTTGAATGAGAATTTTATTTTCTTTTTATTACCTCATGCTTTTACTTATTTGCTTACTATTTCTAGTCCTATTCATACAGAAAAATAATAGCTTAATGGCTATGTGCAGTATCTATCTATCTCAGTGGTAGAAATACTAATGAGATACTAAAGAGTGATATTATATAAAAGTATTTCACTGTGACTGGCTTGGTTGAACATCAATAAGAAGAAAACATATTGACTCAAGAATGGAGCTAAAGCTGCCTTTATAAATATCCTGCCAGACAACTAATGGTTCTCAATGGATTTTGAGGAATGCACAGTTTAAAAGAAATGCTATATTGCCAAGAGGCTCAAAGAAAACTGCCATCACAGTACAGTGAGTTGAATAATAGGATTTCAGTTTATCTTTCCCACCCTCAAAATTCACAAAAGACTCAGCGGGTCCTATTGAATGACGTTTGATCAGATTCACTGAAATGCTAAAAAATCTCTAGGTAGAATGCTGCAGATAAATAAATCGTGGAAAGTTTGAGGGCAATATTTCAACACAAAAGTAGAGCAAAGAAAAATATTTTTCCAGCCATAACCTTACTAATAATTAAAAATACATTTCCTTTGAACCATATAAGACAATTGCAATGGTAGGTTTCCCTTTTTTTTTTCCTTCCACATCTTCCCTGCTACATCTTTCATCCTTCTGTTCCAGAAAGCAACTACCAGTCAATTTCTTTGCTATGGGTGAATCTTCTTATATGAACATTTTTATATGTTTATAAAAATATATACCCATACAAAGTGGGTACACACACACATTAAAAACATCAAAATTCATATGCATGCAGGAACAATAATTTGCTTTTTTTTTCAAAAAAAGTCATTTCTTATTGTTCCTGCATGCTTTTTTCAAATTTCATTTAGGTTAGTATATCACTTCATAATCTTTTTAGTCACCCAAGGTAGAAACATTTTACTCCCAGCTCTTAAATAGCCCAAAATAATCTACGGGCCTTCAAAGAAGGAAGGAAATAAAACCTGTTCATTCAGATGACTTGAAAACTATGAAGCAATACACCACTAGATTTCTAAAGAAGCTAAAGAAAAGTAATAACATAATAAGTACGTATTTTGCTGGATTTTAAAACAGCTGCATTCTTTTTACAATGCGAGAGAATAACCATTATGAAACTTCACCAATTATGAAACTTCACCAATTATGATAACACTACATCTAAAATACATTAAAAAGTTTGCTAAGCATTTATTATTTGAAGGAGGATTGTCTCTCAGGAAAGTAGGCCATGGAGTGTTGGGATTAACCTCTAACCAGTGGTGGGATCATCCTGGTTTAACAACCAGTTCAGTGATCGCACACTTCGCAATCGGTGATAGCTGTGCACATCTGCGCAGTTTGAAGAAATCTTCACTTCTGTGTTTCTACAGATGAGAAACACAGCTGAGGTGTGGCAATCTGCTCTGCCACGTGAATCAGCTGAGAAGATAAAGATAGGAAAATAGCACAGGTGAATGGGAAGCCCCATCTGATTATCGGGGCGAACTGGTTCACTCCCAGCTGATTGTTGGACCTACCAGTTTGCCTGACCTGGTCCGAACCGGTAGAATCCCACCCCTGCCTCTAACAAATTGCTGGGATTAGCTTCAACAAACTAACAAACTAGTACGTTGTCCAAATAGGCAAGTGACATAACATGGAAATATGTGTTTCAACATGGAGTTGGAAGGTTTTATGTGTCACTGGTTTCCTTATGTTTAGTTAATGGAAAAATTTAAGCTTAATGAGAAAAGGTATGAATTTGAAAATGGTAAGACTGAATTTGATGTGGAGCTGTATACAAATGTTGGTCATATTATTGCTAAATGGAACCAAAGGGTGAACAAGTTAAAGACTGTACGATAAAATAGGCAAAAAGAATATATATACTATAATATACAGTTAGACCAATGGAGAATACACAGGAGAAAGAGTTGAAATATACATTGAATTATAACCTTAAATAGAATTAAGGCATTAAGGAATAAGAGCCCTGGTGGCAGAGCAGACTAAAGCACTGTTATTAACATCAGCTGCCTGCAATTACTGCAAGTTCAAATCTCACCAGGCTCAAGGCTGACTCAGCCTTCCATCCTTTCTAAGGTTGGTAAAATGAGGACCCAGATTGTGGGGGCAATAAGCTGACTTTGTATAAAATATACAAAAGTATGAAGGCTATTGCTTAACGCATTGTAAGCCGCCCTGAGTCTCTGGAGAACGGTGGCATATAAATCAATTTTTTTAAAAAAAAAGGAACAGGAAGAGTATATGAGTGAAGGGATCAGTTCCTGGAATGCTTTCTTTACCTCTATTAGTCTTGAACAATTCATATTAGGAAATACACTAAGTAGAAAGATTCATAAAGTAGAAATGTTGGAAATGTGACTTCAATGACACTGATTTCAGCAATTCATAGTCTAGCATCGCAAAATGTAGTATAGTTACAGATTTATGTTCCTTCTTTGTCTATCACTTGCCCTGCTTTTTTCTTCAGGTTGCTAATCTCAGGTCTCTTCCTACTGCGTTGTCCCTGGCACACAACCCAGCGTTTGTTTTCATACTTTCATCTTGGTAGACACCAGGGTGTGCAGGAGGACAGACTGAGAAGAAAAACATTATGGCATTGTGATGTAATCCCATTTCTTTTGTACCTTGCAGCAAAAACAACAACATTGGTTTTGACATTCTAAGAAAAGCAGAGAGACCTATAGACACCACTTGCTGACATGATGTAGTTTCTGCAATGTTTTGCCTAGCACTATAATGTATTTTTAAAAAAACAAATCTTCGATCTATAACAGTTAGGAAACATGATTCACAAGTCATTGTTGAGGTCAGGTTTCTGCTCTGAAGTATGTTCAAACACACGCACAAACACTTCCACCTTCATCAAAAAAAGATCAATGAAAATATTCTTTTAGTACAATCTCTCAGTATGCTCCAATTAACAGTATTTCAAGACTGAGAGGACAAACAGTATTTTTCTGATTAGCTGAGATTATCCATGCAAGCTATGCAGAAAAAACAACCTCTCTTGAACTCACACTTATTGTTGCTACGTTTCTGCATGATCCTTGATCTGGTAGATTCACTCAGGGAAGAAATTATGGAACCGGATGAAGCAGCAGCAGCTCTGAATAATAACAGCTTTGAACAACTATAAACATTGATTTTTTTATTTACAAATTTAACGAGATGAACAAGGTATTTCTTAAGAAATGTTCACTTCTGACCAATGGCCTATGGAGATTCTCAGTCATCCAGGTCATGGTTGTCCCAAAGGTGCTTTTTCAAGAGACAACTGCACTTTCTGGTTTTTCTTTGAAGACATTTCACTTTTCATCCAAGTAGCTTTTTCAGTTCTGACTGGACAGTGGGGAATGTTCTGGGACTTCTGACCAATGGATTCTGCTGCTTATTTAAGAAGATTCAAGATTCAAGATTCAGTTTGACAGGTTTTAAATAATGTCAGGCTTGTTTATTTAAATACACAGTAGATTGGCAAAAATGGTATAAATGGTTAGAGGGAAGTGAAAAAAGAAGAGAAGAAGAAAGAAAGAAAAATTGAATAAAAGAAAAGATATCAATAGAGTAAAATAAAGTTTTAAATCAAATGAAATTTAAGAAAGAGACACGAGATATCAATAAAATAATATCATTATATAAGGTGAGAGAAATATTGTACATTGAAGAATATAGGATATTGATATTGTAACAATTCAGATATTATAGGTAGATGTTATAAAGATGATGTTTGTTGTAAATTGTTTTACTTGCATTTATAAATGTATTATGTGGTTTCTTAAATTAATAAAAATTTAAAAAAAAAAGAAAAAAAAGAAAATGGGTTAGAAATAAAAAAATAAAATAAAAATAAATACACAGTAGATTTTAAGTTCTCATCATTAACATTCAGACTGATTCTAATTAATCAGTTTTCCAGAACTCATAGTATAGTATGTGAAATCACAGTATGTTATTTCTTTCCAAAACAAATCTTAACTCTCTTTCTCTGACACCAATTTTATCATTGCCTGACTTTCTACATTTCATAAAAATCTTACTTGTCCTCTGTCATTGATTACTCAGGGGAGAAAGATTACATATTCATCTATCAAGTATTACACCTATTGAAACATTTGGCTGAATGCTTTAAGTTGATAGTTGTCCTTTGACAGTTTTTAAGATATACTGGTTCAGAGCATCTATTTAGACAATACGGGGATTGTACAGCCAAACAGTACCATTGAGAAGAGACCTTGTGGATTCATTTTGACCAACCACCATAATAATAGATAAACATGCACTGAAACCAAAAAAATCTCAACATTCTGGCAGTTTAGGTGTATATTTCTAATCCCCAGGATTTGGAAAAAATAATTAATTCAGAGTAACTAAAGATTTTGTATAAAATATATAATTATAACATGCTTTGCCCATACCTATTACGGCATATGTTTTTAGTGGCCTGGCATGGCTGCCATTATGCTGACATAAATCAGGAAACAGAGAGAGTAAAGAGAAGAAATGCAGTTCTAGCCTTGAAATGCAACCAGACTATCAGGAGGGCTAACAAACTGACATGGCTAATTGCCCAGGCTACTGTGGGTAAAGGTAAAGAGCTTTCCCATTCATGCAGCATGTATATCAGTGGTGGGTTGCCCCCGGTTTGGACCAGTTCACAAGAACCGGTAGTAAAACTGACCACCACCCCGGATGTCATCATCAGTGATCTGCACATGCGTGAAGCGTTGCAAATCGGTAGTAAAGTAAGTAGAACCCACCCCTGATGTATATATGTGCCTAGATTAAAGTCCTGGAGGGGACACTCACCTCCTCAGTTGCTGGGGAGATATGTTGTCAATCTGATCCAAAATTGGAGACATGGGGGAAAGAAAGAGGGAAGAAGAGGAAAAGAAAGAGAAGAATAAACAAAAAGAGAAAAAGACTGTGTAAAACAGAGTGGCTGGAAAGAAAAATTGGAGAGTGAAGTTGTGTGAGTTGTCAGTCCCAGTTGGGGAGGAAGAAGAAAATCTACAAGAAGTTTGCCTGGAGGAAGATAAGTAAAATTCCAGAGAGATAACATTTTTCAGCCAAGACTCAAGACAGGAAGGAGGGAGTTGATTGGCTATCAGTAGATGGCATTTTCATGCAAGACCCAAAACAGAAGTAAGTGAAACAGCTACTTTCAGGAAAGCCCTAGTCCCGTGATGGCATATCTATGGCATGCTTGCCATTACCAGCTGCTCTTCGGGTTTCTGGTGTGCGTATGCTCACCAGCCAACTGGTCTTTGCATGCGCCTGAGCACCAGAAACCTGAAGAACAGCTGGCCAGTGTGCATGCAGGCTGGTCTTCAGGTTTCTGGCAGCCAGCTGGTCTTCGGGTTTCTGGTGCTCAGGTGAGCATGAAGATCAGCTGGTGTACCAGAAACCCAAAGACCAGCTGGCCAGCACATACATGCGCACCAGCCAGCTGGTCTTCGGGTGCTCAGGTGAGCATGAAGATCAGCTGGTGTACCAGAAACCCAAAGACCAGCTGGCCAGCACATACATGCGCACCAGCCAGCTGGTCTTTGGGTTTCCGGTGCTCTGGCATGCGCACGCATTCCGGTTTGGGCACTCGGTGCCTAAAAGGTTCGCCATCTCTCCCCTAGTCTCTGTGGAAAGACTGAGTGGAAGACCACAAGAGAGGTTCTTTCCCTAGTGAAAGAAAAGATGGTTTGGCTGAACAGATTCAAAAAAGAAAATGAACAGTGCTGAACATACTAATCATAAATCCAGCATATTCCGTTGTCTTTACTCTCTTTTCATTAGCCCAGAAACTGGGAGAGGAGATGGTGTGAAAGGGCAGCAAATGAAACAGGAGAAGAGTTAGATGGGAATAATTTCTGATAGATTTAGGAGGAAGACTGGCACCAGGTAAAAGTTAGAATCTTGTTGTCAATAGTTGCATTATATATAATTTTTAAAAATCCATAAAAGTATCTACCATCTTTGTTTCTCTGTGTCAGATACCTTCTTGCAAGCCAATATATACGTCCATTTCTATAAGAACCCATTCACAGTATGACACCTATCATTTATAATAGGTATAGACTTATTGTAGCATATTGCAATTTTATATATCTGGAATCAGCTGGATCAGAAGAGTAACTGAAGAAGCAGCCCTGTTAAGAAAGGTTTGTATTCAAAAGACATTCATTACTAGAAGATAATCTGATTTATTATGTCCTGTATTATATTTGGGTGTAGAATGTCAGGCTGCTTTTCTGATTGTGATCTTAACTCTGCACTGGGTTTGCCCTGCTGGGTGAAGATCAGATTAGTTGATTTCAGTATCACTTCCAGGATGACTTGACCTCCATGTTGGAGGAAGATACTTGTATATAGTGCCTCAAACAGTGTTGTCACATAGTTTGGCTAGGAAGTTGAGTTTTCTTAGGAACTTACCTTCTTCCTCTAAGGTAATATATGCCATCATCCACCAACAATGCTCCTTCAGATTTTATGCAGGACAAACGGGACAAACTTTGCATAAAATAAATTAATGGACATAAATCTGACATTCAGGGCACAAACATGGTCAAAGTATTATCAAAGCATTTCAACATTCTATGGCAGACTTCAAAGTGACTGTTTCAAAGAATGGAACTTTAAAGCCATTGTTAATGAACAGTTGTGAACTTACATACATCAAAAGGTTTCAGGTTATCTTAGAACATCTCTAAATATATTGCAATTGTTAACTGATAAGACAATGTTTCACGTATAACTTGTATCTGCATAACCCTGCCCCAATTCAGTTGCAACAGTTCAACCACTCCTGTATCTGATGATGTGAGGTACAGCTAAATACCGCCTTTCTCTATCTGACCCAGGTTTATCCTCAGCACAGCACATTTAATAACCTTGCGGTACTCTGTCAACAAAGCCTGGCTCACAGGGTTGTTAAGATGAAGAAAAACAGGAAAACGAAGTCTGTATATATTGCTTTGAGCTTATGAATAAAAATAAATAAAAAATCTTCTCTCAAAAGCCCTTTGCTTTTTCACTTTAGCACAGGTCCTATCTTGGCCTAGCATTATAGGGTTGCCAGGTGTCCACTATTTGGACAGTCCACTTTTTTCACATTATGTTCACTATTTTTTTTCACAAAATAGTGGACATTTTTTTTATTCAAAAGCTTTATGATGAAATGGTACGTAAGTTTTGTGAGTCAGAATTCCATGAAGTTTTGCGCCATGTTCCAACATGTTGGTTAAGTTTGTTTAAAGCGGTCAAAAGACTTCTTTTAAACTGGATACTTCTAAAATCGTATTTTATTTCTCTTGGATCTGATGAGTGCCATAAGGTTATCTGGAACCTTATTTCGGATCAGGAAAATGAACTCACAAAGGACGATGAACCAACAATTTCAGAATTGTATTTATATTTCATGCACTTCTTCATGTCAATAATGCAAGACACCCTACTGAAGCTGGAAAGCAAGAAAATTCTTGCATGTGATCTTCACATTATCATGTGTAAGCTACATGATTCTTTGCAAAAAAAATACGATGAGCAGTTTTTTGGAATGAAAGTTTTATTTGCCTTACGTAAAAAACATTTGCCTGAGAATGCCGTGCAAAAGTTCAAGAAAGAAGCCATCAATGTGTATCAAAGAGCCATTGCGTACCTAGAAAAGTGGTATAATTTCACTGATTCAGTATATGAGATGCTAAGTTGTTTCAATCTAATTGATCGCAATAATCGTCCAACTTTAGAAGAAATGACGAACATCTGGTTATTATCACCATGGCGAGAAGAACTTCCACCCAACACTCTCTTCGATGAAATTTCTGCCTTAGAAGAAGTTTATGTTCATCTGCAGGGTGATTCATCCCTTGATAAGTGGACGTACTTTTTCAAGAAAGAGCCAGCTCCGAGTTTACTGAAACTGTTCCAGTATTGTGCATCAATTCCGGTATCAAATGCAAACGTTGAACGAATTTTCAGCATCATGGGAAATCTGTGAACTGACGAACGTAACCGACTGCTTGTACCAAAGTTCGAAGTGAACTTTGTATATTTTTTAATATTTCTCAACGTTGTACTGAAATTAAAGAATTATTCCTTAAACACAAAGAATTGATCAAAGCTGCGCAGTCAAATAAAAAATACACACGACAGCAAAGTAAAATGTAATTTAATATTTTATGTATTATTATAATATATTTGATGTTTTGAATTTTAAGTAAAGTTTTGAAGTGATTATTTTAATACGTGTTAAAATGTTTGTAAGAAAATATATAATTTAATTGTAAAAAATTTTTTTATTTTTTTACTACTTAAGCCCCCCCCCCCCGCTTGTCCGCTATTTTTTGGAAGCAGACCTGGCAACCCTACCTAGCAACTCATGAATTACTGCTACTACTATCTGTTTTCCAGAGAGATATTATCCTGAATCTCTGCCACCATATCTATCTTCCAGAAGAATCTTTCCCAGAGTATTTCAAGGATTCTACCATAACAGGGTTCCACAAGTGGTAGGAAAGCAGGCTATTCTCTCAGGTTGTGGCAGGAAGGAAGAATCACACAAACTATGTAAACTACCAAATACAAGGAGGGGGGGGAAATGGAAGGGAAAAATTATGTAGCACCATCTCTGAGGCGGGGTACTAGGTGCACTAGGCACATGAAAATGAAGATCAAGTCCACTCCCCCTTTGAGAGATGGAGCAATCTCATGTGTATGAATAGAATCAAGCTTTATTTTTAAAAAGAAAAAGGGGAGAACATATTTGCAGTCACATTTAAAACAGGATAATATAAAAATATGGAGCTGCTAAATTACAGACTGCATCATTTTTAAAAAATATCCAATAAGAACAAACTTTAAAGGAAAATATAAAGTTCTAGCAGACCATGTAATAATAGTCGTCTTCCAGTTAGAGACAACACTAAGATAAAGAGATTCCAGTTGCACACAAAATTTACTGAGCATGTTCAAAAAAACAAATAGAGATAATAAACTTTAAAGAGAAATATGAATAGTCAAAACTGAAGTGCCCATTACTTTGTCTTCTTCATCTAGAAAGCAATCAAGTCTTGAACCAAATTCTCTCTTAAACTTCACTGTTATCCAGGAATTCCTTTTGCTTGGAAGTTTTACTTTAAACAAAGGTACTTTAATGAAGCTTTCCTCATTCTGTCCGCCAACCATGGCACAAATCTTTCTGCTTCTTTTCTTCCAGAGTTCTGGGCAACAAAATCTCTTCCAGCTGTAAAAGGAGGAGTTTGGGAAATCTATTTTTGCTATGTGCTAAGATAATCATCTCTTCTTCAAGAAGATATTGATTTGAATGTCTGAGTTGGCACCTTGACTCTGGCATGCAGAACTGGCAGACAAGCTCTGAGGGTCCAGTTTTCTAGCTTGCCCATTCATTAGAAGCAATATTAGAATCAATCATATTTAAGCTAGATTCTGACCCTTCTTGGCAAAATATACTTCTTGGCTGAAGCCTCGTTTACTTTGTTAGAGTTTACTCTGTTGTGATAATATTTGGCATTAAAAGTGATTATTGGAGGAAGTGGGAGAGCTTTAGTTTATTGGATAAATGACAAAAGGAATTGCCAGAAGCACTTATATAAAGATGTCCTCCAGCTGTAGAGAGAGGCTCCATTCCAGCTTAGCAAAAGCATTAGAGAGGTCAAGCAAGATTCTTCCAAAACGTATGTGAGATTTGGCAAGCATTCCCATCCTCCATGAGCTCTCTTAATATATCCCATTTTCTAAGTATGGTATAAAGCAGGCGCTGTTTTAACAGGCAAGAGCCATAGAAATGGAAGTGTGCATGGGTGGGTGGGGAGATAGATGGATGGGTAGGTAATAGGTAGGTTAGGTAGGTAGGTAGGTAGGTAGGTAGGTAGGTAGGTAATAGGTAGGGTAGGTAGGTAGGTAGGTAGGTAGGTAGGTAGGTAGGTAGGTAGGTAGGTAGGTGGGTGGGTGGGTGGGTGGGTGGGTGGGTGGATGGACAGACAGACAGACAGACAGACAGACAGACAGACAGATAGGTAGATGAATAGATAGATGCATTAGCAACACAGCAAGAGAAGGAGAATATTTTCTGATGTTAAAGTGAAAGAGATACTCTTTCTTCAGATATTCAATAATCAATCATTCTAGTATTTGAATTGTCATGTCTACTGATGATGATCATTTCAGTGAGGCCCTTTGTTTTGAGTTATTTTTGTCAATATCTCTTCCCTTTAATATATAATTATAAGGCATTAGTTCAAAATATTTTTGGTGCTAAATTCCCCACAAATTGTTGATATATTATTTGATTTTCATTGATACTATTGGTCTCAAATATTTAATACATTATTAATTATAGTTTAATTTTTGGACTTTTAGAACAAGTAAATTTGTTTAATAATTTAGAGGGTTATGATCCCATCAGAATTGAGACTTTGGGAGGCCACAGTTCCTAGTACTTTTCAGTTCCTGTTTTTAATTGGCTCTATTTAGGAAATCTTTAAATCTGGTTTCTGGTCTGATTACAAGTTGCTAGGTATTGATTCTGACCATTTTTTTTTTTCTGCAAAAAAAGATTTTCTGCCGTTGACAGAACAGAAAATCAGAGACAGTGAAAAATATTTTAAGCAAGTCTCAAAGTTTCCTACTTTGTACTTTGTACTTTAACTTTGTACTTAAAAATTAACTACCGTATATTCTGCCAGTCAAGAAACAAATGATGCACTTCTGATACAAATCTTATGAATAGAATTTGCATCTGCTTGTTGGAACACCTGGCAATACCAACACTGCATATACAGAAAGCAGAAGAGAATTCAGTCTCTTTCCCAGTTTTAATGATTTATAATTAAAACAGTTCCTAACATAGAAATTTCTAACACTATTTCTAATTAAGAATGGACAGAGGCAACACTACAGCTTGCATCAATCTCACCACTGCGTGTAAGCAATCTGAAGTGTCATTAAGATTTATTTCTACCGTATAAAGTTATTTTTAAAGTGTCCAAGTTAAATGTCATAAGTCCTTTATCTGATGTAAACGTGTTTGCTTGTAATATTTGAATCTGAATATTTGCTTCACTGATATAGATGGAGGAAGGAATGTGCCTGAACTACAATTCCCAGCAGTCTTGGCCAGTGTTAGATTGGATTGCAGTTTAACTGCATCTAAAAGCCCAGAGCTTTTACTTTCCTATCTTGGCTGCCACAATTATGCACAAATTATATCCCATTATGCACAACTAAATAGAAATACAGTAGAATAGACATACAGTATCGGTTTTGGGTCTAGTATTGTTTTTAGCGTTCCCAGTTTAAACTAAATTTCCGAACACCTTAAGGATTTTTGCTTGCCAGATTATGCCTATATGCAAACACAATAGCATATACAGTAGAAATCCAAAATCAGGACTTTAATCAGTGTGTGCCTTCATGAGACATATATATGGTGGTTTTGGAGACCTAATTAGTATAGCTCATCTTTACTTTTTCCTATGAAAGAGAATCAGTTGTAATCCACTTCAAGGAATTGCTCTAAAGGCAAATTCATTGTTTTTTAATGCAATAAAGTTTGCACAGTCCATACTAGCGATGTTGTACAACAAGAAGTAAATTCCTTGAAAAGAAGCCTAGTACAAATTGACCAACAATACTTACATTGACTCTTTTTCAGGCTTTTAAGATGTTTCAAAGACACAGGAGGAAAATATTAAAAATGAAAGCATTTACATGTCTGGATTCTCCTTGAAGACCATCGTTGACAAACGAGACTTGGAGGACTACCACGGAGTTTGGCATAAAATGAGACAAAGTTGAGTAATTCTTCACAGCCCTGCCCTATTTCTCTAGCACGTCTTGACAATCAGTAAGACAGCACTTGCTGCAACTGTTAAAAATAAATTAGGAGCACAAGTCATGTTTATTTTAGCAGTTTAAACATGTTATGGAAACCAGCCCAGCTGTCTGGTTTCTACAAACAGACAGGAAGGAATCAAAACAGACAGCAGGAAATCTTGACTAAAAACCTGAATCTGTAACAATAGTTCCCTCTAAGAGAGCACCTTATGCACCTCTATAGCATGCCCTGGAGTATTCTATTATTTAATGATAAAACCAATGTATCATATATTAAGCTTGCTCCATGTAGCAAAGCTTTTTTTTCATTCTCTTTATCCTGGTCAATGATTTCCCTTTGAAGGAACGGATGAGGAGAGAAAGCCGAGTCATTTTCCTACATTTCAGCAACAGGATTACATGAATACATGAACAAATTGAATTGTGGTGCAATGCTGCCCTCTGGCGTTAAAAGTGTGTCAAACCTTTTTTGTTGTTGTTCTTCATCCTTGCTAGTAACGGCCATTTCAGAACAGGATTTTTAGTTTTGTAAACAAACTCATTTTCGCTTTTTCAGGGAATAATGAGTGTTTGGTCTGCAGTCTACAATGATCATTATTATTTTTCCAAACAGCAGGTTCTAGAAAATTGGAAAGAATTCCATTTTAAACTGAAAATTGTAGGACGTGACCAGGCAGAGCCGGAAGGTGGGGTCAAATGCATCATCAGTTTAGAGTTGATAAATTCCCACAAAAGACCTAAGTCCAGCCCCACCCCCATGAATTCCCTTGACTTTTATCTAGTGCCAATTTGCCTTGATTGTTAATTGTTTAGTTTACTTTGTTATCATTGCACCTCGTACAATGAAATTATAAAAAATAAAACAAAAACACCATCCCTCACATTCTATACAATTGAATTGAAAACCCCTGATACTGTATTAATATTACACTATACAGTAGAATTCAATATAGTTACTGCTCTGGGATAGAAGCTGTTTTTCAGCCTATTTGTCCTTGTTTTTATTGCCCTGTACCGTCTGCCAGATGGTAATAGTTCAAAAAAAGGGTGCCCAGCATGAGATGAATCTTTAAGAATGTTTTGAACTTTCTTAAGGCAGCGGGAGCTATAAAGCTCTTCCAAAGAGGGGAGAGGGCAACCAATGATCCTCTGGGCAATGATATTAACCTTCTGGAGTGCTGTCCTATCTGGCACTGTGCAATTAGCAAACCATACACAGGTGCAGTAAGTTAAAATATTCTCTATAGTGCAGCGGTAGAAGGTCACCAGCAGTTTTTCATTCAGTTGTTGTTTCCTAAGAAGTCTCCGGTAGTATAATCTCTGCTGGGCCCTTTTGATCAGTGCTGCAATGTGAGCACCCGAGGTCATGTTCTCTTTTATGATTACACCCAAAAACTTAAAACTGGCTCACTTGGTCTTCATTGATAACCAAGGGTTAGATGTCTGATCTATTCCAGTGGTGGGTTTCGAAAATTTTTACTACCAGTTCTGTGGGTGTGGCTTGGTGGGCATGGCATGGCTTGGTACGCGTGGCATGGGAAGGATACTGTAAAATCCCCATTCCCACCCATCTCCAGGGGAAGGATACTGCAAAATCCCCATTTCCTCCTGATCAGCTGGGACTTGGGAGGCAGAGAATAGATAGGATTGGGGCCAATCAGAATTTTTACTACCGGTTCTCCGAACAACTCAAAATTTCCGCTACCGGTTCTAAAACTGGTCAGAACCTTCTGAAACCCACCTCTGATCTATTCCTTCTGTAGTCCATTATAAGCTCCTTAGTCTTATTGGTGTTGAGGACCAAATTCTTATCTCCACACCACAAAAGCAACTGGTCCACCTCATCTCAATAGGCAGACTCATCCCCCCCAGAGATGAATCCCACCACTGTTGTATCATCTGCAAATTTAACAGTATTACTGGCATGAGTGGGAATGCAGTAGACAGATCAGATTCTTGTGTATTAGTAACATGTAATAAACTTGAAGTGCTTTGAACGAAAGTTCTTTTCCTGGTTACTTGCACCTGAAAAAAATAACATATTCCTGCTTGACATTTTTAAAAAATCCATCTCCACTTGAAAAGTATTGTTGAATACATAGTAGCATTAATTAATTTGACTGTAGGTTGTCTTTAATCCTGACCCAGCAAGCAGGGCTTTGACTTATAACCCCAGAATTTAATGATATACAACATCAGTGTCTTCTTTTTAAGCATGGATATACCAATCTAAGGTGTGACTAAAAGTGGAAGTGCTTGATTGGTTAATAAAAGAAGCAAATGGTACTCAAAAATCAGAGAGTCTGGTAATATCTTTTTAGTCTAATAAATTTTATTAAAAAGTGTAAGCTTTCATGACCCGTAACTACCTTCATCAGATATAACATCATCAAATGATATTAGATTTAATTTAAGATGAGATGAGATCGGGAAAGGGAGAAGACAGGTGATATGTAGGTGTGGATTAAATATGAAATAGATACGAAATATCGTGTTTCCCCGAAAATAAGACCCTGTCTTATATTTTTTGAACCCCGAAATAAGACCCTGTCTTATATTTTTTTGAACCCCGAAATAAGCACTTGGCCTTATTTTCGGGGAGGTCTTATTATTTTGGGGTGCTTGGAGCAAGACGGGGCTCTTCTTGCCCTTTTACCTGATTTCCAGCTTTGTGTTTAAATATTTTCAGGGAGGGCTTATTTTTAGGGGGAGGCTTATTTTATAGCATATGCACTCAAAAGCCCAATTGGGCTTATTATCAGGGGATGTCTTATTTTTGTGGAAACAGGGTAGCTTAACAATCAACAAATATAATCAGTAAAAATCCATTGTGCTTGTTGAGAATTTCGGAAATAGCCTGAAACCTTTTTATCAATACAGCAGTCTATCAATTATGCTGTTAAAGCCCCCCCCCCTTGCTATTCATGCAATGGCCACTTGTAGAGAACTGTAATGGAGTACCCTGGAAAGTTGAAATATTCTAATAATATTTTCTTCTTCTTTTGAGTTCTGATGACAAATGTATGCCCATTAAGTCTTTTCCCAAAAATTGCCAAAGTTTGGACTTCAAAAATAGAATCCATATGATGGCATATGTCATGTTAGAAGAAAAGCATGTGAAGATACCACTAATATTGTTGGGGTGGTATCAGTGCTGAAATCCAAATTTTTTTACTACGAGTTCTGTGGGCGTGGCTTGGTGGGCGTGGCAGGGGAAGAATACTGCAAAATCCCCCTTCCCTCCCCGCTCCTGGGGGAAGGATATTGCAAAATCTCCATTCCCATCCCATTCTGGGGCCAGCCAGAGGTGGTATTTGCCGATTCTCTGAACTACTCAGAATTTCCGCTACAGGTTCTCCGAACTACTTAAAATTTCCACTACCGGTTCTCCAGAACCTGTCAGAATCTGCTGGATTTCACCCCAGGTGGTATAATGATGTTGTTTGTGTAAATATAGAAAAAGATCCTTGTTTTTATGTCTGGTTCCCATATTAGCTTTCAATGTCCTGTTGTTGTTTGTAATCTGCTTCAGGTTGGAGTTTTCTGCATGCAGGTATGGGTCTGCCTCTCAGGGCCTGAGAAAGTGCAATGTTGTTGTTCTCTATAAACTGTATTAATGTAATGTAATGTAATGTACTTGAATGACAACTAATGGTATTCTGGTGATCTGTTTTTATTGCCTATCTTATCATAAGTCTTCTCTGAGAATAAATTTGGTTCTATTGATTTATCTACTGATCTTGTTTGGGGGTAAGTTCAGTCTCTTGAATACCTGGTTTAATTCTATTGATTTAATATCTTCGTTAAATGGGTCGGAACCTTGCCGCTATAGCAAAGAGTGTTTCTATAGATGACAGATTTGGTGCCATGTTTTGAAAGTATGTAATCATATATGGCAATTTATAGGTTTCCTGAATAAGATCAAATTTATCAAGTTTAGAAGCTGTGGTGGTGCAATAGAGACTGCTGCAAAGCACTGTGAAGCAGTATATAAGTTTAAGTGCTATTACTATTGTGCATCCATTATATAGTTTTATCTTGAAATCAAACAAACTTATTATGTAGATAGATTGAAGATAAAGTTGATGGTGAAACGTAAGTTACTGAAGTCATGATTGAGCCGCGCTGGCGCAGTGGTTAGAGTGCAGTACTGCAGGCTACTTCTGCTGATCACTGGTTGCCAGCAGTTTGGCAGATCGAATCTCACCAGGCTCAAGGTTGACTCAGCCTTCCATCCTTCCGAGGTCAGTAAAATGAGGACCCAGATTGTTGGGAACAATATTCTGACTCTGTAATACACTTAGAGAGGGCTGTAAAGCACTATGAAGTGGTATATAAGTCTAAGTGCTATTGTTATTGTTATGATGAAATCTGATGAAAGATGCATTTCTATGTGTCAGACAATGAAAATGTCATAAGTAAATCTCATATCAAGGAATGGCTTCAGGGGATAAGAGTTTAAAAAGCAATGTTCTAATTCAACCATGAAGATTTTTGCATACTGTAGAGGCATGCATGATTTCACCACGGATTTATAAGTATAGGTACTGCCAAAGGTGAGTACAGAGCAGTCTGTTGGCAAAGGGTGCTCAGTGATATTCCTGATGGCCTGAAATCCAGATTTGTGGAGGATATTGCTATGTAGATCTAAATTGATCAGTTTTTTAATTTCTTTTTTTAAAGCACAGAGGAACTGTAGTCTTTCTGAATTGCATCATTTCATCCAATTTAAGCATAGTGACTTAAAGGCCAAATATAACCCTAAGAGATTCACAAGTCATTTAGAAAGGCCATTCCCTTATATAAAGTCTTCATGCTACCTTATCCTATCCTTTTTCTTTCCAGAACTCCTTCATCTTCTGCCTCCAGAAAAGAGCTCTATTTAATAAGCCTTAGAAGAAAGCTGCTCCACATCCAGCATTTCCACTTATTGCTAGGAAAGTGGCTTTCTGACATTCTATAGAGTCATTGTCAATCTATGTATACTCGATCAGGCAACATTTCTGCAACCTTCTAGGTCACCAAAGACTTAATACACATATTTGGTTCAACGTGTGAACGGTAGAACCACTCAGGCCTTTGTGTCGTGGATTTATATCTTGCCACAAAGGCTGATTTTTTTAAAAGATTTACCAAAAATGTGACTTGGGCATAAATCAATGTTATCCATGCATATCTGAGTGACAGGTTCTTAGGGCACAACTCTCTTCAACATGATACATGAATTTGACAGTGCTGAAAAATTGAATTCTTTTTATAAAGCCAATTCATACAAAAATAGGAACACTAATGATTCATCCCAGTAGAATGTCAATTTTTTTGCTTGAGTAATGCAGCTGCTAAACTATATAACAATTTTTTCACTAGTTCTCTTCATAAACCTTCCATGCCTTTTCTATTAGTTATATGACCTTTAACAAAAATATGGAATAGTTAAAATTTGCCTATAGCAGATCCACAAATCATCCAACACAAATGTACTTAGTAAATCATAGTTAACATATAGGAAGTAGTCGTCGCTCTCATTTTTCATCCTAAAGCTTATTGACATTTACAGCTGAAAGAGAAAAATTCCTGAAAGGCGGTGGAGATAGTAGTAGTACTGGTGGCATTATTATTATGGCTGATCACACAGTCAGCAAGATGTTTAGATTGGATTTGGCATTTTTGTCCACTTATTGAGACCTTCCCCAAGAAGCTGAGATAAGATGGATGTTGTTGTTGGATGATGTTAAAGGTGTCTTTGCAGAGTCTAAGCAGTGGTGGGTTTCAAAAACTTTTAGTACCAGTTCTGTGGGTGTGGTTTAGTGGGTGTGGCATGGCTTGGTGGGCATGGCAGGGGAAGGATACTGTAAAATCTCCATTCCCTCCCCAATCCAGGGGAAGGTTACTGTTAAAACTCCACTCCCACCCCATTCCAGGGAATGGTTATTGTAAAAGCTCCATTTCCACCACTCCAGGGTAAGGTTACTGCAAAATCCCCATTTCCTCCTGATCAGCTGGAACTTGGGAGGCAGCAAATAGATGGGGGGAGGGGTCAGTCAGAATTTTTACTACCGGTTCTCCGAACTACTCAAAATTTCCACTACCAGTTCTCCATAACTAGTCAGAATCTGCTGAAACCCACCTCTGAATCTAAGCTGTTCCAAGTAAAGCTGCTTTTTGCAATTGACTGGTAGTTATTTTTTTTCAACACTGATGGTGTTCAAGGGGTGCTCCAGATATTTTGGGATTGTATTCAAAGCTTCTATTACTACCTTTGCTTTCTTTTGCCACAGTCATGTCATTTGCATGCCATGTCTGAGCAGTAGTGGCAAGTGTTGCAGGCTAACTCTGCCCATTGCCAGGAGTTCAAACCTGACTGGCTCAAGGTTGACTCATCCCTCAACCTTCAGAAGTTGGTAAAATGAGGAGACTTCTGGTTTGCTGCTTGTTCCCGCTGGACGCTCCTCCGGGATCGTCGAACCCACTGCCTGTAAGAGCCGCCTTTTTCAGCGGAATGGCGGCTCGAAAAAACTCCGTTTCCATTAGGAAACGGAGATAGAGCCGGCTGGGGTGGGTAGAGTCCTCTGCCTAATCCCAAAAGTTTTTTATTTACTTTTGGGAGGGAGCGGAAGAGACTCCCCGTATCCCCAGCCGATGCTCCGGGCTCTGGGAAATCTCTGCTACACGCAGAGCTAGGGGGCAAAAGCAAGCCTGTAAATCTGTCAAATAAATTAATTAAAGAAGATATGAGCTGGACCTCTGATCCTGAAGCGCAAGTATTCTTTTTATTCTATTTTGCCTAAGAAGTGAAGTGAAGGGAAAAAAAGTTTTTTTTTTTAAAATGGCGATTGCTGCTGCGGCTTGAAGAGAGGCTGAAAGGGAAACTCCTTCCGTTTTCAATTACAAAGTAGTGGAATGAATACTTTTGGCTGTAACTGAAGGCAAAATCTCACTCTCACTTCTGTTTTTTTTTCTTTTTTTTTTTTTTCTTCTCTCTTTGAGGATCTGATATTGATCTTGGTTGGAAAAAAAGTTTTTTTTTCTCTCTTTTCCAGTAAATTTTGTCTGCGTGGAAAAATGGCACTGAGACTTATAAAACTAGACAAACAGGCAGTGGGGGGGGATTCCCCCATTAATAAATTACATCAACAAGTTTTAACTCTCCAGTCTCAGAAACCTGACTTTAATATAATAGAATTTCTTCTTGAGGAGATTGTAAGAAGGGATGAGATTGTGAATCAGCAACTTGAAAAATTTAAGTTGGAAATCAAAGAAATTGGTGAATTGGTGAAATCTAAGTTTGGCTTTTTGGATCAAAAGATTTTAAAAGTAGCTAATGGCTTAGCAGACTTTATGACTCAGTTGGAAGCAAATACTAACTCTAAAATGAAAGAAACTGAGGAGAATTTGGATGACAAGATCCAAAAAATTAAAAAGGATTTGGCAAACATTCAGGATAATAGTTCAGAAGACAAACTTAAAATGGAGGCTGATCAAAAGACTGTTAATGAAGAAAATGTACAACAGAAGATTGAAAGAGAAGTTTTAATGATCCAATACAATTTTACAGAATATGCAATTAGACTGAGAGGTTTGCAGGAAGATGACAGAGATTTAAGGAAGATATCTTCTGAAATTCTGGCTGGGATTTTAAAGGTTCAACCTGATGAAGTGTTTTGCAGGATTGACAGAATTTATAGAATAAACTCCTGGTTGGCAAAACAAAGGCAATTGCCTAGAGATGTGGTGATTTATTTTACAGACAAAGAAATTAGAAATAATATTGTCCAGAATTCTTATGATTCTGCTTTGCAATTTCGTGGAAGGAAGATCTGGATTTTTAAGGAACTCCCGCCCAAGATGTTAATGGAGAGGAAGAAATTTGGTTTTCTAGTGAATGAGTTAAAAAAAAGGAATATTCTATTTAGGTGGGACATCCCAGTTGGTTTAATATTGAGACACCAAGGAGTAAGATACCAACTGAATACTGTCGAAAAAGCGGAAGAATTTTATCAAAAAATTTTAAAAATAAATCTAACATCTTTAGGCATAACACAGGACAAGCAAAAGGAGTTGGAAATAAAGGGAAAACATCAAATTACAGACGCTGTGGTAGATAAACTGTCTTTGGACTCCTTGGATACCCCAGCTGGACTGTCTATAAATTTGAGAGCAGTGTCATCTGATTCTAATGTGATGAACTATCAACTTACAGACAAGTGTGTAAATCACCCAGTTGATATACAAGTGATGGAAAAGACATATGAGATAATAAAACAAAACCAACAAGATCAATTTACAAAGCAGAATGACAACCGATCAGCTGATACACAATTTGTAGGAAGGAAATCTGGATGGAAATGCAACCCGCAAAAGAAAAAGAAAAGAAACAGATCTCGTAGAAATAGTAGTTTCTAAACCAAGCAACAGTGAAGCCAGGGATTTTAAAAATAAATAAATGAATATGTGAAAAGATATTGGAGGCGAATTATCGTTTAATACTATCTTGAGGAAAGTGGCAGATCTCTGCAATGCCGTGATTTTGGGATGTGGAAAGAGCCTTACATTGTTGGATTTGAACTATCTATTTTGGATTTCTTTTACCGATAAATATATTATATCTATTTTGAGTTACAAGGCAAGAGAGTCATGCTGGGGCATGCAGAAGATCTGGCTGTTACCCACTAAGATGATGGGGATTTATAATCCTGATGAAAACCACAATTACAACTATATGGAATATAATTATAATGTCACTCGGGTGGTTGTTTTTACTTTTATATATACATGAGGATATTCATTATTGATGGGGGCAGAAGATGACTGAAGATTTTGAATAAACTGTTGCACCAGGATGCTATGTTACCCTATTATGGATGACGGATTTAACAATCTAGTGGAAAGACATCAAAGAAGATACTAAATGAATTATAAATTTAAAGTTATTGTCTTTTCTCTTTTTATAAAATGGAATGTATATATAGACATATGTATATTTCAGCAGAGTGGGCAGTGGATTATATTTAGAATTGTAGTGCATGGTAATCTTGCAGGAAACTGGGTTGAAATAGGCTAGTTTAGTGATTGATTAGTTTAAGAAAAAGGATTTTTAAGTCATATATTTTGGGGAGTGGAAGAATTGGATAGAACTGAATAAATTTGGAGAAGGCTGCTTTGAAATGTTAAATTAATATATATAAAAGTAAAAGTTATGTTGTTGTAATAATAATAATATTTTATAAGTTTGGGGGAGGAGAAAAAGGGTAGATTGTGAAAAGCGGAGAAAAGCGGAGTTATAAGAATACTATGCTAAGGGTCAGTACTTTGAGGAGTGAGTAAGGGCATGGTAAAATATTATGCAATTAATTATGAATTAGCTTATTGTTGTGAAGAAGAAGTCACAGGGGGGATGGGTGGTGAGGGCGGGTTGGGGAAGAAGGGAGGAAAAGGGGGAAAAACTTGTATTTGAAAAACTTTTTCAATAAAAAAAAAAAAGAAGTTGGTAAAATGAGGACCCAGATTGTTAGGGACAATATGCAGACTTTGTAAACCACTTATAGACTGCTTAAAGCACTAGGAAACAGTATATAAGTGCTATTGCTATTGCTAGAGCTAGGTGTATGTCTCTACATTTTGTAATTTTCTCTACTTCTTTCTCTTAACATAATCAGTCTGTGTGATATTGCAGCAGCTAACTGGGTGGTCCCCTTTTTTTCAGCTTGTTTGCAGAGGTGGCATTGATGCCTATTGCAGTCTTCTCAATTTTGGCTTTATATGTATTTGTTCTTAAGGCTTGGTCTAGTGCAGCCAGAAGTAGCCCCTCTGTACCTTTCTTCAACTATCTTGCTCTCAGTTATTGCCAGTCTTGTTATTTAATTTTCCTGCCAGTTTTGGCAATTCTAGTAATACTTTTCTTGCCATGTTTAGTCTGTAATTGGTCTTTCTTACAGGCCAGTTTGGTCTCTTTAGTATTCATTAAGCCTTCATGGTATACTAGCATCTTCTCTCCTTTCCTAGAGATATTCTTCCAACACCCACATCCACTTATAATCCTTGTTAAATAGAATTTGTCAATATTGCTGCACAGATAAAGGGCATGATTCATTGTCATTATTTTTCTTCCTATCCAAGTTCTTATACTTTGGTTTGAGTCCAGTCCACTGTTTCAGCTGTATGTGTAATGACTGGAATTGCTCAAGTGTTAATTGTCTTGATTGCAGTGGTGGGTTTCAAAAAATGTTACTATCTGTTCTGTGGGTGTGGTTTAGTGGGCATGGCATTGCTTGGTGGGCATGGCTTAGTGGGCATGGCAGAGGAAGGTTACTGCAAAATCCCCATTTTCTCTGATCAGCTGGGACTTGGGAGGCAGAGAATAGATGGGGGCGGGGCCAGTCAGAATTTTTACTACCGGTTCTTCGAACTATTCAAAATTTCCACTACCAATTCTCCAGAACTGGTCAGAATCTGCTGAAACCCAACTCTGCTTGATTGTATTTCTGCCACTGAGTTTGGATTTTAAGTTCTTCTTCCCTTTTCTGAGTTATTCATTATTAACCTTCTTGACTTCAGCTTAATTGTTGTTTCCCAGGCCTTTGTAATGAACTTCTTTATGCAGGTGTCATTTCCCTAAGTCATTTTGATTCCTTAAGTTTTCACTATTTTCCCCTGTTGTTGGTAAGATTCAGATATGTTCAATATTGATGACAGAGAAATCAGTGCAATAACAATAGTAGTGGTGATTGTGAGTTTCCTGTAAAGATTCCTCTCTTGGTGTTAACCTCTGGAGTCTATCACCATTGACCAGCAACTGTGTCTTTCATTGTGACACTGATCTTTGCACAAAGCTTCTCGTGTCTCATGATCCTGTTATTTCTAGGCACTTGATAACCCAAACTTGTGACAGGGAGTTGAATACCTTCCTGTAGTCAAGCGAAGCTACATTCAAATTGATCTTCCTTCTCTTACAGTTTTCCAAAAATCATCTGATCGTTAAGAGTTATTTTTTTGTTTGAGGAAAAAGCTTGTTTTCAACTAGTAGTTTTTAGGTACTGCAATAGTTAGCAATTTGAAAGTTGTTGGCAAGCAGGTAATTAGCCTGTGGTTACCTGGTGCTACTCCTTTTGTTGGAGCTTTCATTATCAGATAGGTTTTTCCAGATATTAATCAATCTTCAAGTTCACTTCCTTCCAATATATTGTTAAATTGGTTGGCCTAATGAGCAGGTTTAGACCAGTCAGGCATTTCAACCAAAAAACACACAGATCTTTTATCGTAGTACTGATTTCTTGATTTTGCTTGCTTAATTGGTTGGTTAGAAGATTTTATAGTGCTTTTCCTCAGGAAGAACCATTTTTCTTTTAACATGCCTGAAGTGAGAATACAATGTGAAAAAAGCAAATATTTTTTTTAAAAAAATGCTTACCCCTGGCAACCTGAGCTTTCCAACTGGCCCTCAGATAAATTTATTTCTACTTTTGTAGTGTGCAACAGTTCCATTTATTCCCATAGGAAATATGGAATAAGCCTGAAAGTCAACTAATCAAAGCTTTTGAAAGAAACTGCTGATGCATGGCATGAGAGCCTACTATTAAAATCAAAGATCACACTGGCAATGCTCAAGGACCTGAGTTGTTATCTGGATCTGATACATCACTTAAAACCTAAATTTAAGGTGTAAAACTTATCAGACCTATTTTTTCATATACTTGTCTCTAGAAGAATATTATAGCAAGGAACAATTCACCACAAGAAATATCTCACATGTTTCCATAATTACACTGTTAATTCCTCTTAGTTTGCCTGTGGCATTCAGCAACGAGAGGCAGAAGTGAGGAAATGAACAGCAGAAGAGCAGAAAGACAGGTGGTGTGCTGTATTCCATATTTTAGAGAAAATGAAGAAAGCTGCTATTTTCACCAAAAGCCATGTGTTTCTTCTAGAATTTTCTTCTAAGAGAAAATTTTATGCTGTGAATTAATTGGTATGGGATTTGTCTTGAAAGCTGTAATCCTACCATATCTAAATGTTGTTTATACAAGCATTCCCAGTATGAAGAGAGAGCAACCAAATTCTTTAGAGATTCCCCACTCAAAGAAACTATTCAAGTGATACAGGAACATTGAGTTCAACAGCAAAAGCTTTTATTTCAACCAAACCTGAGAAACCTTTTCTTTATTTTTATAAAGCTATTTAGAAAAATAGATGCATTCCTATCAGTTGAAGTAGTGATGAGATTTAGGGTTCAATAGCACAGTCTCTGATTAGTCCATGGCAAGTAGTATACTGGCTCAAAAATAGTCCAGTAAAGAACAATCTCTTTTGGAGGTCTCTAAAACAAACCAATCAGAATCCATAAACACCAAAAACCAATCAGCAAACCGCCTCTGTATGACATTCATCAATCAAAGAGCAGCTTGCCAGGTTCAAATGCAAAAGTCTAATCAGCCAGTTCAGTTTCCTGTGAGCTGCTGAGAACTACACCACTCTGCCCCTGACCATGCCAACCAGAGGTGGGTTTCAGCAGGTTCTGACCAGTTCTGGAGAACTGGTAGTGAAAATTTTGAGTAGTTCAGAGAACTGGTAGTAAAAATTCTGATTGGCCCCGCCCCCATCTATTCTTTGCTTCCTGAGTCCCAGCTGATCAGGGGGAAATGGGGATTTTGCAGTAACCTTCCCCTGGAGTGGGGTAGAAATGGAGATTTTACAGTATCCTTCCCATGCCATGCCCACCAAGCCATGCCATGCCCACCAAGCCACACCCACAGAACCGGTAGCAAAAAAAATTTGAAACCCACCACTGACGCCAACCATAGCTATTGTGGCAAAATATCAGAAGAAAATAAAACTAGACCACAGACATTCAGCCTGAGAGCTCATTACTTTTTTATTGATAACAGCATGAAAGCCTATACCAGTATATCATTCCTAGCAATGTTTTTGAAATTGTCACAGACATAAGAACAACCAAGTTTTCAAAAAAAAAGTTCTTTATTAATAATACTAGAAGCTTTATTGCATGTCAGTGTCCCCCATCAAGTTCATCTTGCTAATGGTTTAATATGTAGTGCAGAATTAAGCAAACATTTATGTTAGTCATTAAAGGGTCATACTTTGATCATTTTTGTTTTACCCTATCTTTGGTGAGACACCTATGTAGAGTAGGATGTTCTTACTCATCTTCAATATAATTAACCCTGAGAAACATTAACATTAAGTTAATTAACATTAACTAACATTAAGGATATACTCCTTAATGTTGACATGGTCTCATAAACACCTGGTATAAACAAAGACTTCTTATCTCAAAACCTTGAACCTTGATAGTTTCATTCTTAACAGGGGTAAAGACATTCCCAGATAGGATGGACTTCCCTCTTTGTCTTTGATAAAGTCCAATGCGATGATATCATTGAAAAGCAAATGTTCTTAATTAATGTTCAACCCCTATAACCTATAAACCAGTCAAAAATCTCCATGGAATGTAACTTCAATGAAAGCTTTACTAGGAAGGTGCTTCATTGTTTGATGGCTTTAAGGGGATCTGTCCATCACCAACTTTCTAGAGTTCCCTAACTGGCAGAAGGTGTCTTTCTTTGCCTTCTTCACTATTTTGTTCTGTATTCCTGTATATTCTTTAATAGCTATTCTATTGTTATTGGTATTCCAGAACAGCTTTGCAATAAGACCTTAAGTACTCATGCTGGGAGTTGGAGCATGGTGACTCACAAGATTAGAACACTGGGCTGATGATCAACAGGACCACATTCAACACCTGTTGCTGCCGTGGGATGGGTGACCTCCCATCACACACTCCAGTTCCTCCCAACCTAGCAGTTCAAAAGGGGGTGACTGCGAATAGATCAATGAATACCACTCTGGTGGGCAACTTCATGGGGACATGAAATGACCCCCTACCTGGGAGTTCCCTGGGCAATGGTGATATCACTGGCAAATCCTTTTGCCACAGAAGCACTTTGATGCTTCTGACACAGAAGAAAAAGCCTTATACTAGTTTGGTAATTATTTCTAAACCCAAAATAACCTGAAACCCAACATTCTGGTGACAGAGCAATACAGGCAGATAAATATATAGAGAGAAGCAAAAATTTTGGTCACTGGTCATGAAGTGCAATATACTTAGACATAGGTGAAATATGCACTATTCTATTAATACTATTATTACAAACTAAAACTAAATATTAGAGTAAAATAATAAACTATAGTATAAAGAACTATATTTGAATTTGAATCTAAGTATTTAGTTTATAGTGTAGTGAATTAACAATATAGGGGGGGAAATTTATGTGACCAGAAAAGTTCTTGTGAGTTCTGACTTATATCCTCTGAAGTTTAAGTAAATCTCAAACCATAACCTTAGATACCAATGGAACAGACTTCTGCTGTTGATAAATTGTCTCCTTTAAGACATAGAAAATGTAATAAGTACAACTGAATTAGAGCAAGGAAACAACTGTGCACATGTTAGACAAATTATATGCCATACAATCAAGGACTGTATCTTGAAATCAAATATTATTGAAGTGACAAAACTACCAAATTGTGGCATCAATTAATAAATGTATTAAAGTGAATTTTTCATCTGTCTTTCCCATCCTGAAAGAGATATCACCTCAAGGTTATTTGCAAAATAAACATTACATACAGAAGGTGGGGTGCCTTTGGGAAGTTTTTTTCCCCTTTATTTTCATTATACCCTAAATAACATTTGACACCTACCAAAACTGTCTCCAGCACAGCAGCATAAATCAAGCTGCAGAAATACATCAAGGACAAATTATTTTTGATTACACTGGGCCATCACTGGATCAAGGCTTAAAGATAGTTCCCAATCAAATTAATAGGTACAGATCTCTTAAAGGTAGAAAGAAAAGTCTGTGTTTAAATAGAAAGCAACAAAGGCAAGCAAGTATTACTGGCATACATCAGCATTAAAGTGACATAATGGGTATCTTATTTCTTCTACTGAAGTATCTTTTAAGTATACCTATATAACTCTTAGGAATAAGTTGGCTCTATTTGTGAAAATTAAATTTTGTTTTTGTTATTTTTTTCAAGTGGGCTAAGCTCAGCAGCATTTAGCTGAATGTGGCTGATCCTGAGAAACTAAATAAAATTAGTTCTGGCTAGTCCTTGCCTAAGAAACCGTGAGACAGCCCAAGGCTATAGGCTAGATGTGAAGTCAGGAAAAAAAATTCTGAAGAAAGCAGTGGCAAGAAAGTTCAGTCTTGTTACCCAGACAACTACACGGATGCATTTTCCCAAAATCTTTATCCTTTAACAGTAGGATAAGTGGTATCCTACAGAAGGAGCAATGCAGCAAGTGATAAAACATGTCATAATGCAAACTTGAACATTTTGTGAGACATCATAAGACAAGCACAAAATGGCAGAGTTTGCATTGTGACACCAGAATGCACATTTTATTCTTTTGTTTCCGTTGAGGTTAGATTCAAATCCGTAACCGTCCCCTACATACGCTTGGCCAACCTCCACAGGCTACATATGCATATATCCCATAACTACCTTGGAATTGTAGAAAACATGTATATATACATTTCAAGTAGTAAAGAGACTTTCAATATAAAATACAATAAAGGAAAATTAATTCTAAAACAAAATAAAAGCCATTTCACGACCACTTCATAAGATTTTAAAAGGAATTCATATAATCCAGATAAAATAGATTTAGATCTTTAACTCAAAGGAAAGTATCATTCTCCAAGCACAGAGAACAGCATAGCAACCTACACACTACACTATATTGGTTTTTCTTATTAGATAATGATCAGCTAAAATGGTATTTGTAACATTAATCTGACTTGCTTGGAATCCTAACTAAAAGACAGCCAATAAAAACTTTACAAAAAGCTCTAAAAAATAGACAAGTACCTGCTCTACTGTCTAAACCAGGATTGTCAAACTCAATTTCATTGAGGGCCGCATCAGGGTTGTGTTTGACTTCGGTGGGCCAGAATGGCCGTGGCCAGGATCATTCTTGTCGGGGATGCCTGTGGCAGCCTGAGCGCTTTGCCAGAGAAAATGGGCTCCCGAGCTCCATTTTCGGCTGTGATGGCCTCCTGCAATCCTCTGCCAGCGAAAACAGGTCAGGAGGACCCACGTGTGGCCCTCCTGTGCTCCATTTTCACCGGCAGAGGCACCACAGGCCAGTCCTTCACTATTTCCAGGGCAGTTCCATGGGCCAGATCTAAGCACCCCGTGGGCTGGATCTAGCTCCCGGGCCTTGAGTTTGACACCCCTGGTCTAAACTAAACCTAACTTGCACAAGCAAATAAACTTGAGAATGGAATTTCCCCCTCTTACATTGACAATAAGGCAAAGCGGAGAGCATTAAAATGATCCAGAATGAGGGCCTTGATGTGACTAAGACTATTACCATAAACTAGAAAGCTATCTTGCAGGTAGATTATAGATATAAGCAGGTGGACTCTTATTATAATGTCTTTTATAATCAGTATCTGTTATCCTTTGACTTATTGTTGTCTTTGCCTTTAGGAGTCCACGAGAGTCACAAATTTTGAGGAGCTCTCAATCTGATAAGTTTCCTCACCACAGTTCTCTTTCAATTTAAATAATAATTATCTTGATTAATCAATGGAACCAAGGCAAACAAAAGAATTATTAATATAAAATAAAGGGCTGATAAATGCTTAACCCTTTGAGTTCCACCTTAATGCAGAGTAATACATTTTACACTTTTAAGAAATCAGCCTTAAATTTTTGTTTACACTCTTTTTAAAGGGCCAAATCTTGAAAAAGAAATATCTGTGAACAGAAGTCCAAGCATAGCTTTCTCATAAACATTTTGTCATTGAAATGTCACATCCCCTTTTTGAATTGAAGGGCCTAAAGATGATATATACAATGCCCTTATATATTTGAAGTTGCTTTCTAGGGTAGCTATAAGATTTACAGAAAAAAAGGTCTCCAGTGCCTCATATGAATAAAAGCATTATTGGGAAAGAACTATTAAATTTTTAGTCTCTACTTGAGATTCCAACAAAAATAAGAAATCCCAGAAATTTCTGTGAGAAGAAACATAGCTCCTACATACATAGTTAAATGCTTTGTAGGTTAGGGTTCTTTGTAAACTGGAACTATGGAACTTTCCGTTCTTTCCATAAAATATGCCTTTGTTTCAGAGAATTCAATGACAAGTTGTCAGCCTTTGCAAGCTCTTCTCCTTCTATTTTTTGCCAGCCTTTGCAAGCACTTTTTCCTCTCTTAGAATACGGTAAACTTGAAAATCCTTTCTGAAAAAAATTACTAATACTTTATTCTACTTGTATTTTTAGAGTTGTAAAATAGTATTTTGTGTTAAGGAATGTGTGTGTGTGTGTACACATCATTTTAGCCATTCTACACTGCAGGATGAAGGCCTGTTCCAATATATAGAATCATAAATTAAAAATTTTCAAGCATAACTTAACTGAAAAGTTTTGATGTACATCTGATATTAGAAAGACCATGAAATTTTGGGAAAGGCAGTGTCGAAGAGTAAGTATCATTATTATTTTTTTTTAAAAAGGCTTCTCCAGTGGTCACCTGCCATTATAAGTTCATTTGGGGAAGGATTTTTAGGCCATCTACTGCTAAACTTTAGAATTAGGTCTTTGAAGATTTAAATCAGCAATTCAAATATGGCATGAAACTAAATTGGGAAAAAGAATGTAGCAGCAAAGGCAATATAGAAGGAGGAGGAAGTGGGAGAGACAGAATGGGAAGAAAAGGAGGAAGTTGTTCAAAATTTTCAGTCTCAGTTATATTGTTATTCTGTTCTGAACCATTGAGTTTTTGAAAAAAAATCTTTAAAGTCAGACCAATTGCAATACTTTGCAATACTGCTGTTGATTGCATATTTCTTAAATTTATGTAAAACATAAACGGTATAGAAATAAAATTATTATTATTATTATTATTTGCTCCTCCCATAAAAAAGTCAGTGGACAGCAATAATTTCTTTACATTTGCAGGAATATGCTATAGATCACTCCCTATACTATTAGCATAAGGTCTGCCCCAAAATGCATTTTTCCTTGTATAAAGAATATGCAATAGGCCACAATCTGTTACACTGTCCATTAATTCACAAACCGTATATAACCCTTACAGATGTAATAGACTTTCTGTTTTTAAAATGGGTAATGATGCATGGAATGGATGTCTGCATCTTGAGATGATATCCTGGCTAGCAGTCTTTAAAAAAATATCCAGCACAAAACAAATGAAGCAACAACACTTTACTTAGAATTGTTCATTTGTTATTTCTTCATTTAAAAAAAATGTTCTTTTTTTTTTAAGCTAAGGCAAAGGAACAGTTACAGAAGGTTTGTTGAGTTCATTTGATTTTATTTACTAGGAAGTCTATAAAACCTTAATAGTTTCTTTAATTTGTTTATTATACAAGATCCTCTGCATTCTCCTTATTGTCCAATCTCTTACATTTAACTCTACATCAGAATGTTTGCAATGTTTCCAGATTCTTTTTATTGTATAATCATGAGGCCTCATTCTCATAAAAGGATAGAGAGAGAAACTAAGATGTTTTTTCCATGTTCCACTGATCATCTTAACAGGTTTATTCCATTTTTTTGCTTACAAGGAAAAAAAACTTATTCAGATGAAATAGAGGGACTAGGAGCACAATTGCTTTTGATTGGTAGAAGTCTTCTATCTGGAATCACCCTTGCTGTAAATTATTACAGTAAGAAACATTCTTCAAATGGAGGAAAGTTAGCTGAAGAGCAACTGTTGATATTAATTTGTATAAAATAAAGCTAATGCAAATATTCTACAGAAGAAAACATTGATTTATTAGGTATTGTGAGAAGACTGGCTCCCACTTGCCACAATAAAATATTTTACAGAATATTAAAAGAGGTAGATAGAAATTTTTCCCTAAAAGAGAAGAGGAGAAAAATCTCCTTAACAAAGGCTGAAAGCAGTCCCAGTCTTTCTGCTATAGGAAAATAACCCCAAGCAGAAATATGAAGAGGCTAGGCTTTATAATGGACATTTTGTATCCATTCCAGGGGTGGGTTCTACTTACCTTTACTACCGGTTCACAACGGGGCCACGCGCATGCAGAATGAGGACGTCGGGGTCGGTGGGCATAGCCTCACATCGGTTTTACTACCGGTTCTATAGAACCGGTGCAAACCGGGGGCAACCCACCACTGATCCATTCATAAAGCCAGGTAACTCTATTCATAAACAAAGGGCAGCCAGCAGCTCCAAATACGTAGCACAATAGAAAAGGGGCCAAAACTGACAAGATTAGCTCAGATAAACAAAACACCTAGGATTTGCATTTCCCCTTTTGCCGACAGAGCCAATCATGACCCCTACATGACCCCATAGGAATATGGCAACAGCCAATAAAATATTAAAAGACATATTCTTGCACAGAAAAAGGCATCTCAATTACAAAGCCCCCAAAATTGTATAAAAGCTCATCTACTCTCAACCCCAATTTGTCAACCACCCCAAACATGCTGTTTTCACTAATGTTTCTGGCTACCAAATAAATAGAGAGCTCCTTTCCAACTGCAGCCAGACTCCAATTCATTTCTCCTGCATCTTTCTCAAAGCTTGGAATAAGAACCGGACCAGATTTAACTTCCAACAGTATACTAACTATCTAGCATGTAGAATTATGTGTTACTTCTAAATGCTCTTAACATTGTGATAGAAAATTAAGATGCTTGAGGGAACTAACATTTGCTAACTTAAATATAGGAAAGTAGTCACAGGAAAAACAAAGCAGAATTTAGCATCAGTATCTCAGAAGAAAGTTCTATAAAATATACAAGTGCAGAAATGGTAAATCACAACAATAGAAAAATGAAGGGAAAAAGGATCTAATCTTCTACAGTCCTCAAAACCTGGAAGGAAAGAGTCCTATATGGAAGAGATAGAGAGTTATATCCATCTGTGTTAAAGAACCAGCTACTTTTTTCACCTAATGATAAGGGTGCTCATGTGCAGTGAAGAAAAACAACTTCAGAAAAAAAAACCTTTTAACTCATATGTTTTATGAGTTCTAACTGCATAATAAATGTTAAGTGTACAATAAAAGTCCTGGGCATTGTTATTCTCTATTGCTGTTAAATTCCTAAACTGCAGAATTTTATTCTTCATAAAATAAAGTGCCATCAGGAAGTAAATCATACTGAGGTGGAAAGGTAGAAAGAGTACATGTAAAGCAGGGGTGAAATGCTCCCGGTTCAGACCGGATCACCCGATCCAGTAGCGATGGAGGCGGGTAAAAAAAATAGCCTCTGAGGATCACGCGGCTCAGCTGGGATCGTCAAAGGCTTTTAAAAGAAAAAAACCCTTTTTTCTTTTAAAAACCCTTTTTTTCTTTTAAATGCCTCTGACGATCCCAGCTGAGTTTTTTTAAAAAGCCTCTGCTGATCAGGCAACTCAGCTGGGATCGTCAGAGCCTTTTGAAAGCATTTTTTTACAACCTCTTCCCCAAAGAGGTTGTAGAAAAAATGGTTTTAAAAGTAAAAAAAAAAAATTCCCCATACCCACCCAGTCACATTACCCCACCACCACCAAGCCACGCCCACAGAACCGGTAGTAGGGTATAATTTTGGACATGTTTTAGAACAGAAGGTTCATATTGCAGTATCCAAGATTCTGTACCAGTACTGGGTTCCACTTATCTTCACTATTGGTTCGGAACTGTGAGCACTCATGCACGCCACTTCTGCACATGAGCAGAGCGTCAATGATGATGTTTGGGCAGGTGGGCAGAGCATCCCGCCACCACCACTACCGGTTCGCCTGAACTGGGGCGATCCAGTAGAAACCCACAACATCATTGTGTTCTGTACTTATTCTTGCATTACAACTTCTTACTAATCATGTATTTATTTATACACTGCTTATTTTTTAAAAAGTTCGTGATAATAGAAGAAGTTGGTCAGGCACTTTATACAGTTTATACACTTTTATATAACTGGAGAGTTTTTAAAATCTGAATTCCATCTTAACCTAGTGATATTTTCCTTAATCTGGGTATCTCCAGAGGTTTTCATTTGTACTTTGGTTACCTTTGGCCATGGATAGAGTTAATTTGGTTCATGGGAGCTATAACTAAAAACAGCTGGTAATTAGCAAACTGGGAATGCTGTTTTAGCCTTTTTATAAATCTAACAACTGCAAGCATAACTTTTAAATAAAAATATTTCTAAGGTAAGATTTGTCAGTATAAAAGAATGACTTTTTTCTCCAATCAAAATAGATGACATTTATTGGTACTAATGTTAATATTAGTACCAATACTAATGCGTGCGTAGGAACTCCCTACGCACGGTCACTCAGGCACTCGTCACCTCCCGCCTGGACTACTGCAATGCTCTCTACATGGGGCTCCCCCTGGGGTGCACCCAGAGGCTCCAGCTGGTCCAGAATGCGGCCGCGTGGGGGATTATGGGAGCGATGGGGCGCTCCCATGTGACACCTCTCCTGCACGAGCTGCACTGGCTTCCGGTGGTCTTCCGGGTGTGCTTCAAGGTGTTGATGACCACCTTTAAAGCGCTCCATGGCTTAGAGTCGGGGTATTTACGAGACCGCCTTCTGCCACCAATAGCCTCCCACCAGCCAGTACGCTCACACAGAGAGGGCCTCTTCAGGGTGCCGTCTGCCAGATAGTGTTGGCTGGCGACCCCCAGGGGGAGAGCCTTCTCTGTGGCGGCACCCGCCCTCTGGAGCAACCTCCCCCCAGAGATACGTGCAATACCAGACCTCCGGACTTTTCGTCAGGCCCTGAAAACTTATTTATTTCACCTAGCCGGGCTGGCTTGATCCCACAGTTTTTGGTTAAATTTAATTGATTTTAATTGGGTTGTTTTAAATTGTGGCCAAAAGTATTTAATTATTTTTAAACTGTTTTTAAATTTTGTATGTTCTGTTTTATTCTGGCTGTTCACCGCCCTGGGTCCTGCTGGAGAAGGGTGGTATATAAATTAAAATAAATAAATAAATAAAATATCTTTCTTTTGTTCCTACAGGCAGTATTGTCACATTGTGTTTATGGATTTACATGGCAAGCTCTAAATACATATTGTGGAAGCCATTAAAACAACTACTAAATAGTCAGAAGAAGCAGGGTTTTTTTTTGTTAAGGTGTGGCAAAACCAGCTGTTCACTTGTTAAGATGGTTTTCAGCCTTATTTTACATAAGGCAATAAACTGGACAAATCACAAAACTGGCCATTCAATCACAAAATAGAAGGTTCCAAAACCCTAATCTTAGATTTACCCCAATACTGAAAGTAAATTTAGGTTCAGTTTTTATAGGGGTTTTTTTCAAGATATCTTAGATCAAGTTCAAAGAGAATGTAAGAAATATATGACAGATTTCATCCCGTTGACAGCCAAAACAAATTGTATCTTCAGTGTGAAATAACCAAAAACAAAGCACATTGATTTTTCATAGAAATGCCATATGGAGGTTTATATAAAGACAATGGAAATTGTATGCGCTTCTATAGTACCTTGACATAGCCTACCTTGTGAACAACAGGAATCAGAAAATATCAATACGATTTTATTGAATAAAATAATAGTGCCAAGAGAGAGAGAGAGAGAGATGTGTTCCATGCCATTGTGTTTGCAATATTCAGCTATATTTTCTGTGGAATATAACTGCATGGGATGTTAAAAGGTTGGGAGCTAAGGGGAAATCACTTGATTAGGTTATATAAATTACACTACAGTTCACTAAACAGTAACAGTTTTGCTATCTTTTTTAAATGGTCCTGAAGGGTATTGCATTTCTGCCACTCTAATGTTGCATGAAGCAAAGTAAATGCAATCACCTAGAAGCAGTGGGTCAACATTGTCTGGGAGACTGAGACATTGCCTCGATTTCTACAGCCATAGCAAAAATCCTATAAAGATATGCCCTAGAATAAAAATCTCCCCTGAGACATTTTTATTTTATTTTTTATCTGTCAGTAATTTATGCTCTTGTAAATTGTGATATTCACTTTTTATTCCTTAAATAACCTTAAAAAGAGAGCCATTTTGTGGGTAAATTATTATACAGTCATCAGCACAAAAGCTAATGAGAGAACAATCCTGAAGACTGGATAAAGGCTCATCTTTTATAAAGTTTGAACTAAAGTTTGAAATGATTGCCTCAGCCCAGTTTGGGTCAGTTTCAGATAGTCATGACAAAATTGCATTGTGTACACTAACGAAAAACTGAGATGGTAGATAAAGTGCACAAATAATAGATAAATTTGTTAATATTTTCCAGCAGAAATTAATGTGACTATTACCTAAAATACTGCATGTATGACATAAGGAGAGCTTTCCAGGTAAGTTTAGTGTTGCATGTATAAAAGTCTTTCTCTCCACTCTTACCCCTATTATTTTCACAGTTAACTATGAGGTAGGTTAATGACTGACTGAAGATAAAATTCTGGATCTAGTGGCTGAAAATATCCTGATTACTACTTTTACTTGGACTTGAACCTAATGAGAAGGAAGGACTCACTAGAAAAGAGCCTAATGCTGGGAAAGATTGAGGGCAAAAGAAGAACGGAACAACAGAGAACGAGGTCTCTGGATGGACTCACTGAAGCAGTAGGTGTGAGCTTAAATGGACTCCAGAGGATGGTAGAGGACAGGAAGGCCTAGAGGAACGTTGTCCATGTGGTCGTGATGGATTGGACACGACTTCACAACTAACAACAACAACAAAACATTATTAAAGTCTCCCGTTCTTTTTCTAAAATTCTGCTTCAAGTTCTTCAAGTCTCTGCATCTCATCAACTGTTTTGCTCTTTACCTGTGTCATATTTCCTCTTTCACACCCTAGTCCCATGGCACTCATCCAGAGTCCATCTGCAACTTTGCTAGCAACAAGGTTTATATCTGTATTTGCCTGGATTAAATTCATTATCTGTTTTTTAACATTATTATATGCTATTTATAAAGTTCTGAAGTTGTTTGTCTCCGGCTTAACCAATCTTACTTTCTACAAAATTCTCCTCTTCTTACTTTTTTTCCCGCTCTCTGATTTTTAAAATCCAATTCTGGGGTTTGGTTAACATCATTCCCAGAAAAATAGGATAAAAAGTTGACAAGAGGCCAATATGGATGAATTGTATGAAATAGATTTATGAAATTAATTATAGAATGTAAAATACCATTTTATATCAGAACTGATATCTGCTTGCCAAAGAGTTATTGGACCAAGTATCCATAGTATTGTACTGCAAAATGTGTTTTGCATGTTTGGTCCAACTTCAGTGGTTCATCATTGTGTGGGTCACGTTTAAAGTCACATTAATGCAGAAAGATTGAAAATTCAGAAAGGTTTCACAAATATTTAAGCACCGATGAACAACTGAAGTGTTCACAGTTGGTCTCTTTATCAGAAAGGGGAAGCATTACTAGCAGAAAGTTAGGTCTCCATGTTACCTTTGCTTTTCAATAAATATTTGTTGTTTTTTTATGAACAAATGATACATAATATTTATTTTTGTGTGTTTGGGATCTGAATAGTGAAACAGAGTTCTGTATGTTTTCTGAGGTTTTCGCGGGTATTTGTATGTAGGTCTTGGTTATTCGGGTTTTCTCCCACGTAAAATTGGAAGTGTCTTGGCAATGTTTCGACGAAGTCGAAAGTTCTATTGAGTTCTATATGTATGTATGTACATATATACATATATACATATATACATATATACATATATACATATATACATATATACATATATACATATATACATATATACATATATACATACATACATACATACATACATACATACATACATACATATATATATATATATATATATATATATATATATATATATATATATGATTCCCTCTAGATCTATGCAAAATAGAGTCTGAAGCTTACATGATGTGGGTTTGGAGACATCCATGGCCCTGGGGTTTAGACTGCTTGTCACATCTAGGATCTCATTTTTATTCCAACACAAGATATATGAAGAATGAATACTGAACTGTCTGAGGAGCCTTAAATGGTATCAGTGGAGCCAATCAACTTTTTAAGTTGATTCGAAACTGCAGCCAGTCTTGAATTGTAGTAATAAAATACTGCAGAAGCCATTCTTTGGGACCATTATTGTGCAAGGACAGTATTCAAGGCCACACATAAAAAATAAAGTGGCAACCGATTAAATGCCACTGAGCACTTAAAGCCTATAAGAAGAACCCCTTTATATATTTAAAAAAAACCGAGACAGTAAGTTATCATTGCATCTATTCACCACACCACAAAAGTGTTCCATGCATAGTACACTACTTACAAATGAATTCTTAGAATAACTAGGAAAACATATTTTGGGGGTCTAAAAATCTCATTTTAGGTTAATGAAGTCATGGTTGCAGGAATATACTTATAATTTAGCTAGTGGGATCTATAATAGTCTTGGATTCTAACTTAGACAACGTGAAAAAGTTTCCCACTGTATGAATTCTTTCTCCCAAGGCTTGGGTGTGTCCCTTGGCCAACTCATTCATTCTTAGAGTTTCAAGTCATTTACTTTGACATTTCCCTTTTGTTCTCTTTGATCAGAAATTGCTGTCTAGGGGTTCAGCAGAAAACACTGAAATTGTCATTCTCTGACCCCTAGCAGACTTGCAATGGTGACGTTGGTGGCAAAATGGAAATAAACAAATTGAATAAATTGCTATTCAGCAATTCATGTGGAATCCCAATGTTCTTTTCTTCTCTTCATGAAATGAATGCAAGCAACTAATAAGAGAATGATCTATAAAATTATAGATGAAGGAAACATTGAACAGATTCACTATCATATCATTTTGTCAACTGTACGTGTTACTTCCCCCAAAAAATTACTAAAATTAACTAGGTAGCACTTGCTTTCACTTACATTTGCATTAAATCATATATTATTCATAAGATTGGGGATAATGTGTTTATATTGAAAGATCCAAACATATTTTGGATGCCCTAAAGCATTTAGTTCTATCAAGATTTTTGGGATGGCTTCTATGTCAGCAGTTATCTTTTTTTTTTCTTTTTGGTTCATCTCCAGTTCTATCATCTCATATGTATATGTACTGCTTTTGTAGTTTTTTAATATATTAAATTGCAGATTTTTAGAAGCTCTGCTGAAAAAAGAAAGGCAAAAGTATTCACTGCTGTTAAGGCTGGCTTGTTATCACAAAGCATTGGAGAAGTAACATGCATCTTTCATTAAATTAGTGGCATTTAGAATGCGAAGGATGTGTGTTTCTGTTTTATTTTGATAGTTACAATGTATTTATTTATTTACTTATTTATTTATAAATATTTATATGCCGCCCTTCTTCCAAAGGACTCAGGGCGGCGAACACAAGTTAAAAAACATACAATAATAAAGGAAAATCCTTTTGTACATTGAATATGACATTTAATTTCATTGTACAAGGTGCAATGACAATAAAGTAAACTAAATTTATAGGTAAAACTTGAAAAATTAGAATATCGTGCAAAAGTTCATTTATTTCAGTAATGCAACTTAAAAGTTGAAACTAATATATGAGATAGACTCATTACATGCAAAGCAAGATAGTTCAAGCCTTGATTTGTCATAATTTTGGTGATTATGGCTTACAGCTCATGAAAACCCCAAATTCACAATCTCAGAAAATTAGAATATTACATGAAATCAATAAAACAAGGATTGTACATAGAACAATATCGGACCTCTGAAAAGTATAAGCATGCATATGTAGTCAGTACTTGGTTTGGGCCCTTTTCCTCAATTACTGCCTCAATGCGGCGTGGCATGGATGCTATCAGCCTGTGGCACTGCTGAGGTGTTATGGAAGACCAGGATGCTTCAATAGCGGCCTTCAGCTCTTCTGCGTTGTTCGGTCTCATGTCTCTCATCTTCCTCTTAGCAATGCCCCATAGATTCTCCATGGGGTTCAGGTCAGGCAAATTTGCTGGCCAATCAAGCACAGTAATCCCATGGTCATTGAATCAGGTTTTGATACTTTTGGCAGTGTGGGCAGGTGCCAAGTCCTGCTGGAAAATAAAGTCAGCATCCCCATAAAGCTCGTCTGCGGAAGGAAGTATGAAGTGCTCCAAAATCTCCTGGTAGATGGCTGCGTTGACCCTGGATTTAATGAAGCACAGTGGACCAACACCAGCAGATGACATGGCTCCCCAAATCAACACAGACTGTGGAAACTTCACACTGGACATCAAGCATCTTGCAGTATGTGCCTCTCCATTCTTCCTCCAGACTCTGGGTCCTTGGTTTCCAAATGAGATGCAAAAGTTGCTCTTATCAGAAAAGTGGACTTTGGACCACTGAGCAACAGACCAGTTCTTTGTTTCTTTAGCCCAGGTAAGACGCTTCTGACGTTGTTTGTTGTTCAGGAGCGGCTTGACAAGAGGAATACGACATTTGAAGCCCATGTCCAGGATCCGTCTGTGTGTGGTGGCTCTTGATGCACTGACTCCAGCCTCAGTCCACTCCTTGTGAAAGTCCCCAACACTTTTGAATGGCCTTTTCCTGGCAATCCTCTCCAGGCTGCGGTCATCCCTGCTGCACCTTTTCCTTCCACACTTTTCCCTTCCACATAACTTTCTATTAATGTGCTTTGATACAGCACTTTGGGAACATCCAACTTCTTTTGCAATTACCTTTTGAGGCTTTCCCTCCTTATGGAGGGTGTCAATAATGGTTTTCTGCACAACTGTCAGGTCAGCAGTCTTTCCCATGATTGTGATTCGTACTGAACCAGACTGAGAGACCATTTAAAGGCTCAGGAACCCTTTGCAGGTGTTATGGCTTACTTAGCTGATTAGAGTGGGACACTAGAATATTGAACCTTTTCAAAATATTCTAATTTTCTGAAATTGTGAATTTTGAGTTTTCATGAACTGTAAGGCATAATCATCAAAATTATGACAAATCAAGGCTTGAACTATCTCGTTTTGCATGTAATGAGTCTATCTCATATATTAGTTTCACCTTTTAAGTTGCATTACTGAAATAAATGAACTTTTGCACGATATTCTAATTTTTCGAGTTTCACCTACAAAATCCTTTTTTAACACCAAAAGAACTTTGTTCAAATACATCAAGGTTCAATGGTTTTTTATTTTGTTTTGTTTTGTTTTTTGCAAAATCATGTTCTTCTTGGACAAGACTAAGGAGAAAATTTCTCTGGCTCATTTTCCTTTTGATTCCTCTGTTTAACTGAAAGACAACTATAGGCCTCTTGCAATTGAATGTGGGGTTTGATACAAAGTTTACGGTTCAGTGGGAAAAAATGTTCAGCAGAATCCCTGAATCAAAGGGGATTCTTCCTGTTCTATTAATATAACCAACATTATTTATTTCTCTTTAGTCTATTACTCCCTCAGTCCCTGAAGGCAGGGTCAAATTGCTCTCATACCAAATATGTAGCTATGCTTTAAAAGTGCAGTACTTCTGAAGGCTTGGTTCTCATGAGAAAACGCTGTTCTGTTACATTTATCTCTAATTAATCCATTTTCTATCTCTTTGCTAAAACTGAAGAATTAAAAAGACTACAGCTGCTGTCCTTATCACATTAATTGCAATAAATTAGCTGAAATCTTTAAAAAGTGGCGAGAGGGGACTTTTACAATAATAGTGCTACAATTCTGCCAGTTCTATATTATTTATCTTGAAATTTGTATATGTCGCTAACAAAGCATTTATGCAAAGCAGCACCAAAATATGTTAAACAGTGTAACAAAGTATACTCCATAAGAAACAATTTTAATAACGCAGGAATGGAAGAGGAAACAAAGAACTGAAAGTTTATTTATTTTATTTTATTATTCATATTTCTATGCCGCCCACACTCCAAGGACTTTGGGTGGTTTACACCAAAGACAGTATACTAAATAGCATATTGCCCCCAACAATCTGGGTCCTCATTTTACCCACCTCGGAAGGATGGAAGGCTGAGTCAACCTCGAGCCGGTGAGATTTGATCCGCTGATCTGCTGAACTAGCAGTCAGCTGAAGTAGCTGCAGTACTGCATCCTAACCACTGCGCCACCTCGGCGCAGTGGTTAGAGTACAGTTGTAAAAACAAACATCTAACAAATATCTATGTTGCACACACACACACACACACACACACACACACACACAAAATGTAGTTTTCAAAACATGTATAAATCTGAGCAATAGGACCAGCTGAACTCTTTATATGTATAAAGCTTCTCTACTCTAATCGTACTAAATTTCAAGTAACATTCATTCCATGTACATTCATTTTTCCATTTGTTCAGGAAAAAAAGTAGTCATACAGCTACTTGTTATACTATATTATATCCATATAAGTATCATGCCTTTCTCTCTCCCTCCCTCCCTCCCTCCCTCTCTCTCTCTCTCTCTCTCTCTCTCTTTTTCTTTTTGCAAAAAAACCCTCATATTTTGTTTTTGTTTAAGGCATTTCATCTTTTTAAAAAAATCCAGAACCTTTACTACAATATTTAAATATAATCAGTATACAATTGAGCACTGTGAAAGGAAATGCTAAAACTTCTTAAGGCAAATCCATTCTTTGTGTTCATGCAGTGATCTGAAACAATATGTTTCTTGGATTCTTAAAGTCATTTTAGTACAAAAGCATTATTCGTGATATAAGTTCTATAATTCTTTCATCATCAGGGTTACTATGCACAGCCATTTAACTACATCTGGGGAGGCACATGTTTCCCAGCCTGGCCATTCCTTTTGATGTCTTCTCTTTCCACTGAATCTCTGCTGCCACTGTCAATTGCCCACTTGGGTAATGAAGCTAAGATTGTTTTCTCCCAGCATGTAAAGTATTGGCCCTATAATTTCTTGAAACACAAAAAAGTCTTGGATGACTTATAGACCTCCAAAATTGCTACTAAATTATACTTCTTTAATGTGATAGAAAGGAAATATAATAATTCACTTCACATTATATTACAACCTCAATTAATTTTAAATACAAATCAATTTAAATCAGAATTAATTAGAATTATCCACATGGGTGCTTTCATATATATTGGGACTACGGTTTCTAATTGTAGTGATCCACAAAAACTGGATTAATAGTTAAAACTAGAGTTGTCAGTTGGAATTGTTTCAATCCATCAAAACTGGTATGGCGGGACGAGCTTGTGAATATTTTTATCAAACCACGAGCAGTGATCTCATCTCTAATGCTGATATAATGATTTATGATAGCTTTTCATTCTGCAAACTATTGATATTCGGAATAATAAACTGATACTACTAATAAATGAAATAATTGTTGGCTGTAGCAGAAATGTTATGTTGTACATATAAATTCTAGCAACTAGTATCCTTTTTCTTTTAGTTTTTATTATGGAAGCTATATACAGTATATAATCAATCTTAGTCTGAATCATTTAAATGGGACTTTCCTGCCAACTTCCAATTTCTAAAAAGCTATAAAATAATTAGAGCAAACTTGAATAATATCAAATGGGTTCTGAATTGTATCAGAAAGCTGAGATGAGACAAAAGTCATCAGGCAGTATTTATGGTGAAAAATTCCACCAGCAATTGAGGCAGATTCGACAAAGTATCTTTTAGTGGCCTGAACTAGTGATCACTGGGTTATTGGTTACAACATGGGTATCAAACTCACAGAGTCATGTTGCCATCACATGACATTTTGCGATGTTTTTTCCCTTTGTGGAGCTGGGGTGGGCGTTGCCTGAGTGTAACGCATCCACCCCGCGGGCCACCAGTTTGACACCCCTGGGTTATAAGAATGCAATATAGCCCTGAACTAAGGAAAGTTATGGATTATGCACCCCAAGCAGTAATATAGAAAGCAATGTAAATCATACTATGACCTTTAAAGACAGAATTAAGGGTAAAATCCAGCAGGTTCTGCAGAACCAACAGCAGAAATTTTGAGTAGTTCGGAGAACCGGCAAATACCACCTCTAGCTGGCCCCAGAGTGGGGTGGGAATGGAGATTTTGCAATATCCTTCCCCCAGGAGTGGGGAGGGAATGAGGATTTTGCAGTATCCTTCTCCTGCCACGCCCACCAAGCCACACCATGCCCACTAAGCCACGCCCACAGAACCAGTAGTAAAAAAAATTGGATTTCACCACTGGACAATGTAACATTTGATAATATAGGTATTCCTTGTTCAGCAACCACAATTTGGACAGCAACTACTGTACATTGCTAAACAAAACAGTTACTAAATGAGAAATCACATAATCATAACTATGTTTAATGGCCTGAAACTGACAACGGTTTTCATACCTTCTCTTTTGTTTGCCTCCTAACCATTCCTCCACCCTTTAAAATGCTCATCTCTGTACTAGGATAATTATTAAGAAGTATAATTAACCAGAAGGGAATTAATGTTTCTACTTACATGCATTGGACAGAAAGGGATTAGAAGAGAGTAAGCAATGCAAAAGCAATGCACTGACACTTGCAGCTGCTTGCAAACTATGCAAACAGCCTGATGTATTCTTTCTAATCTCTCTGCTCTGTGAGTGGGAAAAAAAACAAAGAAAAACAACAAGTCAGGACAGAACATACTGACTGTAATCACTGTCACATGATTGAGGGATAGCACTGTCATGACTTCAGATTTAGTTGCCTAATGAGGCAGTCAGTAAGCTATATACTATGGGATGGTATTACATGTGATTTGAGCCAATGTCTCTAAATTCCACATTCCTGCAAAAACTCCAAACTCACCATCTTCTATTTCTAAAATAAACAGACTCCTTTGTTGTAATCATACAGTGTCTCCTTTCACACCATGGAAAGGGCAGTAATCTGATTTTTGTTAGCTATCTCCTTTCCTTTCGGGGTCATCTGTTTGTTTTAAATTCATCTGTTCTGCCTAATATACATTTCAGAATTTATGAAAATGATAGAGTACTATTTGTGCCCCATGTGATATTACAAGGTTATTGAGATACTTTATGCTGATAACTGTCAACCAGAATCTATGGGAGGGCAGGTATAATAAACTTGAAATAATAGTATATAAATAAAATCAATAGCTGAGCTTAAAGAAATGCAGTTCTTTAATGCCTGACTGTTAATCAGTTACTGGATTCATGGTTCTGTTATGCAGATTCATGTTCAAATACTTCTCATTATTCAAATAAAGAAAATGAAAATGAAAAAGCCCATTTCCTCATATTTATATATGTGCCCTTCCACATTACTGAAATTGACATAGAGAATCACTACATTTGGAATCTTTTGCCCACTATTATATCTCCTTTAAGCTAATTACTGTATATTGGAGAATGTCTGAGCTGGGACATTAGCTCCTCTAGAGACAGAAGATACCATCCCAGAACCTGGAAATGAAACCAATTTCTTTGGGTTGATTGTAGCACTCAATGACTTGTTACTGCTTTTTCCTGAATCGGAGTGGGCAGAATCCTGATCGTTTATCAGATTCATATTTCAATCTAGATGTCCCTGGGTGCCTGAATTTCTTGTTGCTTATCAACTTTTGTTCTACACTGAAAAACCAAAGACTACTATGTCTCAATACAGTTGGATCAAAATAAAATTGGATCAATACAAAGATGTTGGAGATTAGCCCTGGGCTTCCATTTTATGTAACATTTGGATTATCTGTATATAGTGCAGAGACAGAAGAAGTTATGTCTGATGCCATTTTAAGCTACTAGAGGACATTTTGTCATGTTACTTTGTTATTGTTTTTGAGAAATGTTATTTTAGATAAAAGGTGGGGACCACTTTGACTAACATAATAATGTTCAATTACTCATTTTTTTCATTTGCTTTAGCTATTTACATTTTCAACAACTGTCTGAAAATGTAGGAAAGAGTTTTATATCACCTGCACACATTGCATCCTATGACATTATCTACTTTGCTACTATGTCTGTCTGGGTAGAGTCAGACCTATTAATTCTCCTCTTCCTGTTAATTTACAACAGTAAATCAAATATGATAGGATTACAGTTTGTACTTTCAGAATGAATTCTGGAAAATGGTAGCAAGAAATCTGATACGGAGCTGCCCTTTTGAAAGAGAAATTATACTGCTGCAATCATTTTTCTTACATAAATTGTGATCTTCTCTAGAATTTCCATGATAAGTTTAACATTTATTTAACCCTGGGTCCAACTTCCATTTTTCTTCCATATAGTTCATCAAATATTTACAGAGCATTTCACAAAATGTTGGTGCACGTAAGAGAAAGGCAGGCAGAACATGATGGAAAAAGAAAGCTGAATTACATCAGCCTTCTGCATTGTGTTTGACTGTAACTGCCAGACTTTGCTGGGGACTCTGGGAGTTTCAATCCAATGCATCTCAGTGATATCGAGAGGAGAATCTTGCAGATAAAATGAAAAGCATTTTTTTCTGTTTCTATGATAAATGTAGAATTAACATCACAGCCAACCCCTTATAATGGTCCAGTTCTATAAGATTAGTATGAACTAAGTTTAATTGGTTATAAATGTTCTGATACAATTCTTATTCTGTCTCACTTTGGCAACCATTTCACTGGATGCAAGAACCTGCACTATGGGCGAAGTAAGGTAACATTTTATATCTCGTTGGTCTTAAAAATATCCAACACTGTCTCAGTCAGTACAGATGCTCCTTTCGAAGGACTTTTAATTTCTGTTGCTGTGCAGTTTCACATGCAAGGCAGATAACTTGTACAAAATTCTTTTCTGTGTATTGTGTTATATTTGGGGTTTATTAGCCATCTTGGAACAGTCAACATTTAGGAAATATTATTTATTATTTGGTAAAAGTTATGTGCAACTTTTGCTCTTGAAGCTAAAGGTTGCATTACATAGTCTTCCCTCCTCCCATTAATTTCCCATAATATCCTGTGAAGATGTTGGACTGGGCTCAGCTAGAATAACTGGATCAAAGGCAGTTTACATGACTGAGAATATACTGGTTTCTCTAGTTCTATTCTAGTATAATGATGGAACAGATAATCAGGTCATTTTGATCAGACTGAGTTAATTATGCGGACATAAAACTAAGTTCTCTTTAAAGAATGGATAAATAAACATTTACTGAAACAATTGAACATGAGCATTTCATTCTTCCCAGCTTAGCTTTTTCAATAAACCCTTGTAAATGTTCTTGCTCAGCCACTAAAAATAAGCTGCTATAACAAAACATGTTTATGAATGGAATAGATTATCTAAATATAGCATCTTGTTCTCAAGAGAGTTAAGTCGATTACCATATCAGTGGATTATAAGACAAAAGCAGTCTCCTTCATGACCTGTATTTGCTCTGAGCTAAGAAATTACTCAGGTGCCATCATAGAGGAAAGCAATATCTATCACTGTCAATCATTCTGGGACCTTTTGAACTTTCCCATTCAGTTATCTTAAGTCTAAACTGATGGTTCTTTTCCGTATGGAGTACAGGAAGTTTGATTCTCAAGTTTCTAGTGTAAGATTTCCATTTTTTTTAAATAAGCAAGCGTTAAAGCAGTGGAGACACAGTTTTCTCCATCAGTCTTCACTAGTGTTGTTGTAAAACACATATAGCAAACATCTGGCTTGTGTTTACTTTTTAAATAAATATTGGGAAGATAGTTCCCATAATAAGGCTCATCTGAACAAATAAGCATTCAATTCACAAAAGAAAGAAAAATCATTACAACATTTTTATGTTTTTGTTTCCTCTTCCAGACTATGGGGATATTCTAGTCAGTTGTTGTTAATTGTAGGCTCAATAGTAACTGTCAAAGCATGTTGTTCAATCACTAGCCTTGTGGGCATCCAAAGGGGCAGGTCAAAGTGGCCACAATGGCCAAGCAGTAAATGTGAATGAAGTCTCTACTTTACAAGTACTGTGCGTGCAGTGTGCATAAAAAGGACCAGATCTTTAATCATATGATCAGTGACTCCATCTTGACTTTTGACCTTACTCCTTGCAGGTACCTCTAATGGTCTGCACATATTGAATGGTTTAATTTGGCTGAGGGAGATCTGAATGAAGCTCTAATTGCCTACATGAATCCCAGTTAAATGTTGTAGATCAGCAATGTCCAACCTTTTGGGTACCAGGACTTGTTCCATGGAGACAGGTTTTTCCATGGACAGGAGGGGGGGGTCTTCATGTGTTGCCTGCATCCCACAGATGGGGCTTCGCTTGCTTGCATGGACCATTTTCTGGCATGCTGCCGACCGGTGCCAGTCGATGGCCCGGGGTTTGGGGACCCCTATTGTAGATTGCCCATTGTACCATAGCACAGGCAAGCCAAAGTTGGAGTGTTTCTTATGGTCTCTTAGCAAATTGCAAGTGAAAGCATATTTTGTTCTTTCAGCTTTGGCATCCAGTTCTGAGAACTGAGGCAAAGCTTCCTGTCTGGAAATAACAGTGGAAGATTCACGGTCTGTGAGGGCCTCCTTCTATAGAAACTTCAGGTATGAATGCTGCTTAGGACAGTGTCCACTACAAAGGATCAAGATCATAGACCACATCATTTTTTATGGTATGGATCTCAGGATGTTCTCCTATGTGTCTTTTTCCCACTTCCTTTCATAGACACCAGATTGCTTCTTTCTAAATGATTTAATGTATGTAGAACAGGGGCTGGCAAGCTTATCAGGTTTAGTCATCAGACATTTGTCCTCCAAAATAGGTCCAAATCTTGCAAGGTTGCCAAACAGTGCAGTATTTCAATGATCTCACCTCCATAATTTATCATAATACCATGGGAATATATATATGAGAATACCAACTTTTCACAGAAATATTTGATCTCATGAGAATAAGCCCTGATTATCTCGTTATCCATAAATATCTTACTATTGATTTCTGGTGTACAAAGAAAATGTATGAGTAAAACATCATTGCAATTATAATTTCACCTCCCTCGTGTATGACATCATAGTATTGTATAATAAAATTGTTACGGGGAAAAAAATCTCCATATTCATAAACTCTGCTTTTTCACACAGTGGCCAGAAATATAGAGAAGTACCTCTAAGTAAAACCGCAATTTTTTTCAAACAATACAGGTTTAAATATAATCTCTGCATAACCATAGTCACATCTGAAGATACAACACAATGGCCATTGTTTTTAATAGTCACTGAACTGGTCATCATAACCTTTGTTACTTCATGGCTTCTCAAAATATTATCCTGTAAGCGTAATGGAAGTAGGGGGTGAGTTTCTACAGAGAGGAAAAGCACCATAGCATGCCAATGAAAGTGTGTATCCAGATCCATTCTTCACTTGAGATTATTTTCCAACCTGTGCATAAAAGCAGAAGCAATCTGCTCACATCGATATGCCTACCTGATGTGCAGGTTGTTAAGAATTTTGCCGTGTGGCGCACCATCTGGCATCAGACGCCAGGGAACTGGCAATTCAGCAGAGGCACAGTACACAGGCTTCTTTGTCAAGTTTTCAGAATGTAACCATCTCTTCTCCTATTCCCCTTTAGTTTCTCTGCTTTAGTTGCACAGATGTGGAGGAAGAAAAATAAAAAAGAACCAAAAGGGAGAATAAAGAAAGAAGTTAGAACTTCTCATTGAGGTCCCCTAGAGAGGCATTGAATCCTCCTATCTAATCAAGACAAAACTTTCATACAGCAATTAAAATATGCCTCACCTTCAATGGGAAGATGGGACGAAAAAATGTTGCAATGATAGGTAGTCTAAAACAAACCCAAGATTGGCGTCCTGCTTGTGTTTTGTTTTGTTTTGTTTTTGTTTTGTTTTTAATTCCCTTCAGGAACAAACCTTTGGGTTGTCCTGTAGGGTAGAAAATGCCACCAAACCTAACAGGCAGAAAACAGAGCAGACCTTCATATTTAAATTGCATTTGGCATGAGAAAGGTGGGGAAATGGTTTGCTTAAACTGTAACTTGTGTTCTGCCTGCATGAGAACAAAAATTAGCATTTTGTGTATTTGCTCATTTATTGCAGTCAGATTAGAAATCAGTATTTACCGTATTGCATTCTTAGCATGCAAAAGGACCCCATTCCTAAATACTACAGGGGAAAGCAACATTTTGAAAGTCAGCACTGGGAAAATAGGAAAGCAGATTTGTTTAAGTAATGAGACCTAAAGCAAGAAAGAGAAAGAGTTAAAGTCACAATCTGATGTGCCTTGATTATACTATTGATGGGACATTCCTTTTAATGTCAACTGTTCTAAACAGCCTGTCGAAGAGCTGTGACTCATTTTTCTTTGCTGTCTCCCTTTTCTTTTTCTTGGCTTTCATTGGCTAACTATCATAGAAAACTATAATCCAGAAATCCTCCATGATAACAACCAGAAAAGTCCATTAACAAACAAATTCACCACAGTCCCACCATTAGCAGAAAATAAACCTCAAACCCTTGAGGAGTTTGCCTTTTTCCTTAATTTTAAAGGAAAGGTTTAAGCACCACCACTAGTACAGCTAGGTGATATTAGCCAAATGACTTTGTGTTTTAATGATTTTATTGCATTAATACCAGTTTCTCAAGTTTTAAGGCTATCACTGCTAATTTGTTTTTCTGCTGTGATTGATGCCTATATGCACATGTCTATGCATTGTCCTATACCTTAGATCGGGGTCCCCAAACCCCGTTCCATGGAGCTGCACTGGTCCACAGCATTCCAGAATTCAGGCTGTGCAAACAAGCGAAGCCCCATCTACAGAATGCAGGCAGCATGCAAAACCATGGCCCCTCCACTCCACGTAAAAAACTCTCTCCATGGAATCAGTCCCTGGTGCCCAAAAGATTGAGGGTCGCTGCCTTAGATTTATATCTGAACTGAAAAGAAAGCTTTTGAATATGTGAATAACTGCACTGAATTGCTATTCAAATCAGTTAGACCAGCTCAGCTTGCAACATTTTCTTTTCAGCATGGATATTACTGCAGGCCTGTAATTAAGCAGCCCGAAGAGTTGTTAACTGAAGGACAAGTTATTCATTGCAGTTGCACTTTTTTTCATAAAGTTAACTACTTAACAGTCTTTGCATGTCCTCTAGTCAGTCCGTGTCGAAAAGATTGAAGGGAGTGTACAGTGCAGGGCAGTCCATCTTCTGCTTTGCATTTATTACCTCATTGCGCTGGAGCACAGCTGACCCTTAGCGCATCAGAACAATGGCTCACACGTCATTCGGGAAGGAAGGTAGAGAAAGATTATTTCTTTAATGCTGTGTTACAGGCTTGACTTTCAACTGCTAGTACATTTTGATGAGAGCCAATGATTACTGTATTCTACACACACCCTCGTTTCATTAGATTGCAGATGCAGGTGGAAGCATTTTTGCTTCATAAAAGTCAGAAATACAACTATCATATCTGTGACCATAGACAGCTGCTGATCACAGAATTTTGCAAACCCTGTGCCCAAAGCAAAAAGCATTGACCCTCCAGATTTTGTGCAATTGCAGGCAAATAAGTTCAATTTTAGTGACCACGATACTGTGAAAAATGTTATTTTTAGCAAGCAGTTCACTTCAAGCAGCAAGAAAAGCAGGAGTAGCTTCATTTGGATCAACAGTCCTACTTGGCAATTTTACTGAAATGTACCTTTTCCTGGCTCCAAAACTTAAGCAGGCCTTCCAAACTCTAGTATTTTTCTGCAACAGACATTCAGAAAAAAAAAAGAAGAAGAAATATTAAAGACCAAATATGAGATAACAATAAGGAAGGAGAAGAAATATGTATTCAATCTGTATTTTCCACTTGCAGTTAAAATACAGTAGGATAGAATAGAATAGAATAGAATAGAATAGAATAGAATAGAATAGAATAGAATAGAATAGAATAGAATAGAATAACAGAGTTGGAAGGGACTTTGCAGGTCTTCTAGTCCAACCCCCTGCCCAGGCAGGAAACCCTACACCACTTCAGGCAAATTGTTATCCAACATCTTCTTAAAAATTTCCAGTGTTGGGGCATTCAAAACTTCTGCAGGCAAGTTGTTCCACTTATTAATTGTTCTGACTGTCAGGAAATTTTTCCTTAGTTCTAAATTGCTTCTCTCTTTGATTAGTTTCCACCCATTGCTTCTTGTTCTACCCTCAGGTGCTTTGAAGAATAGCAGTAAAGCAGCTAACAATAAAATATTGAACAAACTGGAAATTAATAGAAATGCACCAATAAATATATATAAATAAATAATCTTCCAGATTAAAATCTATAAAATTGCAACTCAGCTCAGTGCTAAAGAGCTATCTGAACAAAATAACTGTTTCTGACAGCAAAAAGGTAACAGAGGTAGAATCAGCCAGACTTTCTATTGCAGATTTGCAAAGATTGGGAGGTATCAATTTTAAAAATCAGCACTGGGAGAACAGGAAGGCAAGCAAATTCGCTGTCATGTTTCTGTCCAACATACTTCCAATAGATCTTAACAATCATAAAATCTGGTTCATGTGGGAACATATGGCCCTTCAAAGAATCTAATCACAATTCATTAAGTATTGCTAAGTCTTGATCAGCACTTTAAATTGTGCCCAGAAATGGAATGGACTCTGCAAAGTAGCACCATCAAAGGTTGTAGTATTTTTATTATTTAAACTCTCTTGTGTCTTCTATATCAAAGCCGTCTTGAAAGTTTCCTTAGAGTGAAAAGTTCTGATAGAATTTAGAGATTCTTATATGTAATTTGACCTAGTTATACAAGTGCTACAACTATCTTTTATGGCATTTCAATCATATTTACTTAATTTTATTTATTTATTGTCAGGTATTTATGACACATGATTTTATGCCACTTCAATCAATCTTGAGTCTAAGTGGCTCACAGTAACCATCATAGTACAATCAGTAATATAAAAATTATATAATAATCATGCAATCACATCAGATTGATTCGAATCATAACCATTCATCCTAAAAATATAATGCCAAAACCTTGCACATCCCACATCCCATTATATTACAAATGCCTCCATCCCCAAATGCTCTGTTAAAGAGATAAGTGTTCAAGAGCTTTCTAAATGACAGAGATGAGAGTGTTGATCTTATATGTGGTCGAAGAGCTTTCCACAGAAAGGGAACCCTACAGAGAATACTTGTCTACAAATCTTGTGGGGCTTAGCCATTCTCGCAAGCCTTTTCTTCAGGCACACCTTGTACACATAAAGTATATGTAATATGAGTGGTGTTCCAGGTAATCAACCTTGAAGTTATAACCAACACCTTGAAGTGTACCTAAAAACAAAACAACAACCAATGTATTTCCCATAATATTGAAGAATTGCATCACAATACCAAGTTGCCCTTGTTAATATGTACTTTCTAATGGTCTAAGGCTAATTCCATATAGAGAACATTATAGTGATCCATTGATGAAGTTATGAGAGCATGAATGACTGTTCCTGAAATATCCATAATGGGACCCAAAGTTGGCGAAATTTCCTTCTAACTATAGTTCCAGCCGGAACTGGAGTCCAAGAGCATCTCCAGATTATGTGCCAGTTATTATGATATCACAACCTATTAACTTGGTATTGCTCCAGAATTAGTCAGCTTCCAAGCCTATAGCAATTTTTTCTTGCTGGATTGAGTCCATCTGTTTCTCCCCTCCAAATTCTTACAGCTTCAATGGGATATAATTCTTTTCTTCCAGAGCACCCTAGAATTGATGCTGTATCAACCTACCCTAAAAAGGGAAAGTTAGTGACTCTGCATAATTGTCCATTTTAGCTAGGAGTTGGCATCTCCTCTTCTTGGAACAGGGTTTCCTGATAGCTAGATTCAGCTCCCTGCACTCTCTCTGGCAGCACATATAAGCCAGGTGAAGCAAGGATCAAGTACACAGATGGTAGAACTTATCTCACCAAGAGTTCTGTCACTTCCTCAAGATTAACTGGTTCAAACTTTTGCCAAATAACATTATAAAATGCCTCCATCGGTGTCTCTTCAGTTTATGTACAGCTGGTTTCTAACTCTGAGTTGATATGAGTAATTTTATTTATGAAGTGTTCTACTAACAGCTTCCAGAAGCCTAGTAGCAATTCTTTTGGACCATTGTTCCCTGAAAGTGTCCAGATCACTATGAAATGAGCAACTTTATGGCATTCTCCAGATACAATAAGGGCAGATAAGAAATTCTATTTTACCTACCTTACAGAGTCGGTCTTAACTTTGGGTGTTATTTGTGTCCAGTTGGAATCATCCCCTTATCTTCCACCAACATTACTCCAGGCATCTCCTCTGATACTTCATCTCCCAACAATCCTCAGAGACAATCATGAAGCCCAATTGAAGTTTTGGGAGTAGCCATTTGGGAACAATCCACTCAAGAGCTTCATCGCCCCAATATTCCAAGGATTAACTAGGTTTTGAAACCACCTCCAGTAGTTACAAAATGTAGCTAAGATTTAAAGTATACTTCCTCTGTCCATTGGACCCATAATGATTTGAGACAACCCATGGTCATCATGGCGGCCATGAATTCTTGAATTACCTTCACCACCATCCCTTCTCATACACATCCCAGCTGAGCGAATCGAAATCACCTATTATCATCTATATGAACTGTCAAATACAAAATGGAATTAAGCAGCTCAAGCAAGGATACAACGGGGGAGTTGGCAAGGTAGAACAACAGAAACAACCCAAGCTTGTCCTTATGGCATACTTGGCTATTTTCAGGACAAAGTTCTAACTTTACTATCCTGAACTCAAGCTGATACAATATCAGAATCTCAGGCATATCTCAGTTAGATCTCTGTTCCCTATCTTCATCTGTCTGGATTTCATATTATATGTCAAACCTGTCTTCTTCTCCAGATTCATATAAAATGATGCTGGTTTATAGATCAAAACGAATTTAACCTAATGCTTGTATTTTGTCTTAAGCAGTAATAGATGATGTATTGAAATGGTGACATTAAATGATGCCCTTTCCCTGCATACACAACTTTGTTTCTTTGACATTTCGTTTTACATTTTTGGAGCTCACCAAAACCATATTTGTAGAATGTTCCTCTGAACTCTGGAATACTTATTACATGCAAGGAATATGTTGTTATTAGAAGAAAGAAAAGAAAAAATATTCAAGCATTAAAATGTTTTCTCGAGCAGCTATGTTTTGAAAATATGATTACACTGAATTAAAGACCATTTCTTTTTAACACAACTGCTTCAGTTATTTGAGAAGTACTTGAACATTGGATTGGCTGCAGAATTCAAAATGACCTTTAGATGGGCACAAAAACATAAAGAAATACCTAGCTCTTTGCTATTATCTAGTAGTTACTTAGGGGGGAAATGGCTTTGCAGTTAAAGTCACTGAGCTTGTCAGCTGGAATGCTAACAGTTGGACAGCTGACAGCCTGGGTTTGGGGCCTGAGTTCTGCACAATGGCGTGTGCGCCTGTTATTTGCTCCAGCTCCTGCCTACCTAGCAGTTCGAAAGCATGCAAATTGCAAGTAAATTAATAGGTACCACTTCGGTGGGAAGGTAACAACATTCCATGCCCCTTTGGTGCAGAGCCATGTTGACCAAATGAACACAGAAATTGTCTTTGGATAATACTGTCTCCCTTGGCCAAGAAATGGAAATGAGTACTGTGCCCTAGAATTGGACATGACTGACAGGGATGCTTTTTAGTAATTACTTAGAATTTTGCCACCAAGTTCTTGTACTCCTAATGACATTAACAGCTGAACAAATATTTCACATGTTCTATTCAAGTATCTATAAATATGAATCAGGTATCCACTATAATGGAAAATGTCCACTATAAAGGTAAATGAATAAAGAAATCATTCTGCCCCAGCAAAGGGACATTTAATTGCTAGCATTCAAAAAGCCCCATGCATCAGATATCTCTCTAAAGAAAAACAACATGGCAACCATTCTGACTTTTTTCTCTTTAAATAATTTCTTTTGACATAGCTTCTGGCAGTGTTCCAGAAAAACCCCAACTCCAAGTAAAGACACGGAAGCAAACATTTTCCAAAGTTCTCTTTACTAGAATAGGCAAACTGGTACATTTGGGAAAACCCGAATCTGAAAAGCCCGGGTTTTCCTTCAGTATGTCAAAGCTCCCCAAACCATCCCCCCCCCAGTCGGTCACATGCTCCAATCAACGTCCATTCCATCTCAATCCAGCCCCCAGACCACTCCTTCTCCAGATGCAGGATCACCCTGACCTTGACCGACAGGAAGAATGCTATTATGTCTACTAACAACCCCTCTCCTTAATCCCCCCTCCTACTTTCCCACACATGAGAAGGTGGCAGCTTTGGAGCTTCCAGCCTAATATGGCTTCCAAACCTGACAGCCCCAACAACAGCATCATTTTCAAATCAAATTCAATGTGATGACTGTAGGGTGCCAGATCTGGGCTTCAATAATTCAGATAATCAAGAGTTAAATGCAAAAAGATTCAGAAATATTTTCTGCTACTTCTAAATCACTTGGATTTTTTTTTTCCCCCAGATCTGATAGTCATATGGCTGGAAAACTATTCAGAACGGCTCTACCAAGAAACAAAGACATGAAACAATACCTCTTCTCCATTTATTGCCTATCCGTACAATTTATTTCTTTGACATTACATTTTTTTTGGTTGTCAAACTCCTTGGCACCAATAAACCTATATGAGAGCCCATCTTTTCATTTTGGTGTTAATGCACAAGCAGAAACTCGTTCAAATGAAAAAGAAATTCCAACAGAATCTTCAGTGAAATGACTCTTGCTTTTCAAAATGAGCAGTCCTCTCATTATTCATTATTGGAAAGTTGCATTACAATCAAATGGAGTTTCGCAGAACTCTCAATTCATTATTAGATTGGATTACTTGTTTTGGGGTTCACTGGAGAGTCAACCATCAGAAGCAGTCCTCTGAATATTTTATAGCCATAGAATGCTATTACAATTGAGAAATAAAGTTAAACGCTATTATGGAAACTTTACCTTCTTGGCTCTTGCAAGCTAAACTGCCATGTAAGATTTCAAATGACACTATTCACATTATATGATGGGAAGTCATAAGCGACCTTGAGTGTGCAATAATTCTTCCATGCACAGTTAACTACATGAAACTAAACAGAGCTCTTCCACTGCCAAAGCACTTATGTTCCTAATTCACAGCCAAGTGCAACCAAATATAGCCCAAGCACAGTTGTCTGACCAGACGCCAATGCCTGATAGTGGTTAACTTTATCATTGTTTATTTGTTTGTTTTACCAAAAGAAGATAAAAGTCTTTTTGTTAGAAGGAGGGTTCTTAGTTCTATGGTCAATCCTTAAGAAAGCATCTCAAAATGACTAAGATCATTTCACTTAGCAGCCGATCATAAATAAACCCTGTCTTAACAAGGTGATGTTTGCATAGGTACTCCTGGATGATATAAATTCTACATCTAATCCAATCCAATAGCAAGCCTGATTTTTTTTAGCATTAAAAAATTGACCAGTCTATGATTTATGCCAGGTAAAGAAGATTTTCATTTAAGAATGTAAAAAAAAAATTGTTCTGTTTATAGACAACAATTTTTATGGGATAAGCTTGGTTTTCACATGATTTCAGCTAAGCTAAGTTTTTACTTTTTTAAAGTAAAAAATGTAACTTTAATTAAGTTTGCCTCCAGTGTACAGGTGTCAATCTCATGAATGGTAAGATTGTTTTAACTGCATATTACTATTTTTAACTATATCTGATCAGCTGGTTGAACAGGGACCCTATAGTGACATATCCTGACTGTATCATTTGTCTTGATTGCTTCCGTGTCCTTGTTTATAACTGCACCCGCCGGCAGCTGGCCCAAAGAGAATTCTTCATTTACCAATATGATTGCAAAAGCCTCTAAAGAAGGCTCTATGTCCTTCAGTATCAATGCTGGCATTTCTTTTCAATATTCTCTCTAGATCTCCCTATCATTTATTCTTTTAGTGGTTTCATTTGTCTCTAACTTGCTTTGGCGCTCATTTTTCTCACTTTAGCTCATAATTTTTCACAAACAACTCTCACTTGACAGATTTCCATTGTACCGTATGAAAGTCTAGAAAGTAATTTTATGCTACTTAGTACTGCAGTCACATGGACAAAAAGAAAAGAAAACTATAAACAAAACTTTGGGCTCACAGATTTCCAAACTTACAATCTCTTCCAGTCTAAAACCAGCAGCTGTTCTTTGTTTGGATATATGATAATTGAGTCATTTCTTCATCTAAATTTCAGGCAATATCTTTTATACAAACTGCTCAATAAACCAGTTGTTGATATGCACTATAATTTTTTTTTTTTACTGATAGGTACTATTAATTATTTAAGAAGTATTGATGGCATACTGTTGACTGCCTAAAGAGTGGATTAACAACATTGAGGTGCAATGTCCTATTTATGAAAAACCAAATTGTATATTGAAAAATGCTACAGGGTGATGTTTTCTATACTGTGTTAATGGTACACAGAGAGAAAATACTATGGGGTACAATTAGGCTTGCAAAGGATCTTCTGTGGTAGAAGGCCTCCTATCCAGGGGTGAAATGCTCCCGGCTCAGACTGGATCGCCCAATCTGGTAGCGAAGGCGGTAGATGATTCGGAGAACCAGTAGCAAAAATCCGTGCCCTCCCCCCATGCCCTGCTGAGCCACGCAATCATCAGAGGCTTTTTTTTACTTTTAAAAGCATTTTTTCAACGTCTTCAACGTCTTCAGCTGATTTAAAAGCAATGCTTTTAAAAGTAAAAAAAGGATTGTGCATCACAGCTGATAACCTCCCCATGCGCTGTTCTACTTATCACATGCCTCCTTTTGGCGTGCACTGTGCGTGATCACCTCACATTTGGTGTGTGGTGCGCACCTCACATTTGGTGTGTGGTGCGCATGTACAGCCAGCAAACCGGTAGTAAACCGGTTCAGATTTCACCACTGCTCCTATCACTCTCTGTTGATGATTTAAGAATAAATAGGAAGAATATGCTCCAGAGAAGTAAAGTAAAGATAGTTCTCGGGAAATCAGGAATATCACCAAATACTTCACTCATTTCTAGCCAGAACCTAGGAAGAAAGAACCTAGGAAGAACCTAGGAACAAAATAATTATAATTTTCAAGCTATGTAGTAGGCTTAAAGTAACAAACTGTAGGTTGTCTTGCAGAAATACTACTAAGAATATTGTATGAATAGTTATTGTGTCTATTTTCTCCTTTAATAGAGCAGCATGATAGTATTGTGGTCCGCCAGCAGCCTGCAGAGCTGGCAGCGGAGTTGGACAGTGATGAGGCTGAGGAACATGGGCCAGCCCTGGAGGCTGGGGAAGGCCCAGATGAAGGCTCTGCGTCGGAGGCAGAGATGGGGCCAGGGCCATTGGGGAGTGATATGTGGACTTCGGAGCCTCCAGAGGCTGACAGTAGAGAGGCAGAGGAACAGGAGCAGCCTGTTCCTAGTGCATGTATGAGAAGAGCTGCCAGAAGGCAGGAGCAGATAAAGCATAGAGGACAACTCGGGAGTAGGGCCAAGAGATGATTGGCCCCTCCCATAAGGCTTAAAAGACCATCAACAGCTCTTCGCCTCTTTGCTGGAAAACAGCGTTGAGAGAATTGGTTCTTGTTTCACTGTATTCATTTCTTGTTGGTGTCTTCTGCTTCTGAACTTTTGCCAAGAAAAGCCTTTGGCAGTTTGCCTAATTATCCCAAGGTCAGGTGATAAACTGTGGAATGGTGTTTTGAAAAATTTGCTTTAATTTAGTTTGGACTATGCTGAGAATGAGTTAATTCTCAGCTGTTCTAATAAAGTCTGTTTGTTTTTGAACTGTTGGTATTTAATACTAACTACTTGGGCCTGGCTACAACAGACAGGCTATTGAGGATTTTCCCCACAGACTTTTAAACAATATCTTGGAAAGTTCGCCAGCTAAATTCATTGTGTCTTCAAACATACAGCAGTTTCACAACTCTTCGATTTTTTTTTTCAAAAAATAGACAATTTATGTTAATTGTAAATCACATTACTTTTATTCCTTCTAATATATTTCCTGAAGCATGATTTTTAAAATGCAGATTAACATTCAGTGGTATTCTTTCAGTTCAGAGACTTTTTTAAAGGATTTTTTTAATCGGCAAGAGATGAACAGTAGTGCCTTTGATATTACTATTCACTCAGTAGCAAAGACCATCTGTAGAGGAATAGGTAAATGTACAGTTAATGGAATGTGTGATGGATTGACTATTATTATAGCACTAAAAATGTGCCAGACCTCTAGGGATGCTAATTTGCAGTTTCCATCACTCCAAGCACTAACAGATTAATTTGTTACAGAGAAAATACATATATAACTACTCCACAATTTAAGGTAAGTTCTCTCCAGAGACTATTTTAAATATTTTAAGAATTTCTTCTTTGCTCAAAGACTTACCAAAAGTGCTTCACTGTTTCTACAATTTACAAATGGACTATCAAATCTGGGATTGCATTTTTAAACAGTTTATGTCAACACAGACCAACATCTTTTTCAGTTCAGTGGTACAATAGCTAACAATCATTTCAAATGATTAGTCTATGCAGCATCCTTAGTAGGTTCCTTCATGTTTGAGGCACCATGGAAGTGTTATTTTCTCCTGAAGTGCAGAATGGTTAACATATGATAAAAGAATATAGTGCTGTAATTTTCTCAGATAAAGAACAGAAGTATCCTTGTGAGAAAAATGGAAAGTATTAGAAGGCTTCCAGGCCTGACACAAGGTGTTTATTATTACCTGCATAGCACTTCATGGCAATAGGCCTTAACTATTTGCGAAATGCCTATTTTCAATTGTGCCTGTTTTTCCCATGAAATCTAATAGTGTGCATGCTTCAAATTCCCTCTATGAAAAAAAAAAGTCATCCAAAGGCCATGTATCTTCTATGTTGTGATGTCTATACTTTGGCATAGCATTCCACCTCCGATTCAGATGGTCCCACCACGGCTGGCTTTCACACCAGGCATTGGGCCAAGATACAGGATGAACCTCTTTTTTAAATGAGTTGGGATATAAAATGTTTTCTGCTTTTGCCTTGGTTTTTGCTGTTTTATGTTGTGTTGTGTGGTTTTTATGTTTGTCTATTTGTGTGTGTGTGTGTGTGTATGTTTTAATCCTGTTAGCTGCCCAGAGCTATGATGTATGAATTTGGAATGGGGAGTTGAATGAATTACATAAATAAAATAATTGAGGAAAATGTAAGACATACACATCAGATAGGGATTCATAGCTTGGAAACATTACTTCTTAGAAGGACTTGGGTATAGTCCTTGGTATCAAGCTGAACATGTGTCAGTGGTATCAGACAGATGCTGGAAAGACTAATGCATTTCTGGGCAGCTTTAGAAGAAGCATTGTGTCAAAGAGAGATGAAGGGGAGAAAAGAAAGAAGATAATAAGAATAAATGTATAATTATGATGATAATACTGATAGATAGAATAAATCTGAAAAGAAATTGAAAGAAAGTATATACTATTAGAATACAGGAGTTGCTCAGATACCAAACAGGGAGAATATTCCACAGCAAAGAAGATAGAAAGGAGAGAGGAGTAGAGGGTAGGAAGAGGAGAGGAAAGGAAGAAAGGGAAAAGGAGAGGAAGGAAGGGTAGGGGACAGGAGTAGGAAGGTGAGAAGGGGGAAAAGAAGAGAGGAGTTGGGGGAAAGGAAGGGGAAGTAGGATGAGGTAGGAGAAGAGGAAGGAGAAAGTAGGAAAGGAGAGAAGGGAGGGAAGGGAGAGAGGAAAAGAAGAAGAAGGTTTGTTGCGAAATGAGGGAAGAAAGGGTAGAAGAGCAACTCAGAATGTAATTAAAATGGCTTATTTTAATGCTTTCTTTAAAGAAAACATGTATATGTATGATTAATTATGTATAAGAAAATGTACATTTTATATTATGTGCATAAGAAATAAAACTGAAAAGAAGTCATTATTCCTCCTACATTGATAAGACTACACCTGAAGTACTGCATACAATTCAGGGTATCACACTTCCTGAAAGATGTTGTCATATTAAACAGAATTCAAAGGGAAACAAGAAAGATGATTCAGAAATTTGAGGATTTGCCCTATGAACTTAGACTTTGGGATGTTCAGTATGGAAACAGAGTGGATGGTTTAACTGTTTTCCTGCGCAATGCTGAAAATTACACAAGATATGCTTCTACATTCTTTTCAGCTATACAGTTCTTCAATTATGAAGCGCAGTATGCAGTATGTGTCTAATAGGTACTGATTTTCTTTATTAAGAAAGTAATTATACAAATTATCTTTTGTATATGTTCCATTCCTTTATATTTCAAAAGCCATTTAAGAAATTCAGCAATTCCATGCCATTAATCTTTTCCATCCTAGAGTGTTAAAAATTCTTACTGATGCAAATAATTATTTCCTAGTCTGATCTCACATTCTTTGCTTCTTTTTTCTTTTTATCACCATTTAGCAGCATTTTCACACTATTCAGATGTGCTGCTTCAGATTAACTTCTACCCTTTGCCTCCTATCATTTATCCATTCTTATCAAGAATCTAAAAGACAACGAGATAGCATTACCTTCAATCAAGAACCATACAAAAGTGGAACATAAAGACCCATCATAACAGAAGGCAAAGACAGATTAAACAGGAAAAGAAGAGATATCTGCATAATATCTTTTCTCGTTGGCAAGAACGCTATCAAAACCCCTAAGAACCTTATTCAGGCATTCAGCAGCCAACTGAATTTAAACCATCCATATTACTTTATCAGAGATATCAGTAGAACAGATGGAAAAATGCTGATTAGAAACAAGAGTCTTCTCAATTGTTCAATACATATTTTAATTATTTTAAATGTTTAGTTTTCATTTACATATAACAAAAGAAAAATAACCCTATCATCATCACAGCTATATGTTATGGAAAAATAAATGACAGTTATTAACTTTCTGCTTTGACAAAAATATTTCATTTACAAAACATATTTGACAGCTCAAGTTTGTTTGCAATGCAGAACTATCCTCCTAAATCCTATGTGTCCCTGTGAACCTCAATTACTTCTTTGATTTTGGTTCTTCCACAGAGACCCTTTAAAAGGGAAGTGATGGATGAGTTCCTGTCAGGCTTCTGTCCCTCAGTGGCCTTGAATCCATCCCATTATCTGTTACACTGCCAACTGCGACAATGATGAACACAAGGCAGGCAGCTGACGACATTCTTATCCATTACTCAAAAAGTACAGAAAAAGGATTAAGCCTGCTAGCCTTCACCCAGATCTACAGAATTTTCAGGGCTTGCTGGAGAAAATGTCTGGTTATATATTTGAGGAAGAAGTAGAAGAAAATGTGAATTCCTTAGACAATTTCAAAGGAGAAAAACCAACATTATGCAAATTTCTCAATTATGAGATTCAGAAGAAATAAATATAAAAATGACTATTTTATGTCTATGGAGATTGTCAGTCATCCAGGTTATGGTTGCCCCAAAGATGTATTTTCAAGAGGCAACTGGACTCTCTTGATTTTCTTTGAAGATGCTTCTTTTCTCATCCAAGCAGCTTCTACAGGTCGGAGAAGAAGAAAAACAAGAAAGTCTAGTTGCCTCTTTAAAAAGCACCTTAGGTATGACTAGTTTTATGTGGAACAGAATATCCTATGTTTCCTCTTCCTTCTCCTCCTCCTCTTAGAGGGTATTTGTTAGTCTATCCTCCATGATTAAACCCTTCTAGCTTGTTCTCTGTGAAAAACAAAATAAAATTGTTTGCAGTGGCACAGTGGTTAGAATACAGTACTGCCGGCTACTTCTGCTGATCACTGGCTGTTAGAAGTTTGGCAGTTCGGGTCTCACCGGCTCAAGGTTGACTCAGCCTTCCATCCTTCCAAGATCAGTAAAATGAGGACCCAGATTGTTGGGGAAAATATTCTGACTCTGTAAACCACTTAGAGAGGGCTGTAAAGCACTGTGAAGCGGTATATAAGTCTAAGTGCTATTGCTATTGCTAAATTGCCCAGATTACCCTACTAGTGTGTTTTAAAACAGGGAATTTATCAATAAGAATATATTGCTTCTAGAAAAGTCAATAAGAAAGAATAATTCATTTATGGAAACAGGATAATCCTGGCATACGAAGCCTGGTTGATTTCTCCTTATCTCTTATTTCAAGTTTGCATATAATATTTTAGCTCTGAGATCCTGAAAGACAATATTGCTATATACTTCATTGAAAATTCCAGTATGTTTTTTTCCTTCTATTTATTTGTTATTCATTGGATTGCATATAATACATGTAAGTTTCTATGTGTATGCATCATGAAATAAGTGTTACAGAAATCTTGATATGTTTTGATTTATAAAGATTTATGAATAACTCTCATCAGATATCTCACTTAATTCTTTGATATTTTTTCTCTCTCTACATTAAATGCCTATGTTTCAAAAAGTTTTTTTTATATCTACAAATGCCCCTTTTTACAAGCAATTAATTATTTGGATTCATTATATGCTAATAATATTTTGGTAGACAGTTTGAGCTAAAATATTTGATTCTGCAGCATATATCTCTGCTATCATTACCACCATCATAAACACAACACCAACCAAATTCTCAAACTACTTTTGTAGTTCTATAGCAGGGGAGTCAAACTCGATTTCATTGAGGGCCGCATCAGGGTTGTGTTTGACCTCAGGGAGTGGGGTGGGCATGGCCAGGGTGTGCGTGGCCAGCTCAACATCACTCATGTTGGGGGCACCTGTGATGGTCCAAATGCTCTGCCAGCAAAAACAGGCTCCCAAGCTCTGTTTTCGGCTACGATTATGTCTTCCTGCAAGCCTCTGCCAGAGAACATGGAGCTATGGAAGGCCGCCCACAGCCCTTGCGAGCTCCATGTTCACTGGCAGAGGCACAGCAGGCCGGTCCTTTGCTGTTTCCAGGCCAGATCTAAGCACCCATGGGCCAAATCTGGCCCACAGCCCTTGAGTTTGACACCACTGTTCTATAGTTTTCTCAGCAATTTTATCCTCAGCAATTTGCATTTGTGAGGAGTAATCCATGAAAAAGATTACATTTTCAAATATAATATAGAATTCAACTTCATCATTTCAATAGTTTCTCCTCAAAATACTTTTAAGAGCAGATTACCAAAAGTAATTAGTCACGTGTTCTACCCATTCATACTTCCATATACCTGGTATACACCAAGCAAGGAGTAATCATTAAAAATGGGCAAAATACTGCCATAGAAATTATGATCAAGGGAATATAAATTTGACCAATTTTTCCAATTTTTCATACAATAATCTTGGGCAACGATATAGCTAAAATACCAATATGCAATGAAACTGCACTGTAGGAAAATAAATTAATCCTAGTCAAAGTTCAACAGCAAAGAATCTGAGTATGTAGCTTAGTTGTGAATGATTAATGTTATCATCAACTGAACAATCAAAAATCAGGATTTGTTTTAAGGCTCACTTCTTTTCCTATTTTTCATTTCACTTTTAAAAGGTGATTAATCTGAGTCCATTTTCATTCTTCTTTTACTGATACCTATAACTTTCTATATTTTCAGACTTTCACTAAACAAACAAAAATTACTGCAGCTATTGCTGGTGAAGCAAACTATTCACTACTACAGTTATTGTAATTCTTATATAAACTAATCAAAGGGAAATTACATCTATAATTCCAAGAAATTCCCTCCAATGTTGGTGGACCTTCCTGAGAAAGAATTCTAATCTAAGGTCCAAACTGAAAGGAGTGAAGGAGGTGAAGAGATCTCCTTAAATTCATTTACAAGGATGATTCACTTCAGAGTGAAAGATACCTTAAAGTGGAAATAATTCAGGCAAAGTAGAAGGGTGGGGAAGACAAGTTTCCAATGTTAAAAAAAATTGGTATAACCAATTAAAAAGCATTTATTTATTACTCTCCCTTCCTCAATTTTTTAATATCATTCCACCTAGGATTAGATTAGTCTTGACCTTGCTGGCCTTTCATAAAATCTTAAAATGTTGATTTGGGGCCTGGACCTGAGTTTGTGGAACTGTGATAAGGTTCATCTCTTAATAGTTATTTATAATGCTTGATTGCTAAGTGCTTTTATTTCACATTGTGCATTTCATCTGTTTTAATCTATTTTATTGTAAATTGTGCAGAGTCACTTATGTAATATAGGTAACTATATAAATCAAATAAACAAATAAACTATTGAATGATAACCCAAATTTCAATTTGATGGATAAAAAAACATGAGACAGCTGAAAAAAAGCACACATTATCAAATAGGTGTAAATCAATGGTGGTTTCTACTGGTTTTCCCCGGTTCTGGGGAAACGGTAGTGGTGGCAGCAGGCTGCCAACCCACCCGGACATCATCATGGATGCTCTGCGCATGCGCAGAAGGGCTGCACGGTAGCAAAGTGAGCACACACATGTGCACACTCCCGGTTCTGAACTGATAGCAAAAATAAGTGGAACCCACAACTGGTGAAATATCAAATATGTTGGGGGGGGGGAATGTAGAAAATGAAAAATGAGCATTTGCCAAGAGGATAGTACCACCCTACCTCATTAATTCTTTAGACAATGTGCTGCAATTTGAGAACAACCAAGATTTTGTAGAGTATCTGAAATCCAACGTCCCCCAATCTAAAAATCTATACATATATAGGACTATAAGTCCCATCATCCTCAGGCAGCTTTGCCTGCGTAGGCAACACTAACAGAAATTGTAGTCCAATATTATTGAACACCACCAGGTTTAGGTAGGCAGATGCAATGTGTACCACCTATAGCAGGAATGTGATAATAAAAGACTGAAATAAGAATCATATCATCAGTTCATTAAAAGCAAGAGGAAACAACAAAAACTGTACAAATCTATTGGGAGTGTTCTGGACATCTTTTTGATTAAAGTTTGAGAGTGATTTGTTATGGTGGAGGCAGCCTTTCCTGAAATGAAAACAGAAAAAGAAAAAACACAATAGGGCTGCTTCAGAACAAGAACGCACAAAGTCGCCTCTATTTTTCTTTTTTCCCTTTCGTTTTTATTTATTGTTTTACATTTTTGTACATGCCGTCTGTATCTATAGCTTTTAAATATTCATTTGACAAGAACTGTCATTTTCAATAAGTCCATATCTGCCAACTTTGCCCACAGAGAGGCAGACAAGGAAGTTTTCAGTCCATCAAGATTATTTTTAATAAAAAGTGAAAGATCATATGGGCTCCTCTGGGTACATGGTGGATACATGAGTTTACATAGATTAAGAACCTTATTATATTCATTTGTTAAATTAAACTTTCACTCTTCCTCTAAGGACTTGAAAATGGAATTCATAGTTCTCTGACACTCTAAGTAAAGCTGAACAGGAATTTGAATGTGGGTCGGTCCCAAATGACACTTCTAGCTATTCAGTCTTTCCATACCTGATATTTCCAAAATCATATTAAAGCTTACCTAAAATTCAACAAAGCTATTCTGATTATTTGCAGAATGTTTTCACTAAAATACTAAAAGATTGGGCACATTTACAGTATATACTGTAGTTAGTAAATGTAGAAACATGCAGAGAACAGTAAACCAATAAGCATTTTCCTTTTGTGACTAATAGCTGAACACAGAAACGCAGCAAATTAACGCTTGAACAAACTATTACTTCCAAACTATTGATTCTGAATAGTTGTGCTTCTATGATAGCACTCAAGGATCGTTGAAACTGAAGCTAAAGGTAGTATTATTTTCCCATTTTAAGACTGGTATACAATAACTTGAAATAACTTTTTGCCCTTCATTAAAAACTATTTATTAGAACTTATAGAATAACAAATTGAGTCCACATTTCCAGAGATCTTATCAACAAATCACCAAGAAGGTCATCTTGCAAAGGATTCAGAACAGCAGTTTCATCTAGAATTCTAGCTCTCAAGTTAGACATAACAGAATAGCCATGTATGATAATATAAAAACACTTGTCATATATGAAAAGGAATATTTGGGGAAAGTAATACAAATATTTCCCACCATGTGTCACTGCAGTAACTTAATTTCAGCATTGTTCCAGATCAGGTATATTGTAGGATCTGGCGAGTAGAGATTTGGGATGCATTAGAATTGGATGCTGCCATTTCAAGTCTCCATCACATGCAGGTTTTCCAAGCTTCAAACAGTAACATCATCAAGGAAGGCAGAAGCAGAAATACTAGCCTCTGTTAAGTTTTATGGGAGATTGTGGTAAGAGTTAAAACACAATGAATTAAGGCAAATTTATGTGTCCCAGGATAATGTTGCAGGAGCCAATCTGGGTCGGTCACCGGGGCCGGAGGTTTTGTCTTCTGAGCTTTCGGATTCATGCTAGAGCCCATCTTCAGGGAATTTCTCTCTTCTTGAAGATGGGCTCCAGCATGAGTCTGAAAGCTCGGAAGACAAAACCTCTGGTCCCGGTGACCGATCCAGATTGGCTCCTTAAAACACAATGCCTACATGAATCACTGCAGAAAGGTTATGTGTCTATTACATCTTTTCTTTTATTTAAAAATAAGCTGGAAAAAGTCATGTTGCCAACGCATCTTGATGGTATAAACTTGAGTTTCTTGGAATGCAAGTTTGCCTTTTCTGCTTCAGATCAACATTTGTTGGCCTTAGAAAACCAGGAAACTAAGCCATGTTTCTGCTTCATTTTCTCTCTTTGTTTTAAAAAACTAGCTAGTTTTTATTTAAAACAAAATATGAAGTAGGTAGGTGTGTGTGTGTTTGTGTGTTACTGTATATCTGTGTGCTTTACAAAGGAGTTTTGTCTGCTTTGTTGTTCTTGTGTTGTTCTCTGCTAGGAAAAGGACATGATCTGCCTATACATTGTATTCTAAACTGAAGGGTCATTTTCATTACCTCATGTGTGTCTAGTTTACATTTTTTCAATTAAAAGATAATCATTATGCTATTATAACTAAAAAGGAGTGCAATGACCTTTTGCTGCATTTGTTACATGTTGAATCCTCATGGGGTGACTTGAATGAAAGCTTGACAGAAGAATCAGTTGTCTTAGCCTAGTGATAAATAAGAACAATTATCATACTTATTCATCTGATATTTTATGATATTCCATTAATCCATCACAGAACACCTTTCTGAAAAAAGCCTGAAACCCACATTCCTTTTTGTTCCTTCTGTATTCAGGTCATCAATGTATGCTAACAGAATATTAAAAAAACCATTTATTCAGTTTAAAATGAGAATTTTCTTTTGCATATGTGATCATTTCAAGCAGTGCAAATGAATAAAACAACAAATTTCCCATTGCATTTTTACAGTGCATTTGACAAAGGATAAAAATAAATGCTGTTTGGTTATGTATCTTAGCCCTCCAAAAAAAAAAAAATAAGACCAATCCACTTTATTTTGTTTTGTTTTTTGTTTTGTTTTCTGTTTTGTTTTGTAATGTTTGGGGAACTTTGCATTTGCATCTATAAGGGACTGTTCATATTTTGTTCCCTTTTTAGGACTGTAAAATCCCTTGCTTTGGGGAGACTGAATGGAGCTGAGCATTTACTGGCTGGATGCCATTCCTGATATCTATGCAGAGTTCACAACAGATATTTTCTCTTTGCGCCCTGATAGAGAAACAACTGTCACTGCCTAGGATTGAAATCTCAACCTTCTGAGTGGGAGGCAAGCATCTTCACTACCATGCTGCTCAGACTATACATATTAGCATTGTATAAAATATTTGAAATTTAAATTAAAAAAAACCATTTGTGTTGTGATTTAAAAAACAACATATTGTGGGTGTTCATGTTTGTAAACTTGTACAGGTGAGGAACTGTTAGATTCCCAATTATGCACTGGGTAGATAAAAATTGATGGAGAAGATAGTCCAGGAGTTATTTCAAAGCTAAGACTTGTAAAGTTGTAAAGAGTAACATCAGACTTTGAACACGGACGTGGAAACTAATAGGAAGTCAATGCAGAACCTGAAGCACAGATGTACATTGGTGACTACTTTCCAAAATCTGGACCAATTATGAACTAATTATAGTTTCCATGCATTTTTTTAGAACTTTCCCAATACCTTTATGTAGATATCGAAAAGGACAGAAGACAGGACTGAAACCTGTGCCATGCCAATGGAGCTTCAGTTTGGCTGATCTCGCCTATTCCACAATCATAGTAGAAACTGCCCACTGAGAACAGAAACCACTGCAACACAAGTATCTTCAACTTCCAGCATCTACATTTCATGTGAAGCTTTCAGACTTCTACATATAACTCAGCCATTCTGGTTAGCAATAAGCTGAAGACTCTTCATCAATACAATAATTCAATCAAGATTTCTATAATCATTGTCAAGTTTGTCAATTCTCACCTTCCTTGCCCCCATCCCAACATTATTACAGATATTCCATATGCCTTTCAAAAGATTACTCCCTCTTGCCATACAACTGTTTCAGTGGTGGGTTGCTCTTGGTTCAGACTGGTTTGCAAGAACCGGTAGTAAAACCGGCGGGAGGCTCCACCCACTGACCCGGACGTCATCATAGGTGATCTGCATGTGCCCACAGGCACGATGTGAACCAGTAGTAAAGGTAAGTAGAACCCACCCCTGAACTGTTTCCTAAAATTCAAAACCATTTTTAATCTTTGAAATAAAAAACAATGTTGCACTATTTTCAATAAAATAAAAACCTTGAGTAGAAGGGCAACAATATGGCAGACAGTGATCTCTGACAAAGAATTAGAAATTGAAATACTATTCATCTAGCTATAAAATAGAACTTGGATTACAAAGGATTAAAGCTATTGGCCAACAATTTTGGAACAATAACATAATTAAAGCAGTTCTTTTAGGAAAACAGAGGAGTTTATAAACTCTCAGATGATAATATGATGTGTGTCTGTGTGTGTTCACTGGGGAAAGTAATCTTCATTAAACACAAATATAAGGATTAGATTAACTGTCTTAAAAAGATTTCCTAAATTGGAAGGAAATGAAGAAAGGCAAAAAGATCATTGGACACCATGTATTCTGAGCAAGAAAATTACAAAAGTTTGGAGATATACAAAATGAGAAAAGTAGAAAGGAGATGCTTAAGGGAGAATATGATAGAACCCAATATATAAAATTGCTTTTGTCAAAAATCTGGCTAAGAGGCTTTGACCCAAATGGCCAGGAGACTGAGGTTGGCAGTTATATTAGAACAATGGGATTCTGGCTGAGATAATCGTATAGCCCTGAGCTGGGTTTCATTTCTGGTGATGTAGCAAAGGTGAAATGAAAAAAGCAATGAACCAGAGTAAACAACAAACACAGCAACAAGCAAAACTAATCATGATCAGAAGTATTTACAAATTTGTCATAAATATTGGGGTGTCATCAGTCTATAATTATCTTCCCCTCTAGTAACTATGCATGAATAAATCTATTCCATTTTCAGTAATGATAGCCTTCTTTTTTAACTACATGTTTATTCTTATCGTCAGTACAGTTATTTTTAGTTCACAAAAAATTGTATTATATTTATTTACTACTTGAAAGCTATTTTGTCTAATATACCCGTATTTTCAAGCAAATCTCTTTAATGCATGATTTGTGAATACAGCTTTCAGTAATATCTGCATTTTATAGACAAGTTTTGATTGGACAATTGCACCATAACATGCATATGATAATAAACTAAAGTCACACATGGTTTATCCCTGGATCATTAAGCCACAAATGACTATGTTCGTATATCAAAGCCAACAATAATAAAATATATGAGTTCTTCATATAAACACCAACCATATTGCTCTAAATTCTGATATCCATGAAGATTCTTGTGGCTTATAAATGGCTCAGTGCAAATAATTCAACCTAAGAAATAAACAAATGGAAGCAGGTGGAAATTGTGGTCAGGGAGCCTTTGCCAGCTTCAGCTGGTGCACCAGTTGCAGCGTTACTTGGGATAGGAGGATGTGGCTACAATGGTTCATGCTCTTATTACCACTCAAATAGCTTATTGCAACACTCTCTACATGGGGCTGCCAGTGAAGACCATTTGAAAGCTTCAGTTAATACCAACTGCCATAAGCCCACATTCTCATGGGTGTGGACCATTGAGCACAAATTCCACCTGATTTACAGGCCCTGCATTGTCATCTTGTTCATTTCCAGGTGTAATGTAAAGGCAGGGGTGGGATTCAGCCTATTTGGTGCGGTTCAGGCGAGGCAGTTGCTCTGACGATCAGCTGAGACAGAATCGGTTCACTCCAACCATCAGCTGGGCCCACCACCCACCCCTGTGTTATACCTACCTTTATTTCATTCGTTTGAAGCTCAGTTGATAGGCGTGGAAGAGCGGATTGCCGCACCTCAGCTGTTTTTAGTGCTTTTAACACTGCTTTTAATGGTGTTTTCTAATGGACTTCCCATGCTCAGCAAACCGGTTGTTACACCAGCTGTATCCCACCACTGTGTAAAGGGCTAGGTTTGAGAAATTCTTGGTGCTCTCTGACATTGGTTGTTTCCTTGCAGACATTTTACTACCTGAACTAGGAAAAATCTGACTCCCTACCAGCATTAATGATGTTACTAGATTAGGCAATGAAACATTGCAAGAAAACAACCAAGGTCAGAGAGCACCAAGGACCCGTCATTTCAACCCTGAGTTACAAATATTCTCTTCTAGAGAGCCAAGTTTAACCTACAATGCGATTTAGTGTTTGGGACCGGGTTATCTGCAGGACTACATCTTCTTACTATAGTCAGTCCACAGCTCAGTTCATGCCAGAAGAAACATCAGGTTGTCTCCCACTCTGAGACATAAGAGGAGGGTGAGTCCTGGAAACATGGTTTTTCAGTGATAGAAACTGGAATAATCTGACCTTCGGAGTTCACATTTTAAGAAGATACGTGGTTGATACCTAGGATGCTGGCAGCAACCCGTCTGAACCATCAGCACCAGTCAATGATATTTGTGATACATTTTTAAATGTTCAGTTGACTGAGTTTCATGTTTAATGAATAAAAGAGATAATAGTAATAGTAATAGTAGTAATAGTTAATAGAGTCGGAAAAAAAGAACTGGAAAAAATCGTGAAATATCGCGACCTGGCCATCGAAACTACACGGCTATGGATGAAACATGTAACAGTGATACCCATTGTCATCGGGGCACTTGGTACCAAGAATTTTATAAGATACATCAACAAATTGCAGCTTCCTGCAATAACACCAGCGGAACTGCAAAAAAATGTGCTACTTGGAACATCGTACATCTTAAGAAGGTACTTGGTTGATACCTAGGATGCTGGCAGCAGCCCGTATAAACCATTAGCACCAGTCAATGGTATTTGAGATGCATTTTTGAATGTTCAGTTGACTGAGTTTCATGTTTAACGATAGTAATAGTAATAATAGTAATAAAAATTTGTGTTCATTAAATGAGACAGATACAGATAGCAATAGCAACAGCACTTAGACTTATATACCGCTTTACACTGCTTTACAGCCCTCTCTAAGCAGTTCACAAAGTCAGCATATGGCCCTCAAAATCTGGGTCCTCATTTTACCAACCTCGGAAGGATGGAAGGCTGAGTCAACCTTGAGCCTGGTGTGATTTGAACTGCCAAATTGCAGGCAGCCGGCAGGCCGGCAGACAGCAGAAGTAACCTCAGTACTGCACTCTAACCACTGCACCACCACGGCTCGGTGGTAGTCCTCAACAATTGACCCCAAAATTTATGTTGCTAAGTGAGAAATTTGTTAAGTGTGTTTTGCCCCATTTTATGACTTTTCTTGCCACATTTGTTAAGTGAATCACTGTAGTTGTTAAATTAGTAACACCGTTGTTAAGTGAATCTGGCTTCTCCATTGACTTCACTTGTCAGAAGGTTGCAAAAGGTGGACATATTACCCCGGGACACTGCAACCATCATAAATATGAACCAGTTGTCAAGCATCCGAATGTAAATCACATGACTATGGGGATGCTCCAATGGCCATAAGTGTGAAAAATGGTCAAAAGTCACTTTTCTCAGTGCTGTTGTAACTTTGAATGGTCATTAAGTGAACTGTTGTAAGTCAAGGACTACCTGTATCTTTCTTGCAATATGGATTGCCAGATTCTCATAGCAGTGCATACAACATGTAGGCACAGAGAACTAAATTCCAGATTCTAAATGGTCAGAGTAATTTGCCTCAAACATGTGATTAAAACAGGGCAGAGAGGTCTGAAACTGCCAAACTAGGACCCATAAAGTTCTAAGGACTCAACAAGAACTAAGAAGAATTGCTCCTAAAACTTTGTGAAGCTGCCAGATGAAGGTTGTGCAAAATGGTGAAGAGTTAGCTCTATTTCTTTTTCCTACATTTCATGCAATTGATTTTATTAATTTATTATTTTTTACTTTTTATATACTTCTCATAATGTTGCCTATCCCAAAAGAAAAATAGCATTACAGGAATCGGTAAGCTAATTAAATAATTAAACTGGATTTTTCCCATAATAATTTTCTGTTTTTACGAATGAGATTTATTTGTCAGAAATTTTTAAATCCTCAAAAAATCTTAAGACATTAAGATGCTCCAATATACTGTATATCCCAGACACTCTAGGTCTCTCAAAGTTAAACATTTATTTTGATTAATTTTACAACAAAGAACTGCTAGTATATAAGAAATGGTGTTTGCTGATCTTTTCACAAATACATGTATGCCATTTCTCTTAAGCATAAATGTAATTACACTGCACACAACTGATTTTCTTGGTGTGATCTTCACTAATAGAAAAGCATGCATGGGAAAAGTTAAACTCTTCTCTCAAGACTTGCTATTTGTTCCAAAATTCCCAAACCCTTGGGGATCACACACAGACAACAATCCAAACTTCCACTATTACCAACAAACATTTTTTCTCCTTGTAAGCCCCAAGGAATGCAGTAGCTAGGGAAATGTTAAACCTCTCTACCCTGTTCTCACACTGGTTCCAATGCAGCTTGGAACCTCATTTGATCCTTCATATCATTCCCTTTTACCTAAATATGTAACTCAGGTCCACATTTTTCCTTTTTTTCAGTTTGCGAATAAACATTTAAGTATTTCCGTTGTATATGTATCACAACTGCTACAGTACATATAAAATCACCCATTTCTCTAATATGATTTTAAAGGTCTGGTGTGCCCAGTCTGATGCAAATCATCCATGTCTGCACAGTAAATTTGATTAGGTAAAATTGTTGTTACCCTAGAATGGTGTTATGATAACGTCTGTATATACTTACTTGGATTAAGAGAATAATGCCTTATTTTAAATTCAGTTGTTCTGCTCTGTTTCTTTTCCCAGAAAAACAAAGAAAGATCTCCATACCAACTTACTGGCAATTCATTTGTATCAATCACTGCAACATCGAGATGATATGGTAAGAAGAACCATTTCTTGAAATGTGTGAACAAAGGAAACATAGATTCCCATTACACAAGAATGATCCAAGTATTAATCAGCTTTCTGGTAAGAAGGGGCCAAAAATGGAATAGAATAGAATAACAGAGTTGGAAGGGACCTTGGAGGTCTTCTAGTCCAACTCCCTGCTTGGGCAGGAAACCCTACACCACTTCAGACAAATGGTTATCCAACATCTTCTTCAAAACTTCCAGTGTTGGAGCATTCACAACTTCTGGAGGCAAGTTGTTCCATTAATTAATTGTTCTAACTGTCAAGAAATTTCTCCTTAGTTCTAAGTTGCTTCTCTCCTTGATTAGTTTCCATCCATTGCTTCTTGTCCTACCCAAGAAGCAATGGATGGAAACTAATCAAGGAGAGAAGCAACTTAGAACTAAGGAGAAATTTCTTGACAGTTAGAACAATTAATTAATGGAACAACTTGCCTCCAGAAGTTGTGAATGCTCCAACACTGGAAGTTTTGAAGAAGATGTTGGATAACCATTTGTCTGAAGTGGTGTAGGGTTTCCTGCCTGGGCAGGGGGTTGGACTAGAAGACCTCCAAGGTCCCTTCCAACTCTGTTATTCTACTCTATTCTATTCTAAAAACTTGAGACTAGAACAGTTAGATTTTTTTCAATATCAGGCAGTAGAGCAAATTGACGACTTGTAATTTAAAAACCATGCTGTCTATTCTAGAATAAAACTAGAAAAAAAATAAACATTTTCATTTGTAGTGGTTTTGATTTGTATTGATTAAACAAAGATATTTTGATCCAGTATATGTAAAAACAAAAAAATATTTTGCAAACAAATTAAAATGATTGCAGCTGAGAGAGAGAGAGAGAGAAAGAGAGAGAGAGAGAGAGAGAGAGAGAGAATTTTTGTCATATTAATGTAAATATGCTGTACTGTACCATGTTTTTCTTTGTAGCCTTGCCAAGACATCTGATACAATATATTATTATTTTACTTGAGATGTGATCTGTGGCAAAGGCCTGCAACAAAAATACCACATGGTATGAAATTGATTCATTTTGGTACTGCAAATTGTGATGAGGTGGAGGCAGGAAATTCATCTTCTCTCATCATGACAATCTTGAGATTGAATCTTGGAGGGGTTTTTTTTTTCCTTAGATGTGGAAATAGCGACATCCGTCATTCTTAGTTGAGCAGTGCCTCTCAGGCAACAGACAAAGCCAAAATGTGAGTTGGACTGCTAAAGAAGCATAAAAAGAAAAGGAGAATATTGATTGATAAGCTCAAAATATTGCTCGCTTTCTCTAAGAAAACCCTTCCAGATATTAATTTTTAAAACTATGCAAGTTTAAGAAAGATCCAGAACTAGTAGTGATCAACCATTTTCTTACTGATTTATTCTATAATTATCACTATTTTTAATCTCCTCCAAGTGAGGTAAATAGAGGTTCTTATAGGTTGATTTAGAAAGTTGTGTGCCCTTTGAATCAGAGTGCTGAATGGTTGTGTAACATTAATTGATCATCATGTATGTGACATGGTTATTTGGTCAAATTCTGTCAATTGTTGCCCATAATGTTTGTTGTAATGGGCTGAGATGTTCCAGGCTATCCCTCCACAAATTTCCAAAAATTAGATTTCCAAAATTTAGCTATACAAATCTGTATGAAATTGTAGCTGGCAAACAAAACAATAACATTATCCCACTTAGTAATGTTCTTATAAGTTCAAAGCGAGATGTGAAAGAAATTGAATATCTGAAATGTATTTATAATTCATATCACAGGACTGTGCAGTGTCTATCCAGTAATATTCCATAATATATTAGACATAATTCCTGGACCTAGGCCAAAGAAAGCACTTCACTATAAAGAATATATTGTGACTTCAGCGTTGTGAAAATACTTTTTTCCTCTCCTCAGCATAAATTCTGCCTTGTAGAGTAGCAAGGGAGCATGGAAATATTTGAATACTCTAGTTAAATTCTGTACTTTTTGATTATACCAGGAGTACCCTTTTATCATCGTGATTTCAATTGCCTAGAGCCAGGACAAAACTGAGAAAAAGCTGGACGTTCTTTGCTTTGTTAATGTGGGGGGAAAACAATCAACACTGTGAACATTAGTGATGATAGCATACAATGTTGTTTTGTAGGACTCAAAAGGTCAACCATTCATCTGAATTGAATTTCAGCTGGAGACTAAGAGGCCAAATTTAATCATCACCACCAAGCCCAAATTATCACACAAATCAATATACTCCGATTTCATTTGTAGCAAAAAAGGAAATTCTCTGTGTTTTAGTCAAGCAGGTGGCCTAAGGCTATTAACCAGCTGGCTGAAATCTAAATAACTTTGCCAAGACAAAAGCAAGTCAAATGATTGATTATCATCTTATTGTGCTTGAAGAGGCACTTCTTGGCCGATCAGCATTCATCGACCACATACAATTATTGCATAGTGAAATGATTTCTTTGGCTCAGATATTGTATTTGAGTGTTCTTTGTGCTGCAAGTTTAAAGAATCTTTCTGGCATGTTCTGTTATGGCATAATCATCTGCAATTATTCAAGTTTGGATTGCCATGCAATTTTTTTTCTCCTTATCCACTATACATCACACAAATGAAAACAAACACATTGAGTTGTTCTTCTAGGTAGGAGTGTGACTGAAAAGTAATTATCCATCCTTAGTGATTGCAAAATCATGCCTTCTTCTGAGACTTGATTCCATCCTCTGTGAAGTAGCCTATATTTGTTTTATTAGTGAAGACTTTGCAAAATGAATTCTTGAGCAATATATGATGAATATTATGCAACAAACCTCTTTTTGTTTTCTGTACTGTAACAACTCTTCTTGATACCTTCTTTGTTAAAAACTATACCACTTGAAAGTAATGACCTTTGGGCTTCAAATTTATTTCTATGGTATTTAAAGGAAAATAAAATGCAATAAAGAATAGCCCTGAATAACTCTTCCTTACAAAGGGACACTCTCAGTATCAGGTAAAATGAACCACCATTAATCAGGTGAAGACATAACCAGAAGCTTGTGATTGTGAACAATTCTGATATATCCCTATGCCAGCGGTGTAATATCTGTGGATGGGAAGGTGTTGTTTCAAAGCAATAAATGTTGCTTCAAAATCAGCAGTCTCACTGTTTGTGCTTGGAGGGACAGTCTGTGTTTTCACTGAAAAGGATTTTGGGCTCACTCCCACCTTTCAGGTCCTATCATAGCAACATGCTGGAATAAGGTAAGAATCAAAATACAGAACTGTCTGCAATCTTGTGTAAGAAAGTTATCACCCACCCATCTCCTAGAACAGTGGTTCTCAACCTGTGGGTCGGTACCCCTTTGGGGGTCGAACGACCCTTTCACAGGGGTCGCCTAAGACCATCGGAAAACACATATTTTCAATGGTTTTAGGAATACTTTTATGGTTGGAGGTCACCACAACATGAGGAACTGTATTAAAGGGTCGTGGTATTAGGAAGGATAGAAGGCTAGAAGAATGAAATATTCTAGGAAATATTAAAAAGGCAGAATATTATATTTCCCTGGATGAGAAAAGGAGAAACATGTTTTTAAAGACAAAGCATCTCCCTGCCCCCCCACTTCAGGGTGATGGGATTAAGACCTTCACCCTCAGGATATGATAGGATTAGCCCTCTACCCAACTCACCACATGGCACCTGGGAAGATTGCATCACCCAGCAAGGTTCAACCAAGCCTGGGACTCAAAACAGCCTACAAAGTTACCCTGCATGGCCCCATGGGAGTCTGGCAACCAATCAGGATACCTGCCCTTACACAGGAACAGGAAGCTCTAAGGCAGGGCCCAAGAGAGGGTATAAATAAATATATAATATAATACTGTATTTATTTATAATTATTTATTTATTATAATATCATAATATGTAATATATATATATATATTCCATGTGCTCGATTGCCCAGGACCTCAAACCATGTGGTCCTGTCCACCATTAAACCATCTTTCCAAACAGCTTCCATGTTTCCAGTGTCTTTCTCCCCACTTGGAACTAAACCCAGATGGACATTTCTTCCAACACTTGCATTAGGGATTTAGAAAAGCATGGACACAGCTGTACCAAGATAAACAGAGATTTCATTACCAAACTAGGTAACATTATTAGGATTAGAAAGGACCTCAGAATTCAACCCCGAGCTACAAATATTCTCTTCATCAACAGCAGATTCTGTTTAATTTCAGACATGACTGTGAGAGGGTGGCCTGGAAATTTTCCCTCTGAGTGACTGAACTAACTAACTCCTTCCACTACTGTGAGAGGGCAGTGGAGTCCGGGGTGCTACCTACCTACATGAAGACTCTTTCTGTCCCGGACTTTTTGGACCCTACCAAGCTGCTTTTCCCATCCTGGTTTCACAGGATGTATTCAGCGGCAGAGCCATTTGCACTGCGAGACTCTCCCCTTTCGCAGGCCTGGCCCTCCACGTTATTGATGACAGGTTTTGGAACCCCAAGAGGTGGCATGTGGCGAAGAGGGGGTTGAGGAGTTTTTTATGTAAATTGTTAGCAACATTTTAAGGGGTTCCGGGGGGAAGGGTTGGATTAGAACTGGGGCTGGGGGATAACCCATCGAGGAGGGGGCCTGGTCCGGCTGAGGGGCACAGCATGGGAGTGTGGGACTCGGGGTCAAGGAGGGGGTTAGAGCTTGTTCCGATGATGGATTTTCCATCAGTACTGTGGGTGGGAAGGGCAGATATAGCGGGAGCAGGGGGCCATATTGTGTTGTGGGAGCGCGCGCTCAGTCTTTGAGTGGTGGCGTGCTCCGGCCCCCAATGCTCTGCCTCTTCCCCGGGTTGCACAGATCCTCAGGGCCTGGGCCTTCAGTTGATGTTATGCAATGCCAGGTCCATGGTAAATAAAGCCCCCCTCATTTGTGATCTTGTTCAGGAGGGGGGAGCGGACCTGGTGGGTATTACGGAGACCTGGTTGGGCCAGGAGGGGGGGTCCCCCTCATTGAAATGTGCCCACCTGGTTTTCACGCATTTCATCAGCCGAGGTCACAGGGGAGAGGCGGGGGTGGCGGTTGTTATCAAAGAAGGTCTTAGACTGAGGGAGGCCACTTTTCCTCAGACTGCCGGATATGAGTCCCTCCTTATGAAGTGGGGTCATGGGGTACAGATGGGCTTGCTGATCACGTACCTGGCTCCCTGCCACATGGCAGCAGTCCTGCCCAAGCTGCTCAATGTTATAGCCACGGTGACGGTTGATACCTCCAGGCTCATGGTCATGGGGGATTTTAACCTGCCATCCATTGGTGAAACGTCTGAGGCAGCTCAGGAGTTCATGGCTTCCATGATCTTGAGATAGGGGATATAATGATTGAGCCCTTGTCATGGTCGGATCACTCCCTCCTTCGCTTTGACCTTTGAACCGCTATACCCCGCCGCAGGGAGGCGGAACCAATGAGATGGTTCCGCCCCAGGCGCCTGATGGAACCTGATAGGTTCCAGACGGAGCTTGGGCCATTCCCTGAGGCTCTGGCTCATGCCTCAACTGAAGACCTAGTGGCCACCTGGGATAGGGCGGCCGCTGGAGCTTTGGATCGGGTCGTGCCTTTGCGGCATCTGACCCGGCGCCGGTCTCACCTGGCTCCTTGGTTTACTGAGGAGCTGAGGGAGATGAAGCACCGGGAAAGATGCCTGGAGAGCACTTGGAGGGCCAGCCTTTCTGAATCCGACCGAACACTGGTAAGGTCTCATATTAAGATTTACCTAGTGGCGATAAAAGTGGCAAAATGTAATTATTTTGCTGCTCTTATTGCATCATCAGATAATCATCCGGCCGCCCTGTTTAGGGTGACCCGCTCCCTGCTTCACCAGGGAGCGCGGGAGGACCCCTTGGAGAGTAGAGCCAAGGACTTTGTGCAGTATCTGTATGACAAAATCGCTCAGATTCAGGAAGACTTGGACTCTGACTGGGTAGACTCAGGCGGGATGATGGGGCAGATCTTGAGAACGTTATCTGGGAAGAGTTTGACCCTGTGACTCCTGAAGACATTGACAGGATTCTGGGTAGACTGAGCGCAGCCACATGTTTATTGAACCTGTGTCCCTCCTGGTTGGTGCTAGCTTCTCGGGAGGTGACACGAGGCTGGCTCCAGGGGATTATAAATGCTTCATTGAGTGAGGGTGACTTTCCCGCTGCCTTGAAAGAGGCAGTGATGAGGCCTCTCCTCAAGAAGCCTTCCCTGGACCCGGCAGTGTTAGCAAACTATCGTCCAGTCTCCAACCTTTGCTTTGTGGTGGCGCGACAGCTTCCCCAGTACCTGGATGAAACAGTGTATCTGGATCCATTCCAGTCAGGCTTCAGGCCTGGGTACAGCATGGAAACAGCATTGGTCGTGTTGGTTGATGATCTCTGGAGGGTTCGGGACAGGGGTTATTCCTCTGTCCTGGTCCTATTAGATCTCTCAGCGGCTTTTGATACCATTGACCATGGTATCATGCTGCACCGGTTGGAAGAGTTGGGGGTGGGGGGCACCGTGCTGTGATGGTTCTCCTCCTTTCTCTCCGAACAGTAACAGTCTGTGTTGGCAGGGGGGTAGAGGTCAACCCCAAGGCACCTTATATGTAGGGTGCCACAGGGGTCGGTCCTCTCGCCCCTTCTGTTCCACATTTATGTGAAGCCATTGGGCGAGATCATCTGTGGTTTCGGGGTGAAGTACCATCAGTATGCTGATAATACTCAGCTGTACATCTCCACCCCGGACCACCCCAATGATGCCCTTGAAGTGATGTCCCAGTGCCTGGATGCCATGCGGATCTGGATAGGGAGAAACAGACTCAGGCTCAACCCATCCAAGACTGAGTGGCTGTGGTTTCCGGCATCTCGATATAGTCAGTTGGTGCCATCACTGACTATTGGGGGTGAGTCATTGGCCCCCACGGAGAGGGCTCGCAACTTGGGTGTCCTCCTGGATTCACGGCTGTCTTTAGAAGAGCACTTGATGGCTGTGGCTGGGAGGACTTTCTGATAGAAAGTCCGCCTGATACAGCAGTTGCGTCCCTTTCTGGATCGGGACTCCTTACACACAGTCACTCATGCCCTCATCACTTCCCGCCTGGACTACTGTAATGCTGTCTACATAGGGCTCCCCTTGAAGAGCACCCGGAGGCTCCAGCTGGTTCAGAGTGCGGCCGCGCAGGTGGTTATGGGAGCGACGTGGCATTCCCATGTGACACCTCTCCTGCACGAGCTGCACTGGCTCCCGGTGGTCTTCCGGGTGCACTTCAAGGTTTTGGTCACCACCTTTAGAGCGCTCCATGGCTTAGGACCTGGGTACTTACGGGACCATCTTCTGCCACCAGTAGCCTCTCACCGGCCAGTACGCTCACATAGAGAGGGGCTCCTCAGAGAGCCTTCTCTGTGGGGGCTCCTGCTATCTGGAATGAGCTCCCCCCGGAGATACAGAGGATCCTGGATTTACGCACGTTCCGCCGTGCCCTCAAGACCTATTTATTTCAACAGGCTGGCCTGGACTAACTTCCCTTTTAATTGTAACTTTTAAAATTGGTTTTAAAACATTAGGGGTATTTTAAATTGTTTTGGGCCAAATTATTTAATGGGTTTTTATATTGTCTTTTACATTTTGTAGTTTGTGTGTTTTATTTTTCTGGCTGTTCACTACCCTGAGTCCTTCGGGAGTAGGGCGGTATATAAATCTAATAAAATGAAAAATGAAAAAATGAAATGTAGACTCATGAAGTCTATGCAACAATAAAGAAGGCATTAAGGAATAAGGTAAGGAAGATGGATCACAACTATACTTTAACATTTTACAAAACTATATTAATATATTTAGTTTGATTTATTCCCAGATAAATATGTACAGACAACAACCAGAACTTTTTTTCTTTTTAACAGATAATAGAACTTATTTCATAACTAAGTATACTGATCCTACAAAAGATGTTCAGAAGAAAGTGTGAGAAGGAAGAACATTTTGAAATGGCCACCATAAAAGAATGTAAAAAAATTTCCAAAATATATGCTATTACACTCCCTATTTTCAGATAAATCATTAAATGTTAGAAAAATTAAGTAATATTGTCGTTATTTAACCAGCATTAATAAGAAAAATCTGATCACAGGAATAGATGTAGGTCAAAATATTCTAGAAAGAGATTAAAATCCTGAATAAATTTCAGCTAATTTATACTTAAAATTCTATTGCTGTTGGAGTCAAATAAACCTAAATAATAATGATAAAAGTTTAAATGACTTATATTCTCCAAACTTAATAATGGCACGAGTTGTAAGTGATATGTCAAATCACACATCATCAGCCTAATAAAGTCTGTAAATATATAATTCAATCAGTCTAAAAATGAATGGGAAAACTTAAAAATCTGCATAATGAGCTAAATCAACTTATCCTGCAAAGTGCCTTTTATATTTATTGTGTAAATACTTCACTAGACTACAAAACTGACAGGGTTGTTATCATAGGTAATTCACAACACCTGATTGCCACTTATACTTAGTTTGAGCTAATGGGTAAGGCAGCATTTCTCAATCTTAATTTTAAGAGATGTGAACTTCAACTGAATTCAGCATTGGAATTTTGTGTTGAAATCCACATTTCTTAAAGTTGCCAAAATTGAGAAACATTGGGTTAAAAAGGTGAACTTGGAGGAAGGGTCTGGTGGCTCAGCAGACTAAAAAGCATTGTGATTAACACCAGCTGTCTGCAATTACTATGAGTTCGAATCTCACCAGGTTCAAGGTTGACTCAGCCTTCCATCCTTTCAAAGGTAGGTGAAATGAGGACCCAGTTTGTGGGGGCAATAAGCTGACTTTGTATAAATATACAAAAGTATGAAGGCTATTGCTTAACGTATTGTAAGCCGCCCTGAGTCTCCGGAGAAGGGCGGCATATAAATCTTTTTTTTTTTTTTTTTTTTAAAAAGGAAAGTCAACTGGATGACTTTGGGCTAGTTACTCTCTCAGTCATAAGAAGAAAGAATTGGCAAGTCAGTTATGGAAACATTATCGAGAAAACAGCAAGTACTTGTTCAGGTAGCTGCCAGGAGTCAAGAAAAATTTGAAACTAAAAAACAAAAGCCATATAACCAGCAGTGAAATCCAAGCTTGCGTGAGGTGGGAGGGCCGACTGCGGGAGGCTCCACCCACCCACCAGGATGTCATTACATCTTGTTTTTGACCCTCTGTGCATGCACAGAAGGCTCTGTGCATGCGCAAAAGAGGCACGTGCTCACATTTCCGATCCCGTAGCGAAGCTAAGTGCATTTCACCACTGCATATAACTATATGCTTATACAGAGTAAGTTTAAAACAAAATGGTTAACAAGTTGCTGCCCTGAGTCCCGCAGGAGAAGGGCGGTATAGAAATAAAATAAAATAAATAAATAAATAAAAATGAAAGTGGTGAGCGTTCATAAATATGATAAATTAATAAACTATTTCATATCTTTAAAAAGGCATGGGATCAGTTAGATTTTACCCCTACTGTTTAAAGTGTGGCATACTTTAGAATATGGGTATAATTATTCTGTTATCAGTTTGCAGTATATTATTTTACTTGAAAATGATAATTCTTAATAATTCTTTGGAATTTATTTTAGTTTATAATCATAAACTAAAGATGCATAAATATCATGTTCAATATTCCATATGTATTTTATTTGTATGATATTTATGGCAGAATAGTTGAGCCCAAACCAAATGACAGATTATTTTACTTTCTGTCAAACAAAAATTGTGTCTCACTAAAAACAACTATGTTTAAATAATCTGTATGCATGATTGCATGAAGTTAGTAACAGCTAAGGAGAAAGACCTTTCTCTAAGCTAACTTTCTAATTACTACATGTCTGATAGTAATGCTGTCTTACCCACGGACTCACTTGAAATAAAAATAAACTCTGGTTGTGCAGTGAGTAATTTCTACATTAGGGCCACCTGTGAAACAAGAGGAGAAGGAAAGTAATCAGTATATTAGGCTGAAGAAATTATAGTCCGGTATACTGTAATCCAAACGGTATTTGCTCTATTACTCAAGTTGTATAACATATTTGGAAGTTCAGCTATATCAATCAAGCTCTTATCAGTACTTTCAGATGAGTTCTATCATGCTCATTATCACACAGTGAATAACTGTATTAACAACAGGTTATTTTAAAGAAGTTAAAAGAAACCAATCTCACTGTTATTTATTTTTTAAAAAATAAAAAAATAATATTGCTATGATTCCGAAGTCATCAGCAGAACTTAATTCAGTTCTTTGACATTTGTTAATCCAAACTTTGAAAAGAATGCAATAGGCTTCAGAGCATTCAAAAAGGTATGAATGCTATCGTTAAGATTCTATGTTATCTATACTTTCTTCTATGGATGCTTACAAACAAATTATTATACAATGGAAAAGTTGAATAGCCAGTCATGCAGAAAACTGAGTTATTTAGTGGTTGAGCAACTAGTCATGCAGGAAACTGAGTTACTCAGTTTGTTCACGTATTTGCATTATTATTCTATGCATAAAATTCCCCATCTCATGACCTACTTCCTGATTTCCCTTGGTTTTGTTAAAAAATGGGCAACAAACTGTAATACAGTAATACAAAATGGATTGAGACCTATACTTCAATTCCTGACTTTGATAATAACTTTATAAACAGAATGAAATAAACTCCATGGAATTGCAGAGTTACCATCTGTATAAAATCATAACAAAAGGAAATGTATCTATTTACCAGCTGGTATTCCCTTTCTTTAGTTCATAACACTAGAGTAAAATAAGATCAGAATCTGCCATAAAAGTCAGCAGAAATTTAGAGTCTTGCACTTCAAAACAAAAATACCTTGTTTAATAAAAATGTACATTTTAATTTTAAAAAATCTGCTTATGTTAAAAATTTAGTTCTAATGAGTTTAATGGGGTACATGGCAAGACATGTCAGGCAGACATTGAATCATTGACTACTAAAACATTATGAGGACTTATATAAATTATGAATTATATGTTGATCTGTTATTGTTTTGGAAGAACCCTGGCTTATCACGAATTTCAAACTGCCTGTTTATTTCCAATAGATCCTCCTCTTTTCACAAGTAGCTAATTACCACTGTAAAGAAAATGAAAGCTTACCATGATTCCAAATGCGTAATATTTTTGTTGTATCATGTCAAGACTCCTAAGACAAAAATGAAGTTTAAATGTGAAAACAAAAGAACTTGGATCATGAGTTTTAACATCAAGTTTTTCCTATTTTTCTTGGTGTCCCTAGAGTCAGTGAGCCAATTTGATGTAGTGGTTAAAACATTAGGCTAGAAATCAGGAAACCCTGAGATTTTTCCCCATCTTGGCCATGAAACCAGCTGGGTGGCCTTATGCCAGTCACTTGCTCTCAGCCTTAGGAAGAAGGCCAGTGCAAAGCACTTCTGGAAAGCCATGTCAAGAAAAATACAGGGACTAGTCCAGGCAGTGGCCAGGAGTGAAAAACTGACTTGAAGGCATATACAGATTAGAGTTAGTATAAGTGAATTAAATACTTGTGTTAGCATTTCTGCTAATGGTAAATTAGATTAGGCGTACCATTTCCTGAAAACTCTGCCCACAAAGTACACAAAGAAATGTTTTGGACAAGTAGTTGTTTACAACATGAATTACCATTCCAAAAGTGGGATTCCACAATTGCCGTGGATTGCTGATTTTTGTGTTTGTTAGCAAGTTGACAAACAAATTGCATGTAACTTGGAATGATGGCATGATATGTCCCTTATGTGTCTTCCACAATTCAAAAGATACTGTCCCCTTTATATGTGATGATGAAGCAGTCTCAGATAGTAGAGGTTGCTACTTCATGGAGATTTACAACTCAGAACATTGGCTTCCAAAATTCCATAGAACTCTACTGTTTTCTAAGTCTTCCTTCTTTCCTATCTCTCATTCATTCAATTGTAAAATCTTGGAATATCCACATAAAACTGTTTTTTTTTTTCCCAAATGGATCGTATTTGTTAAGTTCTATTAACTCTGTTAAAGTGGTTCTTGCCAAATTCATGTTCAGTTGCATAACAGCATTATCTCACAAGAATGCCTGATTTTATTATAGAAGATTCTACACTGTTAAATTTAAAATCCAAGTATTTGGAACTTCAGAAGATCTGTTATATCTGCCTGTCAAGTATTCTGTTCAAGTACCTGTTCAACAGGTTCTCTGTTCAATGCAAAAATTGCCTGATCAACTCCTTTTAATGATATACTTGATGACATTCTTGATGGATTTGATGAGCATATTTCTATACCGAATACTTGACAATTGAATACTTTCAATAGTTGTGCATTATAGAGTATCACCCATTGTGAATTTATCACACTGGGAAAAAGACATAAAAAATTCGACTGATGTATTGATATGCTTACAATTAGAAGAGATTGTGGGTTGGCCAGGGTGAATTGGCTGTGGTGAGTTGATTGTGGCAAATTGGCCATGGTGAGTTCTCCCATTCTGGAGCCACAACCAGGGCAAAGTTTGTACAATAGGCAGGTTAGTCCATAAGAAGGAATGTGGGCATAGCAAGTATCTCAGAAAGGACCTTCTCTAGTTTCTTGGGCTGTAAAACAAAGGGAAGGGATAAATGTACTTTCAGACTTGCAAGAGTCTGTTAATGTAATCTTACAATAAAGTGAATTAGTCCATCTAGGTGTGCTTCCTGTCTGGATTACATTGCTGGGCTGACACTTCTGGAAACAAAATCAAATCTAGAATGGAGTTAGAAGTGATTGACTTAGATACTCAGTAATACCTGTCATTTATTTAACACCAGAGATGGGATTATGCAAATATAACTAAAATAAATTGACATATCAAACCTGTCCCTATCTACAAGACATTGAAAACTACATTACTTTCAATGAGATACATACCTTATGAGAAAGACTGCAAGTACTGAGGCTGTATTTCATTTTAAAATGTTCTACCTGTAAAGGATTCTCACCTCAGAAAATGTGCTTGGTTTTTTGCTGTAGCAAATAATCAGCTGCAGAATTACCCCTTTTGAACTATTCTCCACATAACATGGACCATTTTGAAGACCATCACATTAAACTTCAATTTCACTGATGCTTCTGTATAGATGCTTCAAAAAATGAAAGTCTATATCAGTGGTGGGTGCTCCCAGTTCAGTCTGGTTCTTGCGAACCAGTAGTAACAGCAGCAGGAGGCTCTGCCTACCCAGCTGGATGTCATCATGGATGATATGTGCATGTGCAGAAGCTTCTGCGCATGTGCAGAAGCGCACATGCACAAACGCTCCCGTTGTGAACCGGTAGCGGAGGTAAGTAGAACCCACCCCTGTTCTATATACTGTCTTCACTAAGAACAAGAGGCAGGTCAAAGAAAAAGGAACAGAAAGAAGCAGATTCATAGCTGCTGTGCATATCTGCTTCTTTCTGTTCCTTTTTCTTTGACCTGCCTCTTGATCTTAGTGAAGATAGTATATAGACCAGGGGTGGGTTCTACTTACCTCCACTACTGGTTCACAACAGGAGCACTTACGGATGTGCGCTTCTGCACATGCGCATATCATCCAGGATGATGTCCAGCCAGGTGGGCAGAGCCTCCTGCCGCTGTTACTACTGGTTCGCAAGAACCAGACTGAACTGGGAGCACCCACCACTGATATAGACTTTCATTTTTTGAAGCATCTATACAGAAGCATCAGTGAAATTGAAGTTTAATGTGATGGTCTTCAAAATGGTTCATGTTATGTGGAGAATAGTTCAAAAGGGGTAATTCTGCAGCTGATTATTTGCTACAGCAAAAAACCACCACAGGTTCTGAGGTGAGAATCCTTTACAGGTAGAACATTTTAAAATGAAATACAGCCCCAGTACTTGCAGTCTTTCCTGTTATTATGTGGAATTGAAATGCCAGAGATTAAAGAATCTCCATTCTAATAGTTTAGCTGTAAGATTGTTTTATATGCTGCAATCATTAGAAGGAAAATAGTGTATATGTCCTCATTAAAGAACTCACAAAAGGAGACCAGCCTTTGATGAACATTTTTTCTGACCTTAATGTGAAATCACAATAATTCCACATTTCTCTGTTGGGTAGGAAGCAGTGCCCTGTAAACATAACTCCAAGGCTTCTGTTTGTGTATTTTTAATCCCTTGCAATTCAACTGTTTAACTTTATAAAGATTTTTTTTATAGGCAGTATATTCAATACAAGTTAATTATCAAATGTCAGCTTTTCTTCTTGAAGGAGGTGAATGGGAGAACTGCAACATCCTTGTCTACAGAATGCATTATGAAATCGTTTGGGCATGTGGGATTGATAATCAAGGTCTTTCTCTTCCTCGAAGGTCTTGAAGAAAGTAACATCTTCAGATTTAAGATCAGTTAGGAAGGATTTTTGCAAAAACCTTTTGTGCCATCTAGTGACAATTCTTTGCAACACTTCAAAAATAACTTTATAAAGAATTACAGGTATTATCTTTGATGTGACAGGATCGTTGCTAGTCACACTCACTGCAAGGATGCCAGAGGGAAAATTGTACAAGTGTCTGCATGGTAATGATGGTTTGGGAATTGGGCAGTTTGCTTTTCTATGGACGTTCAGGAGTTTCTGTTTACTGTTTTAAGGAAGAAAAGTCCCAGCAGGTTGCTCTCTTTTTAGCCTTCAAGTGTGCAAAATCATAATTACACTGCCAGGAGGTAGAGTTGTGTGGCTGTTTACTACTTGTTAATATGCATCCCCACATTTTAATGCATATTTCCACATAGGGTAGATTTCAGTACAGCCTGAGTCTCACAGACAAAGCTTCAAATCCCTTTTTTTTTCCCAAGTTGTTGCTGAATTACATGTTTTCATGCCATAGTCTTAAATACACAAGATGTTTGTATCATCCATGATTAATAAATGTTTATTGAAATTAAAGAAAATTGTTGTGACTGTATCTGCAAAACTGCCAGCTCAGATATGTAGCACGCATTTTCACAGGCTAAGACACTTAGTAAACATTTCCACAAGCAGAGTAGTTCTTTATCACTAGACATTGAGGAATACTCCAGTTTGAGTCCTTGAAAAGATAAAAGCAAAACTCCCAGAGGGATCCAAGGAAGAATCTGAGAATTAAGGATGAAAGGCACAGGAACTGCATATCCCAGTAGTCTGAAATGATTATTATTATTATTATTTATTCAATTTATATACCGCCCTTCTCCAATTGGACTCAGGGCAGTGCACAGCCAAGGATAAAAACATACCAATACAAAATTAAAATCAATTAAAAGAATTATACAGCTTTGGCCCACAATTTAAAACAATCCAATTAAAACCCAATTTACACTTAAAAAGCTAAAAAGAGCTTAAAAGGGGGGGTTCACACCAGCCCTGCTTGATGGAAAAGTTTTTAGGGCACGGCAAAAGGCCCGGAGATCTGGTATCCTTCATATCTCCGGGGGCAAATCGTTCCAGAGGGCAGGTGCTGCCACAGAGAGGGCCCTCCCCCTGGGGGTCGCCAGCCGACATTGCCTGGCTGACGGCACTCTGAGGAGTCCCTCTCTGTGGGAGCGTACTGGTCGGTGGGAGGCAATCGGCAGCAGAAGGCGGTCTCGCAAATACCCAGGTCCGATGCCATGGAGCGCTTTAAAGGTGGTGACCAACACCTTGAAGCGCACCCGGAAGACCACTGGAAGCCAATGCAGCTTGCGCAGGAGAGGCATCACATGGGAGCGCCCTCTTGCTCCCATAATCCCCCGCGCAGCCGCATTCTGCACCAGTTGGAGCCTCCGGGTGCTCCTCAAGGGGAGCCCCATGTAGAGAGCATTGCAGTAGTCCAGGGGGGAAGTGACGACCGCCTGAGTGACTGTGCATAAGGAGTCCCGATCCAGAAAGGGCCACAACTGGTGAATCAGGCGGACCTGATGAAAAGCCCCCCTGGCCACGGCCGTCATATGCTCTTCCAAAGACAGCCGTGTATCCAGGAGGACGCCCAAGTTGCGAGCCCTCTCCGTGGGGGCCAATGATTCACCCCCAATAGCCAGCGTTGGCACCAGCTGGCTATATCAGGATGCCAGAAGCCACAGCCACTCGGTCTTGGAAGGGTTGAGTCGAAGCCTGTTATTCCCCATCCAGATCCACACGGCCTCCAGGCACCGGGACATCACTTCAAGGGCATCGTTGGGATGGCCTGGGGTGGAGATGTACAGCTGCGTATCATCAGCGTACTAATGAACTCCACCCCAAAGCCACAGATGAACTCGCCCAGCGGCTTCACATAAATGTTGAACAGAAGGGGCGAGAGGACCGACCCTTGTGGCACCCCACAAACGAGGCACCTTGGGGTCGACCTCTGCCCCCCTGCCAACACCGACTGTGACCGGTCGGAGAGATAGGAGGAGAACCACCGCAAAACGGTGCCCCCTCCCACTCCCAACCCCTCCAACCGGTGCAGCAAGATACCATGGTCGATGGTATCAAAAGCCGCTGAGAGATCTAACAGGACCAGGATAGAGGAGCAACCCCTATCCCGAGCCCTCTAGAGATCATCCACCAATGCGACCAATGCCGTTTCCGTGCTGTACCCCGGAATTAAAGTTTAGAAGAAGGGAAATCCAGAAAAGGAAACAGAAAATTAATTTGTTTCAGAAAGCTTGATATTTTAGGGGAAAAGAAGCGGCAGTCATTCTAGCCATAAGTTATGTAGGTCCTTAATTTATGTTTTAATTGTACTTGGGCTAAATCCAGTGTTATGGTCTTATTTTGATGTAGAAAATTGGGTTTTACATCAACCTTGAATCACACTTATAAATACTGATTCATGATCCTATTTCTTTACAGAGAATGTTTTAATGTGTAGCAAACCAACATTATCTTGTGGTCTACCTGAAGCAATTTTTCCATGATCTTTTATATGACTCTTGATCAGGGTAACCCTGTATCTCCTTTTCTTCAGTGCTCAATGTATGTCAAAGTTAAATGGGATGCTATAGTTTATTTCTCTTTTTAAAATGTAGTGTTTGATTTTATGTGGTGATGTTGGCCATCCAAACAGCAGAGGAAGGGATGAAATCTGTAATCACACCTCTCTATGCTTGTTCCTAAACTACCACTGAATGGTTTGCCTGATTGCGGAATAAATTTCTCTTCTTCTAAAATGGATAATAACCTTCCGTTAATTCCTTCACGTATTATCATGTAATTAGAGTTCCATGCATTAAAGCAACAGTGTAGCCACAATAGTTAATCTCAGGCCCAAACCATGAATTGAGCCTGACCTGATATCCAATCACTAAGTGATGAGAAAATCTACACTTGTAGATTTTGTATAGGCCTCAACTTAGCATAATACCAAAGCATGCGGTAACATAAGTAAATAGAAGCCTGTAATAGTTATTTTCTCATTTCAGATGAGAAATCAGATACATTAACACCAAGGTCAGAGCTAAGGTCAGCTCTGGGAGGGACAATGACACATCCTCATAGTCCTTCCAGTATATGAAAGTTCCCGCATATGAGTCTATGGTATTTCCATATCTATATCCGGTTTCTCTTCAGAGTTCATGTAAATCTTTCCACTATGTCTTGTGCTATGCGACGCATAGGGTAGATTGATATTTTGTCATAAACATATGTCCGTTCTTTATTTTTCCAAACTTGACATTTGCTATTTCCCTGGAATTCTGCCTTGGGTTTTTCAATAATCAGAAACTGGAAACACGGGGGGACAAGGTAGGTAATACTGCTGTATACTTGCTATTATTGAGGACTAAACAAATCAGACAGCAAATTCTGAGCACAGAACTCCAGAATAAGACAGAGGTGTTTTTGTTTTTGCTTCAGACCCATCTTGTTCTAGATTACTTGTCCCCATATATTCCCCATATGGGTTTAAACACACACTATGGCAGTGACAACACTTACTATTGTAGTTGCTGTGCCTAGGAGAAGAGAAAGGCAGGGTATCTTACGTTTTCTGAATCACACTTTGGGTTCCAGCATCACATTATCTACTCTTTTCTAGCTGTGCCTGTGCTGTGCAGCATTCACAAACCCTATTTCATGTTTTATAGTTAGATAGATTCAACAAGTCAAATGTAACTGCCTTTGCCCCATAAAATCATTTTCACATGGAAGCTTTCAAAGTGGTGCTGTTCAAAGAAGAAGAAATAAATAGAAAAGCATCTTCAAGCTGTCAGGTGAACATGAAATCTGGAACAATTTTCATTAATTTTACAGTGCACATAAGAACAGTCCTTTCCAGATAAGCTAAAACAACCCCTTACTGTGCTTACTTTATCATAGTTGTACAAATAAAGTAAGACCCATTCAGGTTTTTTTCCCCAGTACTATCTTCATATATAAATTCCACTATGTTCAATCAGAACTATCCTATCCTTGGTAAGGGTCCATAGCTAAGCTAAGTGGCAGCACCTATTTTAACTTTATTTTGTAAAACTCAATAAAGTATCTAATAAAATAAAATAAAAATAGTTAATTTGCAGATAAGGCTATTTGGAAATCCCAGGAATTCTTTTTTTAAATCACAGGAGGTAATTTATAATTGTCAAGAAAACTATCTGGTTATCCCACATAATCAGCAGGATTCAAGTGGAATCTGAGGAAAGCTTTACATATAAAGTTGTACAGAGTCACCGTTCTGAAGCCTCTTGAACCCAGTTCAATATAAGAATAAACGTTCGTATTTGCGTTTGCTTTTTCTGTTCTCCTTGCTTGCATTTTTCTTAGTACTAAACCTTGCTTGCTTCTTGAAACCATATTTCCACAATGGATTTCAAATGCTGCAGTCTTTCTCCTTCCCCCATTCATGTGTGTATCCCCAATGAAACTACAGATTGAATTGCTTGTCTTTCAACATGCACCACCTTTCATATAGGACATCGCTGCTTAGTTAGTCTCTCCTTCAAGACTTGCCAGCTTCTTTTGTCTCGGAACTGTGATTCTTTTCCATGAGGGATACAGAGAATTAATTAGAAATTATCTACTGAAGACTCTTTCTACTTTCATTATTTAATTACATAATCAATTCTAAGCATTAAACATTCGCTTCTATCTTTTTGGAAAACAACATCTTTTTCTCTCTGTCTCTCACTCTTTTTCTCTCACACACTCCCTTTCTCCCCTCTATTGTAGCATTTGCATCCAAAGTCTACATTTATATATTGGTTTTGGTTCTTTTTAATTTTTAAATATGTGCACACAGTTCAAACATAAAGCAAAGAGAAAATTCACCCTTGAAAAAGTGCAGAAAGCAGCATTTAGAAAAAAAAATCCTGTCAGCTGGCAATGTGTGTACAGCCACTATTCTGAGAAGTAAATTGAACCCTCAAGCAATTCAGGTTTTCCTCTTATTGTTTTTCTTCATTTTTTTTTTAAATTCTTTGTTGGCAATGGGTTATTAGTCCCTATACAGTAAACAGTGGCTTGCAGATCCTGACAAAACAAGCTGCTGAGATAATTATTTATCCCTCCTTAAGACTGCTTTGCAAGTGGATGGCTTACATAGCCTGCAATTTGTGATATGGTCCCTGATGTTTTCTCAGCTCCTTCAAGTATGTCACAATGGACCTTGACACTGAGGGAAAAAAAATAGTGGCAAACCTGAGTGACATTTTAATAGCGTACCATTTGCATTTTTCCTTCTTTCTTTTTCTTTGTCAACAGTCTGCCTTCTTTAACCATGTCCCTTCCATACATGTCCAGATTTTGCTCTTGTCGATCCAGAGAGGTAGAAACTCTTGCTGTTGCCCTTATATGGTGTCCATTTCATGATGTCCCAAGAAGAGTACTCCACTCCTCTGCCCACAACAGAATACCTTATGCCACCAGGCTCGAAATTTTGGAATTGGAAAACCTAGAGCTAAGCTGCCTATGGTCTGACCTAAGTGTAGTACAGAAAATTGTCTGCTACAACATCCTACCTGTCAATGACTACTTCAGTTCAACCGCAATAATACACGGGCAAAAAATAGATACAAACTCAAGGTAAACCGCTCCAAACTCGATTGCAGAAAATACGACTTGAGCAACAGAGTGGTCAATGCCTGGAATGCTCTACCTGACTCCGTTATTACATCTTCTAACCCCCACAGCTTCAACCTTAAACTGTCTACCATGGACCTCACCACATTCCTAGGGGGTCCGTAAAGGGGGTGTGCATAAGTGCATCAGCGTGCCTACCATCCCTGTCCTACTGTTCCTATTTATTTGTATTCATTTCTTTTGTTCATGTCCATGTTTATACCCTGTTTCCCCGAAAATAAGACAGCCCCTGATAATAAGCCCAATCGGGCTTTTGAGCACATGCGCTAAAATAATCCTCCCCCCGAAAATAAGACCTCCCCAAAAATATTTAAATACAGAGCTGGAAATCAGGTAAGATGGCATGAGGAATCCCATCTTGCTCCATGTGCCCCAAAATAATAAGACCTCCCTGAAAATAAGGCCAAGCGCTTATTTCGGGGTTCAAAAAAATATGACACGGTCTTATTTTCAGTAAAAACACGGTACTTATACCTGTTATCTAGTACAAGTTCAACAAATTAAATAAATAAATAAATAAAGTTTTGTTCTAATCTCCCCAATCATATCCAAATATAAGGGTCACACTGATAAATTTTAATTTATTACTTTTTTAGGGATGCTAACCCTACACTTACATATCAGGTAGCCAAATATCTTCACTGAGTTATACAACTATGCAATTATTTTCTTATTTTTTCACCTTCCCAATAATGACTTGTTGTGTCAAACTATTTCTCTTTTTTATCATAAAGGCTGATCAAAGACCATAATAAAGATATTTATGTATAATTGCCATGAACCCTGCCAACATGCTCTAGGTGATATAGTTTGACTAAGATTGGTGAAGGAATTTATGACCTCCAGATGTTCCTGAACTCCTAGTATCTTGTATGGGATAGGGCTTCAGCAACATCTGGAGAGGCAAAGGTTTCCCATTCATAAGTTAGTTTTCCAAAATGTAACCTGTCCTCTTGAATGCATAATTTATTTATTTATTTATTTATTTATTTATTATCAAATTTATAGACCACCCTTCTCCCAGAGGACTCAGGGCGGTGTACAGCCAGAGTAAAAAACATAGATACAAACATTAAAAACAATTTAAAAAGATATATATAAGTTTGGCCCCAAGTTAAAAAACAATAACAAAACATATTAAAAACATTTAAAAAGCATTAAGCCAGCTCGGCTTGCTGAAAAAGGAAGGTCTTCAGGGCACGGCGGAAGTCACCAAGATCTTGAATTCTTCGTATCTCTGGGGGCAGTTGATTCCAGAGGGCAGGTGCCCCCACAGAGAAGCCCCCCCCACAGAGAAGGGCCTCCACCAGTCTACATTGCTTGGCTGATGGCACCCTGAGGAGGCCCTCTCTGTGGGAGCGCACTGGTCGGTGGGAGGTCGTTGGTGGCAGCAGACGGTCTCGAAGGTATCCAGGTCCTATGCCATGGAGCGCTTTAAAGGTGATAACCAACACCTTGAAGCGCACCTGGAAGACCACTGGGAGCCAGTGCAGCTCACGCATGAGAGGTGTTATGTGGGAGCACCATGCAGCTCCCGGCACTACCTGCGCAGCCGCATTCTGGACCAGCTGAAGTCTCCGGGTGCTCTTCAAGGGGAGCCCCATGTAGAGAGCATTGCCGTAGTCCAGGTGAGAAGTGACAAGGGCATGAGTGACCATGCACAAGGAATCCCGATCTAGGAAGGGCCGCAACTGGCGGATCAGGCGAA